>NC_071336.1:18782500-19104166 GCF_027744825.2 Synchiropus splendidus
TGACCGAGATCAGAAAAAGAGAGTTCATAGGGGAACATTTGTTGGCTAAGCCTGGGAATATCATATTGTATTTATGACTAGTATCATTTACTCTTTATAAATAGAGCTGTTTCTGATCAATAATAAGGTGCAAGAACACATTCTCTTAGTACATTTTTTACATGGTTCATGCCACCAATAAGCGCCTTATCTTCACTCCACTGAATGAAATGGACTTCACGACGAGCAACATTGAATAGTAGGTGAAACACGTGCCATACATTTAGTTTAGGGAATGACAAAGTGAAACGTGGAACTAGGTCACGTAAATCGTGTTGATCGTGGATCTGGCGGCTGTCCAAGTCTTAGGACCACGACTCACATCGGCATTGAACGTACGGCGAGGTTTGTTGTTTCAAAGTGAAACGGAAGTCATAGTCTTTGAACAATAGTTTGACATTTCGCTGTAATAGCTCTTACGTTTTCATCTTATTTCCTGTCCAACCTGACCAAAATCGCAGCCAGTTCAGCGGCTCATTTTGTGAGGAGCTACATGAAACTGGTGAAAGAGCCAAATGTGGACCGAGAGCCGTGGGTTGGCCAGCCCTGCCTTAGTAGTACAACCCTCTATCACTCTGTTAATCCAGCTCTCACTGTCAGGATATGCTTTTTGGCACTTGGTATTTGAAGTACATCACATTCCAAGTGACGTCAACTTGTAGTGTAAGATCGGATCCTTGACGAACACCAACCCAGGTCTTGACCCTCACCCCAACTGTTCTTTTGTAATCCGTGGGACAGTCCGGTGACCTTTGGCATCAGGAAATGCAGAGGGATGGGAAACATTTGATTCATTTGAAAACCAATGCGACGCCTTTGTCATGAGCAGTGTCCTGACAAAGCCTCCGGGGATGATGCGAAGCCTCTCATTACGTGTCTGTCATGAATATTTTATCAAACAGGGGAATTTGCAGTAATTGTATCTGAGATACACTTCCCTGCAAGAAATGTTTGGTGACACGTAGTGAAGAGGAGCAACGAACCCCAAAGCTGCCCTCTTGTTTGTATTCCCCCACCTTGCTCGCAGGGCAGGTAAAGTCGTCAGCTTGACTTTTCTGTTTATTTTACAAGCGCCTCCTGCTGCTGGTGCTGCTGCTGCTGCTGCCTCTGAGAGCTCCCTCTGGAGGTGGAGATGATGGGCTTGATTTGTAGGGGTGAGAGGCGAGTGTTTTTCAGTTTAGAGTTACAGTGTTCCTGGACTCTCGTCTTAGTGATCGTCCAACCCTGCAGCCCAGCAAGTATCATGTTATCAAGTAGTGTGGGCCGGCACATTCTTTCTGGAGGCGATCTCCATGGAAATAAGACAACAAATGTATGTAGCCAGTTTCAATATTCCCTCAGCTTTTCTTTAATGTTAGCATTAAATACCGACGTTCATGTTCAGGAATGTGACACGCATCGGGTTGGGAGAGTAAACTTTATTTAATACTGAGCACCAGAATATGATATATGTCGGTGAACTTCGTCGAATGAGCGTTAGAACGCAGATGTCTGATCGTTTTCCTGTTTCTCAGAAAGAAACACAATACATTGTTGCTAAATCAGTGCAGAAAATGAAAGTAATAGCCTTCCTTGCGTCGAAATGGAGAAGAAGCAGATGTTTCTGGCATGTTTTGCTGCTTATTGTGCTGCTTTTGCAAGAGTGACGACCAGCAGGATACATGCCACGTTGCACACACTTGCTGTGTCGTGTTAAATGGCTGGATTACCACCGCTGGTCCAAAAAGTAAACAATACACGTTCAGAGAAAAAAAAAAAATGCTTAAACTAAACAAGAACGTCACTTAATGATGATGACAACGGTAAAGAAATGTTTCCAAGTGATAAATCTTACGTAGACACATTTATGCCACAAGGAAAATATTGTTATGAGTGTAAGGAAAAGCAGACAATTCCACTCCAGCGTGCAGTTGCATAAATAAAGACGGTCTCACAAAAACACTGCTCCTTTAGAGCTTTGTGTGGCCATTGAGTTTTATGACTCTAATTCTTTCGCATATAATGCCAACATAAATATGGCACCTCACAGCGGGACGCTCCTCCGGGGGCAGTTAAGACCACCGCTTGGCAGCAACAGGTTCGGATACACAACTTTTACTGCAGGCCCTGAGAATTTTTCCCATCAATGCCTTTTTGGCATGTTTGGGTGTGAGCATCGGCCCCATGCTGCGGATCCTTTTAAAAATCTGGATATAACTGATAGGAGATGATTTAGAGCTTAAACACAGGGGATGGTTTCGACTCTGCCTGCGTTCAGAGATTTGTACAGCGTGAACAGCGCCAGTAGTGCACGTGTCACTGATTTACAAATAGAGCTGTGAAATGCTTTGGTTACTTTCCCAAGTTTGAAAAGGATCATTCTGCACGAGACATGTTTTAGATCGCATCGCTGCGAGACAGGAGGAGACGTGATAATGAAGTTCAGCATCGAGATAATTGTGCAGGATGAACCAACAAGTTGTCTTTAATAAACACTAGAAATATTAGAAATGGAAGGAATGTCAACTGCTCAGAGACATGAGACTCACTGAATGCTGACAACACCCAAACAGTTTTCTGTATCACGCATTAACTTCAGGTCACATACATTTAATGCAAATATTTTGCATATTATTTAGGTCAAGTCTACTGTTTTTTTCAATCACCAGCAACGTTGTTTCGCTGAGCGAAATTGCGGCTTTTGTTTTTTTGAACCAAGGTCGATAGTTCCAAAGTACGAACACGCATCCGACCCTTCCAAACGCTTGTTGACACGTCACATAGCAAACCCGTACTTACGGCAAAACACAAAATCTACAAAGACAACTATTATAAAGACGCGTAGAGGAGAATAGAGACGGAGATTAGATGTGATGACACTGTGTATAACCAAGCTCATACCGATGCTGTATGGAGGACTGAAAGGTTGATAAATACAAGCGCAGACCCACTACATGTAAACAGAGGCAGTAGCTCTCTTGCTGACAGGCAGAGCCGTGTGTAACAAAAAGCACATCTCCCGGTCATCTGGTCACATATATATATGCATTGGAATTTGTTGAATTTCTTCTCTGTGACAAAGGAGAATGTCTACTCTTGTCCTGTCTAAATAGTCTAAATAATGTAAGTTGTACCTCTGTGTTAGTTTGTGAACTGCACGTTGTTCTTGTCTCTTAAGTCTTGGCAGGAGTCCAGCCTCGTACAGGTGGATGTTGTCTCCACAAGAAATGCATCTTATGGTACGTCGAGAAAGCAAATGCTTATCCTATATTTGGCTTGTGTTTAAAATGTTCTGGTGCTATTTCGCCTGCAATTCCAAGAAGCCAAAGATTATGATGCACAACGAGAAAAAAAAACAAAAAACAGAATCCGCCGACTACATCATCATAACCCTTTGGCAACAACACTGTGGTGGGTGATTCAGAAACATGTGCTGCCATTCCATCATGCCGAGGGCCAAGGTTCGGAGCCTTAAACACCCCGCCAAGGCTTGATAAATCTGGCCCGAAAAATCTCATTTGCAGAGAGTTAAGCATCTGCAACAATATTTATCTTCTTCCCCGTCCAAGGGTAATGGGTTAGGCAGGATAGATGAGGGCACCGTCCTCGTGCCTTCAGGTGAAGCCATCTCACAGAGGAACTGCACACCAGACACTTATGACAAAGCAAAAGGAAACACATCAACTCCCTCAATAAACATAGCACCATGGTTGAACAATTGGCCATTAGCATAATTACTCGACGTGATCTTCGACTTTTTTTTCCTTTTTTTATGCAAGCGTGTGTTTGGAGAGACGTGGGGGCGAGGAGGAGGGGGTGTTTTGTTATTGTTCCACAGCAATTAAAACCATCTAATTTCAGGAAGAACAAACACTCTTTGGTGGTAGGGGCAAAGCTTCAGGGCGCAGGAACTTCAGAAAAACAAAGTCCTCGGTGGCACCAAGTCTTGTCTGATGGTGTTTGCTCATTACGCAGCCAAGCACTTCCTGTGGAGACACAGAAAGTGATCGGCGAGATCGTGCGCCCCGAGCTTATCAGAAAGCACAGGCTGGCAAGCGCGGCCTTTCTTTTGTCGTTTGAACGCCGGGGAAGAAAGGAAGAGATCTAGAGGTCGAGTTCCTGCGAAGGACTCGCTTGTTATTGGCCTTTTGATTTAGGACATTCTATCAAGTTAATAAGCTGGCACTTATTTCTGATATTAATGACTCTCATTAGAATGATGCAATCTGCCCGCCTGGTCCTTTCCAAGCCTTTATCTGTTTTTGACTTGTGATCTGCCCTTGGTAGAACACACACACAGTACAAGCGTGAGCGTTGTCCCTCTGATTTATATAGAATAATGAGCTGCTGCTAACTATTTATGGATCGATGGATGAAATGAAAACACACACTTAGTAGGCAGGCAAGTGAACTGCTGTAGTGCTTGCTAGTCTTTAACTAGTTCTGTTCACCCTGTTTGCTTCAGTCAACCACCCTGACTGGCTGACGCGGTGGCTGTCAGGTCACCAGTTTGAGTCTGTGTCAGGGACCAGAACTTCTGTGGTGAGCCAGCATCGAGGGAGCTATTTTATCAGTGGCGATGTTAGATCTGCTGCATTTGTTGTTGTTGTTGTTTTTTTAACCAGGTCTGGTCATGTCACCGACCAGATGAATCTTTTGTATATTTGTTCATTTGGTCCTTGGCTTGTTTTGCTCTCTCGAAATTTCAAATTTCTGTTGCTACTTCAACAGTCTCATTCTATACGATTGACACACTGTGTACTTGTTTTGTAGTATTGAATTACTCATGATTGTTATTGCACAATACATTCTCTCTTTGAATACAAAGTAAGGGTTTCCCTCTAATTTGAGTTTGTTTCATCTCGTAATTGTTTAATGTAATTTTATTTAAATAACCAGATTCACATTGTTTTCTTACAAAATTTTGATTTAACTAATGGATACCTAACACAATGGAAAATAAAAGGGAACTAAGGAAATATTCTTTTTTTTTTTTTTACATTTTTGGAATTTTTTTTTAATGCGTCATACATCAGTGTGAAAAGAAAAAAAAGTTCTTTGTCGACCACAGGTTTCTATTGGCGTCACTCTACAGCACACTTGCCTGCTTTCAGTCCAGAGGTGAATAAAAAACATGCCACAACATTCACATCCTGAAACCAGTTTTCTTTTCCTTTTCATCCGCGTGCCTATCACATGAGTTGTCATGTTCTGAACGTCAGATATTTTCACTTTAATATAAAAGCTGACTCTATAAATGTTAACGGCTGACGTTCTACAGATAACATGAAACACAATGACCAAACAAGAGTAAACAAGGGAGGGTGGGAAGGAAAATGTTGCGAACATGGTTCTCAGAGATTTTACGGCAGAAAACAACGGGGTAGTAAGATGTGTGAAATGCTCTGCCTTCCCAGCCTCGCTCAGCACGAGACGCAGATGTAAAAATACGGCCCAGTGTTACAGCACACTAACTTTACTGGGAGATATTGATGTAAATAGCTGCACTGATGGCTTTAGTTACAACTTGCAAACTTTCCTAAAGTAGAAAGTTTTTTAATTGGCGTGCAAACATCTGTTTCCCAATTGAAGCTCATTTGTATTGATTCATAATTTATGGGCAACATTGAAAAAGCTAAAGTAGAAAGGAGACTGTATGTATAGATTTTGAGGCTGCTGTGCCCATGAATTCAAGATGCAACGCTCACTTCCAAAAAAATCCTGCCTCACGTGTCGTACATCACTTAATGCTTTAGGGCGACAAGCTGCAATTAACTGTGGAGTGGGAAGACATTGAGTTTCATATCTCATTAAATACATTTATTTATTTAGGCAGACTGTCGCCTTTTGTTTTCAGTACTTTTGCTATGTGTGGTAATGCAGACAGATGGATCATTTAGATAAACTGGATGTTCAGTGTCAACCTTTTCATTTGTGAACGCATTCACGGAAATTAAACTGTACGTTCTGCAGCCATATGTGGAGCCATTTGTGCTCGTAAAGAGGATTTAGGATTCATAATTCTTCAGAGTGACATCCCTAGTGCAAACGTGAAAGTCTCAGAGATGGCTGCTATCCCAACATATTGTGCCTCAGCACAGTGGCTGCTTGCTTTTGTTTAATCTCTCTGCCATTTAAAACTTAAAAACAATATGATCGCTTTGTTGAATCATAGTCGTGTTACTGGTGTACTCCATGAAGGTTTCATCACAATAAAATGTGTTTATGAAAATGTTATATTGTCGACGTTCACGAATCAGTTCCATTGATTTAGCGTCAGCTAAATAAGTTATAGCGCTGGGGAGTATCATCAGTCTTGAGTCATTCATTGTGGTTTGCTGCACCAGTCCTGCTATTACTGATCAGCAAGCTATTCTGTTTTACACAGGAAAAAACAACTTTTCAATAGCATTATTTTCTTCGCTTGTTAATGCGTGTGCCATGCAGGATCCAGAGTCATCTCTGCGTCTGCTAACTGCATGAAGAGTTTGGCTCAGGTTAGTTTTTCAGTCTTGACAAGTGACATGACAATATTACCAAGCTCTTAACTTAAGGCATGTGTTAACCAAGATCTCCGACAACGCATGCTGATTTGGTGACCTGCAAATTGACGGTTTCCCACAACTACAGAGTCGTGTTCCCCAATAAAGTTTGAACTGGCTGCGGTCCAATAAAATGTTGGCAATGTCAGGGTGGAAATTTTCATGAAGCACAGTTACAGTACACATTATACACAAAGTTGATGGTTCCGATTGGACTCTCAGTCCACTATTTTGTGGGCAACATGAACAGCCAATCTAATAAAACACTCTGACTCCCCCAAAACAAAGAAAGAAAGAAACAAAAACAAGCATAAGGGGACAGCACTTAAAAGGACTTTTTTCATTTAAATGTTTTTTTTTATTTATTTTTGTGTTTATGTTGTATTTATTTATTTCTTTGTATTTGTATTTATTTATTTTTGACAATATTTTGTGCTTTTCAGTATGTGTCAAATGCCCAAAAGTGAGGAGTCAGCAGCTGGGCCCTAAGCCGCCCGTTGCGTTGTTTTATGTGGCATCAAATAAAAAAAGCCAAGCATTTCTTGGATCAAGCAGTACTCTTTTCCTTCAATTTGTCATCGTTAGTTTATAGTTTAAGATTTTATTTGTTCCACCAACATGGAGTACACTGTTAGAAACATCTTTCTGAAACATTCTCACGTGTAAACTGCAGAAGACAAGTTCATATAACGAAAGCTGCTGTTACTTTAGAGATCTGGGGAGTAGAAGTGAAGGTTTAGAATAAAATAACACTTTCCACCAACTTGGCGTGTCTAAGTACATGTTATTATAAGTACATAACGTCGATGCCAGCAACGCTTAAGGTAAATGCAATGAATATATAGGGCATTTTTTCAAGAAGAAGAAGATGAAGATGCATCCTGAATAGAAAAGCAGATGGCAATTGTACACAACTGTTTGTTGTGTTCAGTGCTCAGACTTTAACACTGGCAAAGGCCCACACGGATCAGTGACAGACACGACAGAAAGTGTCAACAGGAAGCAGAGAACATCATTTCCAAAGATGTGTTAATACTGTTTGGGTGAAAAGAAACTGCTACAAATCATTTCTCAACCATGTGCCCTTTTGAAAATAGAGTGAGCAGATCTCTTCAAAAAAAAGAAAAAAAAAGATTGAAAACAGACAAGAAATACTCCCCTGCTCCAGTACTGTCTCGATCGGGCATGTTTGCGTTGGCTCCAGCTCGGTGTCCAGATCATCATCCTCCAACATCAAAGACGTCCACCTCCAGCTGGGATGTTTATCTGCTTCCAAGTCTTGAAGCCACCCAGCCAAGAGGAACAATAGTGCTTTCTCACCATCTGTGTCCCATGCTCACTAGCTGCAGCGCTCTAACGGTCACTCTCCTAGAGTTCATAGCCAGTGTGGCCATTAAACATCCTCTGCACCGAGCTGGCTCATATCTACTGCGTTTGGAGGGGAAACGTGGCCATAACGGCTCCTAGTGTAGAGAAAAGAAAACTTGCTGGTGTTGCCTCCAACTATGTTTCCAGATGTGGCGGGGGTCAGGGGTTAAAGATAAAAGTATCAGGATGTGGTGTACCTTGACAAGGAACTAGTTTGCAGTGCGCGCATTCCTTCGCCCGGCCGTGTGTTTCTTCTTTCCACTGGTCGCAGTGAGCGGCCTCATTTTGCGGTGCTGAGTTATGACACCACACGGTTTTGCCTGCTACTTTGGCAGTGTTTACCAACTGCAACGAAATGTTAGCCCTGTTAAAAAACAAGTAGGAAGGTTGTAGCAGTGATGAGACTACAACATTCTCAACAGGGAACAGCTGTGTGTTTAAATGACCGACGATTCACTTGTGTGTTTGGAATTCTTTTTATTTGGAAGTTGACTCAACCCTCACTTGGTGAAAAAAATAATTCAGTTAGAATCTGCCAGCAAACAAATAATAATGAAACATGCTTATGCCAAGAGACTAAAGTGAAGACTGTCAGCTGTTATTATTGAATTTATTTTCTCTGAGAAATGGACTGCAGACGAACCAAAGTCTTCATCCGATTTGAAATCTAGGTTTTATCAATGGACTCGAACAGAAATTTAAATATTTTTTGCTGAAACTCAGGGGTAGGGAAGGTTCACAATTTTTGAGCATGAAGTGATGTAACTGTTGAAGAGATTTCAAGTGTTGTGTTGATTCAATTTTACTAGCAGTCTGTGCTGATACTAATACTAAGTACTGTACTATTACAGGAAATCCACAACAATGCAGCGTCATCGGCCTTTATATGCATTTTGTGTCTTCACAGTGGCATCGAAAATGCAGTCTAAATATTATTAGTTTCTGAGGAGAAATGATGACGGTAGCACGGTAATGGGGCCGCAACGGAGCCTTGTGGAACACCACTGCTCTTAGACTCTGGTTGAGCCATTGATACAGATAAAGAAGGGAAGTGTTTTAAACCAAGGTCGATAGTCAAGTCCGTCGTAACAGTCCGTCGTGACTCTCGCCTCCGGCAGTGAGCCGCCTCAACCCCCTGCCTGCAGCCGCACGGCAATAGAGACGTCTCAAGTTCTGAATACGCATCTATTACATAACGTCAAGAATGTCGCTGCGAAATTGGGCAAATTTTACATAAAAAGGAAAAAGACGATAATACGATTATTTCAAGTGTGTCAGAGGCTTAATAAGTGTGAAAATTGGCCTGTCATATAAGAGCTGACACTGCTGGTAAATTGCGTGATTACAGTCGCAAAGCCTTGGCCTCCCATATTGTTTCGTTTGCGCGTCGTAATCTGCGCAATGAAAACGGACTGGACAACTTCATTTGAAAATAAAGTGGGCTAATGTGACAGAGACAACTTTATTGTGGTATTATGGTAATTATGAGATTTAGAGGATGTGCAAAGATTACACGTCCCTTGAGATGGCTTCTTTTATTAGTGGGGCTTCAGTTGTTCCTGCCGAAAAATTGTTATCACCTTGAGCCTCTGGTTGGAAGCGAGACGTCCAATCTGAAAATGTATTTTAAGCTGCATGATGCCCAGCTCTGCAAATGTTAGTATATTTGTATGAACAATGCTTTAGTGTATTTTTTTTGGTTTGTTTTGTTTTTTGTATGGTTGGGGGAGCCAGTGGCTGTAGAAGGGACCACAGATGTGCTGTGAGACCTGCTTGTTGTGCTGAAAAGAGCCCACGGTGCCACTAGATGGAGATAGATCCCACAAAAGAGCTCTGGGATAAATGAAGCAGAGGACACATCACCCCTTTATGTGTCCAGATTTCAGAAGGTGTGTGTGTGTGTGTGTGCACAGTTTTGGCGCTGAGAGCACGGGACAATTTTACTGCGGCGGTCTGGACTTACTTGCTACCTCAGGAGCATGTGTGATTCATAAACAGCCTCCTCAAACCTACCATGGGAGCAGCCACACTTATTAAAATGAAAATGATAATCACCTCGAGAGCAGCCTCGGATTCTTTCCTTCGCCTAGATTGTGAGTGTCTGGGTGTTGTTTTTTTTAAATGCAGTCATATGCAGGTGTCTATCTTAGAGTGTAAACTGCAAATCAAGCGCTCCTTAATGATGCTGTCAAAACATTTCAACTTCATTTATCTCTTTTCATGCAAGCAGAAACTGCTGTCTTTATGATAAACAAACAAGCATAAAAACCCAGTAATGGCCCAACCTTGACCCATAAAGACCCACACATGCATAGAAACTTGGCTGCTCACACTCACGTTGACACACTCTGCCTGACTGCGCGTTCAAACAGGACGCTGCAATCTGCAATAAACATGCTGAGTGAAGCAAAAAGGATCAAGTATGCTTTTCAAACGTGTCAGGAAGTGAACTCTTGATTTGTTTCACAGGTGTTATTTTTAAATTTTGCAGCAGTAACATGTTACTCAAACATATTCATCGGACAAAAGTTGTGGTTAGCCATTTCCTGTTTAAAAACGATTTCACTAAGGGGATGAAGAGGGACTTGAAGGCATCACCGCCTTCCAGTGTGATCATCATTCAGATCCAGATTCGAGTCTCTAATGGAGGGAAAATTACATAGATAGATAAGGAGGAAAGTGACGTGCTATTTTTTTTTTTTTTAATCCGCCCTCGCCGCTTTGAATGCAAGAGAGGTATTTAGAATTAATGGCTGATAAAAGCGGAGACATTACCCGAGCTGCAGAGCACTGGTTAATTTAACACTGATTTAAACACATAAAAGACAAGCGCCTTTATGAATGTATTCATATAGTTTTGCTTTGGTTTACAGAGCGACATTTAACCGCTGGTCCCTCTGGAGAAACTCTGTCAACAGATCTTTATTTCTGTGAAAAGAAAAAAGAAGGGAAATCTCTTAATCTCTCACGTGAATTGCACCATTTAGCTTGTAGCGGCGGTGACAGGTAATTGACTTGAGAATCCGGTGAGGGAAATTCACGTCATTGTGAATAATGCCTTGTTCCAGTGACTCCATGTATATTTATGAATTGTTTTCCATGAAACGCTGTAAACAACTGTGTTTTAGTTGAGAGTGTTTGCTGTAAAAAAAATCGGAATGATCAGCCTTTTTGTAGGTAGATGAATGAGCTCTTGTTGCTGGGCAATCTTATTTGGACTCCAATTCTCTTTATAGAGTGAAATATTAAAAGCCCAATATGTCATGTGTCGCGCCTGTCATTTATCATGGTAGCAGCGGTGCATCCTGTGGGCCTGTAAAGATTTCCCTCAAATTACTTTTAATTAAATCACAAGCGTTTGTTCCTATTTATAAGCCTGTCCTTCACTTTGACTCCAAACTGGGTTCCATTAGCAGCGACACGCCGGCTCTCCCCCGTCCACTGAACACAACATCTCAGCTTCCATCTGAACCAGACAGCTGAGCTGATGAAGAAGTAGCCTTTTCAAGGCTAATTCATTCCACTCCATCATTTTTTTTTTTTTTTTTTTTTGTTATGTGGTCATTGTTTTATTTAAAGTTTGGTCGACTCTTTCCCCGTCTGACGGAAGTCGCGCTCATTCAGCTCTCCCTCAGAAAAGTCATTTAGCCTCACAATGTATGACGCATCTGATCGGTCATTCAGGCCGGCCTCTGCTTTTATGCTTACATTAACTAACACAAAGAGCCCCCCCACAGGTTCAAGTTTAAACGTGGATTAGCAGATAAAGCAACTCCTGATTAGGTTACTGCAGGGCTTAACGGAAGGGAAAAATGAATTTTCTCCGCAAATTATTTCACAAACATCTCCCCCCTTCCTTCGCCGTCTTTCTTTTCGTGTTCTGGCTTCATCCTCTCGCACTTACTCCCAGCATGGATATCTATTTTGGTGCAAAATCTTTGAACAATTATGCAAATTCATGTGAGGCAAAGCACAATACAGTATGGAAATGGCTGGGAGAGAAAATGGACTCATTAAGGACAGATGGCTCGTGTAAGAAAAGCCATTTGTTATAGATGCAGGAAGACATTTTAGACAGTGACGGGACCTGAGACACGTCAGATAGGTTTTTTCACACCAAAGGCTGTTTGTTGTGGCGGCGTAGTTCTTGATTATTTTGGCGTGCGGAGGATTTATAGATGAGCGGCATGCAGAGGGAAATGTGGCACGTACACTAGATATGCATTCTGTTGCTGTATATGTTGGACTGATGGTGGCATTTCAAGCTGGATCCTTACACATAAACACATCGGGCTACAACTGCCCGAATAGTTGGGCACGATGGGTAAAGGACTTAGGAATTTGATTTTTTTCTGTCAACTAAATAGTGTTGACATTTTATATAACACTTGTTTAGTTCAAGTTGGGCATCACAGGTGACCCATTTGTTTAGGGAATTCAAACCCTCACCCTTTATTCCCCATATTTTTTTCGATGGCTGTGTCACTCATTCAGTTCCAATGAAGGTTTTCCATGTGAGACAAGAAATCTTATTCTAATTCTGAATACCTTTCTTCCCCCTCCGTTTTGCGAGTGTCTATGGGAAATATCACCTCAAAATACAGCTCCAAATCCTTACACGGTGCCTAAAACAACTTAACCTGCTTCGAAACAGGCGCTGGCTCTGCTCTGAATCTCAGGAGAATGACCGGCCTCTTTGGAAAGGAGAGTTGAATAGCTACAAAAATCGATCACACTTGCGGTGCTGACTTCTAACTATAACAGCAAAGTCCCACTCAACCTTAGGATGGTCCTCTTTATTTTTCTTACTTTCTTTAAACAGATCATTTCATGCACTTTCATGCAGATGAATATTAAGATGCTACAATAAACTTTAGTCAAAAACAGCTACATCAAACTCACCAAGCATCGTACTTTTATGTATTATTTCACCGTATCTATAAATGAGTAACTCAAGCGATCTGAGGAATTCACAGTAGATTTTCCAAGAATGTATGTTTCTGCTTACATGCGGCAGTTGTTTCATCAGGTTTCTTTCAACTTTGCTGCTAAGCGCTTTTACGGCTCACGTGGCGCTTTATTAACATTTCTATACGGTTTATCGGAGCACATTCAGAAGCATGATAAGATCACCGAGGACACGATGTAGGCTTCAGAAATGACATGCCCCGCACGCCCGATTGATATTACATACATTTCACTGTCACTTCACACAACATAAATGGACCTGCATATAAAGTGGAACCTAAATGCTCGCAGGAGATTACGCTTTCCATATATTGAATGCTGCTCTGATACGGTGACCCGTGGATGGCACATGAGACGAACAGTGGGGTTTTCTTTCCACAATTAGAAGAATGAAGCCGTCTTTTCTCTTATGTCTGGTTAGATAAGATTATCAGCGAGGCCGTTTTTAACCCCGGGTGGGAGGAAATTATTTGTTAGGAAGATTAAGTATAGGAATACACAGTGGAAAGTAAACATGCTAGGATTGAGGCTGGCCTCATGATGAGAACCAGCAGTGGCATCGCCTAGGAAGGGGGAGCCTGGAGATGTGGGCTCCACGTCGCCCCGGCTTCAGACCCTCTGTGGGCTTCCACCCCTCAGCTGGCTGGGCTTTTGATAAGACTGAGGTTATTGTTGACAATCCTCTGCTGTCGGCCTCAATATTCATCTGCACGTCACGAGAAGCAGAAGAGAAAAGGCAAAGACTGGCATTTATTTCTACACTCATTTTCCTTTGTGATGGATGGCTTTCTTATTGTGCCGTTTGAAAAATGTTCCAGGAGAAATTACCAGCTTCCAAATCAGACAATCCAGCAGTTATCCGCACAATGGAGGCCTGCGTCTGCAGAAGCAGAAAATGATGCAGAAGGCTTTTTAATATGTTTTGTGTGAAAGAGCTTTCATGGTCTAACTCAACTTGTAAAAGCAACTGTTAAATTAAGGACACTGACGGTGGGGATGAGCAAGTGAACATGATTGCACCACTTTATCCGGCTAGTTTATGAGCTAACGGCCCGAAACATTGCTTTTCATATTAACAAATATTTCACATGGACTCCATATTAATTAGTAAATTTTTTTTTTACTTCGTGTCTTCTACTCTGATTGACAAAGTCTGCACAATCTTACTGTAGCTGAAACAATTTTTATTTTTCATTTATCTGAAACAAAATAAACTAAAACCCAACTATATCGGAAAATAGCACTAAGTATTAATACACCGGTTTATAGTGTGATCAAACTTACAACAGTCTCTGTAGGTTTCTGCATAAATGATTCTATTCTTTGTTATATACATTACTATACATTAAATGCGTTATTATTCAAGGTTTCAGTGACAAAAAGTCTCTCAGGCTTATATTATACCTTCAATGTTGATTTCCATCTACAAACACATTCATAATATCCAGGTATATTCTGTTCAGTATATGTTAAAAACATATTGTTCATGAGTAGTGAAATACATGTAGGTTATGTACTCCTGTAATGTGCTTTTTTAATAATGCCACTTTAGATTACATTAGATATCCTCCGTTTGGCCCTCAGTGGGGAAATTCCACCTGTCAGTCTCTCTGAGTTATTTATTATTTTTTCAAATGATGACTATACGTCACTCACAGACAATGTCAGTTAGATTTGACATGTCTGTTGTCATGGAGATTAACGCAAGCTGTCCCTCGGAATTTCTTTTTCGAATGATTCATTTTGGCTTGTCAATAATTTTTTAAATATTATATTTGTGGTATAAATGCGCTTTAAAGTTTCTCAGATATTCCTTCAACGGCATCTTAATCTGCACGTTACATTTTTTTTTTCATTAATAAATTGACCACAGATTCTTGTGTCTCAAATAAGTTCTGCAATGAGTCCTGACTGTGGTGAGGGTGAAAGTATTATTAAAATAAAAATAATAATCTATGCTCTCATAACTGTGTCCACCCCCAAATCCATTTTTCTAGCATCAAAGCCTGTCATTGTAAACAAATCCTCCAAAAAGTCAAAAGAAGAAAATGAAGACTATCAAAGGCTTTTATTTGGTATTCAGAACTTTTCTCTTTCTTGTATTCAGGGCGTCTTTTGTCCGGGGCTTCTCTATTGTGACAGGACACAGAGACTTCTATGGGCCGGAGGTTCTTATTAAATTATTTCTGGGTGAGATGAACGGCGGCTGAATGGAATCATTAAACTTCACCGGTTATAGCAATCCGTGCGCGGCGCTGCCGTCTGCTGCCAGATGAAAAGCTGCACATTTTCATGCCCCTTCAAAACCCTTTAACTTGCCATGAAAAGATATGACATCCATCTCGGCGAAAAACACAAGGGAGAAATGAATGATACCATTGTGGTCTCCAAACATCAATCATGCTCAATACTGATAAAACAATGCATTTTTGTTTGCATTTCAGAGGTGACAAACAACACTTGTGACTGGCTTAACATTGTCAATCCCCATTACTCAAAACCTCAAGCAAGTCAGAGTTAAACTGTGGCCTGGTTGCTAGGCAGCTGAGTTCTCTTGACATGGTGGTTAGTTTTTCTTTCATTGCTTGACAAGAGCCAAGTGAAAGGAGTTTAGAGAAAGTTGCTTAAGGCGCTCAGAGGAAGGGGATAATTGGAGTCTGTGGATTGTGTAGTGGCCCTTGTGTGTGGAAACTTCCACAGCCTCAGACACAGAACGTCGCACGCAACAAAATTTTAACTCTTGTACACAAACTTGACCCCGGGGACAAGCGCAGAGTGTCAACACCGCTGAGGCGAGAGGGGCGAGGGAGTGAGGCATGACGATCGTGACGCACCCTCAGCGCGACCTGTGCTGAGGGTGCGTCCGCACCGCTGCAATTTTAAATGCTTTTTTTAAAATAAAATCAGCTTAACCTTTCACAAACTTGCTTCATCTGAGAATCAGATAAATGCATCCTTTATTTATTTATTTTTTGTTATTTTTTTGGTAATTTGAGTTGACAACTTTTTGGAACTGCTGCCCAAAAGATTCTTGTATTTGTTGTGATGTCTTCCAGCAGCTTTATTGAATTATGATGCGTCAATTTAAATACATTTCATTTCATACATCACATGTTTTCCACGCTGATATGTGTCTTATTTCATTTAATAGAACCCAAAAACGCAAATAAAGCTTCTTGTCCTATTTTCCCCATTTATTACAAGTTATAAAACGCAATGTGAGTTTCCAGAATTAACTTTTGCTGTAACACAATGCAACAAAACCTTTCTTTTCTACTTTTAAACAAACATGGCGGGCGTCTTGTTAAGTCAGTGTCCTCTTCTTGTCGCCGTCTCATTCTCCACTGATCAGAATTTACAGTTTCTATTTCAAACAAAACAAATCAAGTGAGGTCAGCGGACACGAGAGCAAAGGCCACTTTTCTCAGTCTCTATCTTAAAATACAGAAGCAGGCCGTTAGGTGGACAATGGGCGCGTCTCAATGTCTCGCGTGACCCGCGGCTTGGCCCGGGCCTGTGAAGGTGCACACCCAGTTGAAGAGGGAACCAATTAATGCTGGATTAACATTCATGGTTATTTACAGTTGCTTTTGTGCTTGTTTCTGCACTTCGACTTCCTCACAGAGGAGCGAGAGGCAAGGAGAGCGAGGGCGCGCTGGGGATTCAGAGCATGGGGGTTGTTTGGACGCAGGAGGAGCAGCGAGGTGGCTGGGTCCATTGTGAGGACACCACCTCTCTCATTATGCCCTCTCAATCAACACTCCTGCTCACAGGAAGCCCCTGTAAAGCCCATCTGCCATAGCTAATCTACAGGCAGCCCCGCGCCTGCGTCTGGGCCCGCTACCCTCAGCCGCATTATTCTCAGATCCAAGGCTTCGCCAGGGATCAGCCAAAGCCCATTAAAGTAAATAATAGCCAGAAATGACAGGCTTAGCGCGGATTGGGGAGGAAGTTGAAGACCAGTTTGAGCCGTGAGCTCTGATTAATAGAGAAAAGCATTTTAGGGGAGAGAGGGAACGAGATGGAGGAAAAGTATGGCGGGAGGGGCGGGGGGGGCAGGAGCGAGGGGAGAAAATGACCTTAGCCTGCTGCAAAGAATTCCTCAACCTCTGGGTTGTTAGGGTTAGTTCACCATCTGAAGCATTAGCGATCCTTGAGCTACTTTTGCTTTGATGAGTCTCAGACAGGACAGGGGTTAGGGGCGGGGGGGCTCTGGGGGGGAGGCATCAGAAGTCAGTCTCAGCTCTGAAGACAAGTCTGTGGTAAAAATAATAATAATAATAATATAATAAACTGCACGGTCACTCTGTCAACTGAGATCTCTGTATTGGATTCAAAGTAACTGAATGCTTTTGGCTTGTCTTGTAGTTTTGTAGTTCACGAGTAGATACATGTTTTCTTTTGTATTTTTTTGTGGCTGAAACCTTCGATTGATGAAGTTGTTGAGCTGGTTTGGGCCGACTTCAACAGAAAGAGGCTGTGAGTGAGAGTGGTATGTCTTCCTTCGACGTACCACTCGGTGTTGGGTCTTTGCCCAGAGACGCATGGATGGAGATCATGTTTAAATTTGACTGAAGTCAGATGTTTCCTTTATTTCGAATTTTCAGCCCCAAAAGATAGAGCGTTTTCCGGCTCTAAAAGTTCCGGCTGCATCCGCGACGTGACCACCACGTCCTTTGTTTGTGTTTTCGGTAATCGTTCACGCTGCCTGGACTTGAATGCTGTCCCGTCCACAACCTCGTTACTCGAAGTCTGTTGGCACGTCTCAAAGGCCGACTTTGTCATGGTCAGCTTAAGGTTAAACAATTAAAAACCCCTGTAAGGATTAGGTTGGTGTCACAATTGACATGAAATCAGTTGGTTAAAGACGATGAATGAGGAGCGATGGTTAACTGGCCGCTTGACATCTGCTCACTTTATAGCCGACCTCAACGCTTATATTGCTGTCCACCACCACCTCAGCATCAAGTGATGAAATCCTGCGCAACTCTCTATAACACTGTCAGATCACGCTGTTTTATCTCTGAATTATTGCTCAGTTACTTTTCAAACAGGCACAGTAAGTCCAGCGAAAATAGACACAAATTAAACATCCACCACCTCAAGCTGTGACTTGCTGTGTGGAGGATGTTTTCATTTTCTGAAAGGATGGATAACACTGATCACTGGAGTGTTTGCGCTGTCCTTACTCGGGTGTTTATTGCCACAAAAAAAGCTTATACCACTTTGTGCTTGAGCTCAGCCTGGGATTTAACGCGATTTGTCACCGGGCCGACAGTGGAGACGGGTCTAAGCGAGATTATGTGAAGCAGTTCCACCTCTGCTTAACTACTGTAAAAATTGCTTATACGCCTGTGAAGGAATTGGAATGTATTCAGGAAGCGAATGATCATGCTTGTGCTTCTTTTGGGATTTGCTGATTGGACGGTTGCCCCAGACAGGAAGAAACAAGTTAGCGCTGCATGAAAGCTACACAGACTCCTCAAAGAGTATTACCTATTGATCCGCCGGTTACAAGAATCTTCAGAACGTCGGCAAGATAAAGCAACTCTGCTTCTGAGATGTAATGAACAATTTGAGATCCTCCAAATGTCTTATTGACAAAAGATATGATACATGGAATCTGACAGAGGCCCTGGGGAAACACTTAGGGTTTCATAAAGAAGTGTTTAATGCTATCGATCGCTATTGTTCAGTGAACAGTGTGAACCCTTTGACTGTGTTATTGACTGGATTTAGACACATGCTCTTAACCACAGACAGGAAGCAGTCGTTCCAGCTCTCAGATTTAATTCATCCAACACTACGTGCATTGAATCTCAAGAACTAAAGTAGAGCGCTGCCTGACAGAGTGCTCTGGATCCAATATAAAGATCCAAACTTTAAAAAGGCAGTGCGGGACTGTCAGGTTGAAATGCATTCATAAAATGGAAGATACATAAATATAATATAATAATTTCAACCCAATGAACAGATGATGACATTTTCTGTATTATTCTGTACATTCTGTATTGCTATCTGGTTCTAAGAGTCTTTTGATGGTCACTGACTTTTTTAGTTCTGATACCCCTTGAAAACAGCAGCCAAACAATTTCATTGGAGACCAATAGCCTATGCAAAATGGTTTTAAATGTCAGTCAAGTTTGGCTGAAAATCATCAGCATTTTTTTGGTTGATACCGATTTTTCTGTCTCCCACAAGCACATTAAACTCAAAACTCAATTTATTACACAAAAGAAATCCATTACATATACTCATTAAATAACAGTAATACCGACCAACACTATATGTCGTATCCCACAGTCTGTTGAGTTAGTCAGTAACAAGTCGGGCACATTTTATTTCGACCGTAGTGCAATTTCCTTTGGGACTGGAGTCACATCCCAGCTCTTTGAGGACGGTGGCTGCCTCTTTTCCCGTGCCATGTTTCCTCCTCTAAGGTCTGAATGGTCATCCTTGACTGGCTCGTCTAAATAAAAGCTGCTTTCCTCATGTTCCACAAAAGTGCTACTGTGTGGCTTCACCAAGGCTCTTTCTTCCCAGGAGACGGTGTGATTTCTATATCTGTTGCCATGGCGATGCTGTGGGGACAGAGGAAAATGAAGCTCTAACCTTTTGCCTTCAGCTGGCTTTTTTGCCCGATAGTTCACTTCATGAAAACAAGAAAATATCTTTCACTGTTTTGAGGGTTGAGAAGTCTGAGAGCAGGGAAGGCTCTGTGAACTTTGTCTAAGTGTATGTATTAAAAACTTTTTATTCTATCATGTCAGTACAATGAATATCGATACCACCAATCAACGCCTCTTTCTTTTAGTGTTTGCATTGAATTGAATGTTGTGCTGCCTTGAATGAGATGTATATGTTCACCTCCAACATAGTCTAGCTGGCAGTCTAACGTTGCTTCCGCCTGAATTGGTTGTTTCTTTTCTCCACACCTTTGCCACCCGATGGCAATTGGCCCATGATCGATCGTGCTAGCGCCAGCTTTGTATCAGACACATTGAGGCGTCTTGTAACAAAGCGTGCATTTCACTTCACCTCAGAGAAAGTCTGTTTCTCGGCAGCTGATACAATTCCTCAGGCTCTCGCCCTTAAATGCTCCCAGCAGACACCTGGTAGGGAGGTGGATCAGGTTCATTACCTATACACCCTCCGACACACACAAAAACAACATCCAATTTCGGGTGCCGGAAGGCATGATGAAGACATCAGGATTGTTCAAATGTAATCTGGAATGTCTCACATGTACTTGCCTCTAATGAAGAGGGAGAGTCAAAACAAGTCAAGAGACAGAGAAGAAGACTATTTTCTCTTCATTTGGCATCAAGCCCAGATCTCATTCAACCAAAAATTCCTCTCAATCCAGAGTTAATCCCGGCCAATTGAGGAACGCCTTTGCTTTTCCATCCTTGGAGTTTATGCTGATTAGACGCCGAGCAGTGAGCCGCAATGAAGTGTAAATTAAGGGCACACTTGAACGCAGACTTATAAATGACACTTGTTATATCTAAGAGTTTTCCATGTCTCCTTCGGGAGATGTGTGAAATCTAATAAAGACGCACTGAAGAGGAGCGGCTTTGATCATGGATTCTCAACTCCTGTTTTTGCCGGGTGGAGCCAGTGATGGTAGCAGACCCAACTGGAAACAGCTGAACCAGGTCAGGGTTAGCCTGTGGCAATGGTCTCTTTAGGAGAGGTGCTGCATGACTCTAACCGTCCGAGAAAGTATTGAAACTTGTGCAGTTAGGTTCCTGGCAATGCATTCAGTTGTGTATTCTTTTTATGATGACCTTAATCTTAGACTCCATCCACCTGGTCCTGGGTTTGCTTTGTTATTTTCTTTGGATCGACACGAAGGTTGTGATAAAAATGATCCAAGCTCTATATTCTTTGCATCGATTTGTTATCAGATGCAAAGATACACTAGTGACGTACAATGACCTGACAGAGGCTATGAGGTGCTGAGGAGCGAGCGACGTAAACAAGCAATTGATCCATGACACCGTCTTCAAGTCATCAACCTTCCATCCTCCTCTCACTTGCTTTAAGCCTGTAAATCCAGAAGCAGGCTCAGTGCCAGCTTGCTGAAGTCCTAACCACACACAGACGACAACTCACTTAGTGTGAAGCAAGTGAAAACCCACTTGGTGTTCATGGATCGAACACAAGCCCTTCGACCTATGCTGAAGCAGAAACCCCTAACAACATGTCACTGGGGACGTGGTTGCCTGCTAGAAATCCACAAAACACATGTAGAATGGACAGTCATGCTCTCAGGCCCTCTCAAGGATACGTGTCTGTCATGTAATGACTGAGGGTGGACCCGACACTGTTCCTCGCGGATCACCTTCTCACACACCCAGTCCTGAGATGATGAGCAGTGGTGATATTTTAAACCAGGGGTCACCAACCTTTGTGTAACTGCGAGCTACTCCAAAGGCACTGTGTGACCTGAAGGGCTCGCATCAGTTTGGTACGCACTTCTGAAATAACTTCATGTACATTGTTATGGATGTGGATAATAAATCAGATTCCTTTAGTCACATAACCAGTTCCTCACAATAATTACACCAACAGTGTAACAAGACAGGAAATGCAGAATCAAACATAATAACATGGTTATTACGCTTTTTTTTTTTTTTTTTTTAACAGGCACATGAGCTGCAAGACGGTGGTTTGGAGATCTGCTCTTGGTTACTACAAAATAGTCAAAGTCTTGAATGAACGAGGAACTATACATGTGTATTTCAATGATGAATTTAAGCATCATTTGCGGTTTATCAGTGTCTGTTACACTTTTAGACAACAAATGCATCCATCTAATTTATTGCTGTCACCAAGCCACAATAAGAATGTTCAACACAACAGCATATTCAGCATGGTTTCAGTTGTGAAGGGAACAACAGTGGTGTTCACAAGTGTAAATACACAGGTCTTTTTCACCTTAGACAACACATGCATCACCCTGATACCCAGATTTGTGATCAAACTATAAATAACAAAGGTGTTGATCATGCTCGATAATCCCCTTCTCCTTGTGTTACATAAAAAAAATTACATTAGAACCTGCTACATCTACGCCTGTCTAATATGCCTTGCGATAAACATGAACAGCACTTTTGAAAAAAGGAATGGTGCTTAACAAATAGAAGTACACAAGAAAGAGGTGGAGTGTGAGGAACATTGATGAAGCTGATGAAGGGGTTAATGTTGCTGCCTGCTGGTGTGTTTGTCCCTCACTATAAAAGGTCACTAAGAGACTAAATAAACATATTGAGTTTCAGCCAGTGTCCCTAAATAGCTTCTAAGTGTGATGCCAAACAAAAAATGTCTGTCTCCAAGCTCAGAAAAAAAAAACTTGCCTCACCTTTGATTACTTTTCTGTCTCATGCGTCTTTTGTTAAACTGTTTCTGGAGAAGTTTAATCATCATAGAATGGCAAGATGGACTTGTGTGATTTAGTTAAGTGACCATTTTCATTTTGCTGTTGCTGCTTGCACTATTGACGGTCAGTAAACCCGTCGAAGACACGTAGCCTGGGGCTTCCTGGGATCTCACACTAGCTCTGACCAACTCAAAATTGTGTTTGGCTACGAAAAACCTTTATTAGTGTCAAAGCCTCTACCAACCTTTGGTGATGGAATAACACCCTGTAGCCACCGATGTCCGTGTTCCAGTGGTTAGACGGCACAGTGGCGTGACCGGGCCAAACATACTTAACTAACAACTTCCTTCACATTTGATGCACTTTGACAAACAGTCTTGCTCCTCAGCGCTCAGACCATGTGCCAGAGAGCTGACGCTATTGCCCTGTGGTGTGGTCGGCTGGACAAGCACTTGACTGATGGCTCTATTAAAGCCCTCCCACCCCCCCACAATACCCCTAGTCCTACACCGGGCCTTTCTCTGGCCTGGGCGAGCTGCTGACAATGCAGTGATGGGCGAAGGGGAAGACTAAATGGTGGGTCTAAACACACCAACAACCACATTCAGTGTCACGCTAATAGAGCAACACACATGAAAACACGCGGGTGTAAAAGGAGATACACGGATGCGGCTGCGCGCACTCACACAAGGACCATAGAAGGAAGAAGAAAGGATTTAGCCATGCTTCACCTTTTGCTTTTGGCTTGAACAATGGCTTACACACATACTACACCCAGCTGATCTGAGCCCCTCTGGATCCTGCTCTTTGGTGGCTGGTTTCTGGGACCACCATGAAAACACGGAGGCCACTGAAAGGCTGGCCACCGATAATCAGCTCGGAAGGGGGTGAAAATACAATTCATATCTGTTTTCTTGCCGGGAAAGCAACCACTGGAGCAGGAAATGACAGGGGATGTTTTAATTTTCAAACGGTGGGCACCACGCTCCCTCGGGCTAGATGGAAGAATCTGCTCAAATGTGACGGAGACGCCTTCCCATTTCAGTGCCCGGCTCCCCACAACAGCTTAGAGCATCTTGTGAAAAATTAGATGTATTAGTTGGCATCTGCTGTTCATTAGTTCCCGCGCCCCTCATATTCAGACTCGTATGAGATTGAAAGGCTGTGGAGGCATCTTGGGTAAGACAGGCAGGTACTGTCTCCTGACACCCTGGTCCTCTCCTGGGTGACACCGTAAACACCAACTCCCTCTGGCACCTGTCATCCACGGCTGCCTGCACCCTTCCCTCAGTGGGAATACGCAAGAAGCAAGAAAGCCAAACACCAGCAGTAATGTAGGCGTGGTACAACATATCACACCGGCTCCCAGGTAGGATGCACGTTTCACAAATGAGGGCAAATGAGTTTGTATTTTAGAACTTTCATGACTGGGAACACTGTCTTTAACTTGGACCACTTGGTGTGATGGCGTTCACTCTTGTCTTAGCAGCTACAGTAAGCTCTTTCTTTCTCTCTGCGTGCACACACTTGCTTTTCTGTTAAAACCTACAACAAGTATACAGCGATACATTGCAGTAGTGACCTTTTCTTCTCAGAAACCAAATACTGTTTGAAACAGCTGTTGAATTGTCTTACTGGACACTTCTTAAATCACAATTCTATGATGCATGATCAACCCTTGTGATGTTGACACAAAGCTACCATGTAATTTCAATAAAAATAAAAATATTTTTTATCATTATTACATAAATACAAGCTATTCAAATCTGTTTTAAAGGTAGAGGTATGTGTTGTGTTTCAAATGTCCTCTTGCAGACTCTTCCATAGTTGAGGAGGGACTACAAGCTGGGACCTACCAGAGGATTTGGGGGTCCTGGCTTGCTTGTAGGGGGAGGTAAACATTTCTGCAAGCCAAGATGGGCTTTAATATATTCATTATTTATAAAATCTCAAAGTCGATTCATGGAAGAGAAGTGATAGCAGATGAAAAAGGTTTCATTGAACATCAACTCGTTTTTTTTCCTCTGTCCCGTGGTCGACCTGACATATGGCTTTATCCTAGTGTTATTATCGTGTTATTATTGTACAGCTGTATATTAACACTGTTATTTTTAGCACTAGCAATTCATTTTTTTCTCAAGTTATTCAGGCCTTCGCAGTAAACATGATGCCATTTCAGCCGATCGTTGCCCCATGTCCATGTTGGGCCTGAAGACGGATATGGCAATTGAAGAAGTCAGTAGAAGAGTAAAGCAAAAGACACCAGCCCATCAGCTCCAGAGCTGCCACCTGAACTCAGCTCACTTTGTCAACGTCAATAAGCACGGCCTTCCCTGGATAGCCAGGCATGCATATTCATTGAAAATAATCAGATGAAGCCAGGAGAGTTTGACATTTTCAGATGGGCACTTTATCTTCGGGGCGAGCGAGAGGCAAGATTGTCTAAATCAGAGAACACTGCTTAATTGCATGTTATCACCCCGTGATTGCCTTGGCATTATATAAAACGGCATGGTAATTACTCTACAGATAGTGATTTAAATAGCCTCGGGCTGCGGCTCCCATAAGAGGCGGAGGAAGGAGGGCAGAGGGCTGAACATCTGGGCGAAGAGCTGGCACAATTAGAGGTGCAGAAGTCAGATAATGACTTTCTTGGTGAAGGTGCGAGTAGAAACATACAGTTGTCGGCAGTGCTCACACTTTTACTGGGAAAACTTGAGGAAACTTTGGAGCGCAGGCCTGAAGCAGGGAATGAAAGTGTGAGAAACGCGTGGCTGGATTATGCTCTCACACCTCCTCAACAATGGCCGCCAAGCCTCAGAGGAAACATGGCCGCCATCATATGTTCCTACAGGGCCTGATAAATGTAATGTAGCAGGGTCTCTGTGTGAGGGGAGGTGGTTTGAGTTGACTGTGATTGCTGGTAATAACTGACTAATAGAATAAAGCAATAACACGCAGCCTCGGGGCCGAGGGCTGCGCACCAAACAATTTCATACTGCAAGATCCATCATCCCGTGGAATTAGCATTTTACTCTGTTCACGCTCCCGTCATGAGACTGCGGGCTCTGGAAACATATCTGTCGACTTCAGGTACTCACTGCACTTCATAACTCCTCATGAATCCCCTCGGAGGGAAACGCACCCACTGAACAGAGCGAGAGCAATGATGACAAATTTGCAGCATTGCTCATTTCATTGTAATTCTTCCTCAGTAACTGACTTTTATAGCTGCAAATTGATTCTTGGTACCGATTTGAGCAAACCGTTGGCTTTTTTATATGTGAGGCTATAATGTAGAGTTGCAGGCAAGGAACTGATTTTATAACCGCCAAGGCGGAGGTTACATACTTGTGGTTATCTTTCAATTGCCTGTCTTTTTGCAAAGTAACTCTAAAAGTTATGGATGTATTCCAAATATTTTTTTTTTCAGATGATGAAATCATGGTGCTGTTTTGGAGTGTCACCCAGCTCTGGTCTGCTTTCGCATCCCGGGAAATGTGATTTAGCGTCCAGTCAAATCACTAGAACTCCTTCATGACTCTGCTGACATAGTGTGTTGCTTATACATGGGCAGGTCTAACGTCACTGGTGATCTTCAGTGCTCTCACTCCACCAATTCTGTCGAGGGTTTTTTGAATCATGCATGCCATTTTTGTCACCTGATTATATGCTGTGTATACGTGAATAAATATGAAATGCAATCCTTGGCGGTACCCTGTCACATTTGCCCTCTTCATGAATTTTCAGTATGACATAAGTTGTGAGACATTGAAGGCTGATAAATACACAATTCCAACTCACTGCTGATTCCAACTCAAACTTGAAATATATCATCATCATCACCTTCATCATCATCACCATCATCACCAAAGTGTGGAGGAATTTGAAAAGGTTTTCAAAACCTAATCGCTAACTTGTCTTTCTATTTTATCTCTGATCTTTTCTTCATGTCGCATTGAAAACCGAATGCAATAGTTCCTGCTCACAAAACACAAAACACTCTATTTCCACTTGCCATTCTTTTTGCTCCATTTTCATTGGTTTGAATGAAGTGTAGTTGCACAGTAACTTCACCTCTTCACACTTCATTTTCTAATTTTCTTTTGGCTCTAAATGTGATATATGTAATGCAATGTTTTAAACCAGAGGTCTTTTATCGAAGACATTCACCAGTTTATTGAGCTTTTCCTGTGTCACTCCAGACATTACAAGCTCCTGACTAGACAAGTAGAAGAAGCACTCTACTGTGAAGATTCATTGACTGGCTGAAGAAGCGCATGGTCTTCAAGACAGTAGCCTGCTTACAATGCCGGAAGTTTATGATGACAATATGAATTAGGTTTTGTATGACCATCGGACAACAGTGTCAGCAGCCTCAACAGATTCTGTGACCTGTAAAAGGCTTTATGGAGCTCCAATCTGCCTCCGTTCTTTCTTACAGCCTCACTCTTTTGGAGAGTTGTCCAGTGGTGAAACACTAAGTCAGATCATGTACTTTGAATCAGTTGTGTTGTCTAACTAAACAAAACATCACCATAGTGTGAAGAACAATGCCGTCACTTGCATGTATGACTGTTTGTGTCCTCCAAATTTGACGGTGCAGATGTCATTTACTCAATTTTCAAGATTAAAACGTCTTAAAGATTCTTTGATAGAATGAACAGAACCATGTCAAAGGGATTCTCCACTTTTGCACTTGTTAAAAACATTGTTTCCTGATCTCCCAAAGTGAAATACACTTTGGCTTGACACGAAAGTTGACCTACCATTGCAAACCTAAAAACCTTTGCTGGCCCAAAAACAGGAGGAGCTATTTTCATTTGTAACGCTCATTGAGATCCGGTGGTTTGGGTGCTTTTGTGACGAAACAAATTCCTTGAGATAAAGACACAGCTAAATTTGACAATGTCCTGAATTGTAATTGGCGGTTGTTTACAATATCAAAAATCGCAATGTTTCTATCGCATTCAAATACCTGAAATTTGTGATGCAATATCCTTTAAAAATCATTTGTTATTATGTTATGTTCAGTTTTTTAACATATATAGGAGTGCTACTGGAGTTCTGCCCCTAATTCTTTCTTGAGAACTCACAAGAGTTCTAAATAGCTTTTGGAGGGCTCTAAAACAAAGCCAGCGGTGAACAGATGACATGGTCACGGAGACAAAGAGTTTCAAGGGTCAGCAGGTTCATTGTGTGCACACTGTTAAGGCTCCTGAGAAAAGACAAGATAAGCTGTTTTTATTTCAACACAATGATTCAGCGGTGAAAAGACACAGTTTGTATAGTGCTAATCTACAAGCAATTAGGGAGTGTTGGGCTAAAAAAGATGTCTCACTGGAATTCTTGCGGTTCTAGCTATTTTAATAAATAATAATAGTCAGTCAGTCAAATGGTAGCAGTGCATTGTTGGAGGTGGACAAATGAAGTTGCAATAGTTGGATCAGTAGTGGTGGAGTAAAAAAAAAACAAAACAAAAAAAAAAACCCATATATATATATACATATATATATGTATGTATACACACACACACAACACACACACAGAATCAAACGTCTGTCTACAATTTTCACTCATTCGACATCAAGACTTGTAAGCAAGTTTTATAAAGTGCTTTTGTTAACATTGTGCTATTGTTAACATGCGACAGCTAACACGCAAAATGGCAGTTGAAATATTTCCTGTAATTGGTCAAAATGGCTAAAATGGTTAAAATGGAATCATGATTATACAAATATGTGGATTGAACAGCATACAGTAAATACCCACAAAAGCTGTCAAAAATCCGATTGTTGAATCAAAAAAATACATTTAAAAAGAATATATCACCTAAATAGAGGTGTAAATAAATCGTTCCTGGGTATTAATCCACTGTCATGAGGAACCACTGAAATCATTGAGTATTGCGGTTAGTTACACCTTTTAAATATGATGTAGTACAAGACATATTTCTGCTGTTGTACCTGAGTAACAGCCAGGCTATGTGAACTGGGACTGACCAAGTGACAAAAGTGCTAGACACACTTATACGGTGCAGACAGAAAGGAGTGCTTTGAGCTAAATAACTCCCTGCGGAGCGATGAGTAAGAATCAACACATCATGCCGGTAAAAATTCAATTTTACTGAATTGGCTTAAAGAGACGTTTTGTCTCCCCGTTTCAGGAACACTTAGTGGTGCGTTGGCAGCCATGTGGCTAGTGGCAGTGGACTGCGGTGAATGAGTTAAATCAGCCACTCCTGAACTCAACCCCATGTCGTCAGGGAAGGGAGCGAGGCCACAGACTCACGCGATGAGGGTAATCCAACAGTGAGCCGCTATGGCAGCGCTGCTCCCCGCTGCTCTCGGAAAGGCTCAAATAAGTCCCATGTGCATCCAAGGAGAGCAGAGGACAGGCATACATCAGAGGGGAGCGGCAGGTTTGAGGAGAGCGGATTTATCCTGGACTTTCACAAATGTTTCATTTGCAGCATCCTCCCGCTTGCTTTGGTGCCATCAATCCTGCCAATGTGGAGTCATTGGAGGTTGAGCTGATGGCTCTGTGGGCTGCTTGCTGTCACACAAGATGGGTTGATGCTCGCACTCTGTTCCACAGCCAGGAAACAGCCAAACCACACCTTTAAATTAGCCGCTGGATGTTGATCACTAAAGTGTTGTAATGGTCCATTGTCGACACTGGAAGTATACTGACTGTTGAACATCGCTCACTTGTTTTGTCTGTTACCGCCTGTTCACGATTCACTTATTTATTGACATATTTTCGTCACATCTTCGTGTCTTACACGCCTAAATGTACATAGAAGTATATACAGCAAGTAAGATATTTGGTGAAACATTACATGCCAACATTTTTGCACAACACAAAGCAGGCTTTACCCAAGTGATTTCTGTGGTAACAGTAAACATTCTGAAATGTGATGGTATTTATGTTACCTCAAATCCGCACATCATCACCATGTCCATGTGGAAGATGCCTTTATTGAAGTCATTTTTACAATTTCCATTTACCGTTAGAGTCAGGAGTTGGAGCGGGGAACTACATCACGGTCAGGGCAGCGCGTTCCAGTTGTACTTGGAAAAAAGGATGGTGTTAGAGCTTGTGCAGACATGAGCAACTCTTGGGTAAACATGCTGTACTTGTGCAACTAGAAAAGCTGGATCAAGCATGTTTGAACGTTACAAAACCTCTGCTGATTCCTGTTTCCACCAGTGGAAGCCATCTTGGCTTGCTACTTGGGTGGGTGGTGCGGACTCCATGACTTTCCGACTTGGAAATCCAGCACTAGACTCCCGATAGTTTGGCTTTGGTTGTCATGTTTGCATCTTCAGCTTGTTCCGTGAGGTTAACACATCAACCTTGCTAATGGCCGAGCTATCCCTTTTCTGTCTGATACTCTTGTGACCCCATGCCCTTCTTCTGATGAAAGATTTAAACTGAGTGGCCACCGTTCTTTTGCAAAAATATACAGTTTGGAACGACTTGCTCCTGGATATTCTAACTAGCTCAAGCTCAATTCTAACAGCGCCACCTAGCATCTTTCATTTCCTACAGCCCATGTAAAGCACTTTGTACAAGTTCTGACAAAGCCTAAACAAAATGCAGATCTTGATCATTAGATCTTTGCTCAAAAACTTTAAAACATTCTATCCATTGCTAAGATGTGATGAAGAATTTCTTATTTACAGGGAAACAGTTGTTAAGAAAAACCAGAGTAGTAAAGTTGAACTTGTCAGCTTCCTCTTCCCTATCCATCTTTCCTTGCTTAAAAAGCTGCTTGAAATCTATTTATTTATGGGTGGACTTGATGTTCTTAACTTGAAACAGACTCGCTTGAAAACATTAAATCAGATATGCACATGCAGCTTGAAAGACTAAATAATTAACACTAAATTAGCTTTTTTTTTTCCTCTGATGAAAGACAAGTCGCCGTCAGACCTGGAGCCGTCCTGCTGTCCCACATTAAACCTGGAGCATTTAGCAGAGCGTCTGCAGCGTGACGGGCTGATTGCTTTGACCAGCAGTCACCACCTGCTTTGCTTGTTCACGCTGTCATTGGTGCCCTTTTTTGGTGTGTGCAGAGTCTTTAAGAGTTTAGCTATGCCTTTGATGTGTTCTTTGATTTTTAGAATATGCACAGGATCAATATGGAGCACAAACTTCAAAGGCTGGCTGGCTCTCACCTGCTGCTGGTCACCATTTCTGAAGCCGTTCCCGACACATATAGAGACCCACAAACAGGCAGGAGAGGCAGCACGGAGGCTGAGTCCTAGATCAATACTGAGAGAGATTTGGCAGCATGATCAGACGTATCGCGTTTTTTAATCCGGTTCTGCAAAAGTTGAAGCCGATTAGTGGTCATTAACAAAGTACAATTCAAGCCATTAAAACACATTCAGGATTCATTGAGTTTTTAATTCTTATTTTGATGACAAAATTAGGTACAAACACAAACGTGTTTATGTATCGTCCATAATAAAGTGAATGAAACTTTGCAGATCAATACAAAAAAATGGGGGGATTATAATCGTTGGAGTTCCACGAGTCACTTTATGTTTTAGTCAAAAAAAGAAAAGAGAATCCGGAAAGGGAAAAATGTAATTCTGGCTTCCCACAGTGATGTTTACTCAACTATGCTCCTGCTGAAGAATAATGTCGTCGTGGGGTTTGAAATATGGAGTCAGGTTATAACAATCAGAGGTCCTCTGAAGCATAATTCCAGCTATTGGACATACTGTATTTAATGTGGAAAAACACATAAACACGCATAAAAAGACGTGAGAGAAACAGACCATTCAATGCAGGAAAAATAACAATAACAAGCAACAACAATAAACATGGCCACTGTCTCTAAGGTAAAGTTCCCACTTGGAAGTGCTGATTCTGATTCACAAGTGAAGTTGGTTGAATAAAATAAATGACTTTATTTTGTCGTTCAGACATGGCAAAGATATAAAGGAGCAAAAGAATCAAATCTGACAGGAAAAAAAAAGTTTTCAACTGAACCCCCCTGAAAGTTGCACAGAACAAGAAGTGGGGTCTTGTGCTGTGCTGCTGCACAGACAAATCCTTTTTCAGACCAAAACTGCCTGGACTGTCGCACGGCTCGTCTCTAGTCTCTGTGACTACTACAGTAATGTCATTATTTAAAGTTTCTTGTTATTAAAAATACATTTAAAATTACAGGCCTATCAAGGTTCTTTGAACTGTTCCTGGTTCCCGCTGTGCATAAGCACGCTGGAACAGTTTGAATTCCTGGGATCAATCTTCAGGTTCCTGCAAGGTAAATGCGGCTGTAGATGATGATGGCACTCATGCTTTTTTCATTTAACATTTCATTCCAATCTTTTTTTCCAATTATCATGAAGCCTGCCTTCATATGTATGTATGTATTTAGTTTCACTAAACACCCCCAAAAGTTGCATTTTTATTCGTCTCTCCATTCTTTTAAAACTATTTCACATCATTCTAGAGGACTGTGTGACATAACACACGTTACAATTCATACATTTAATTCTAAGTTGGTCATGATGTCATCTTGTTTAGAACATTGGCATGTAAGGATTTGGAAAAATGATACCATTGTGAATGACAATATTTACAATGAAGTAACAAAATCACTTTATTTGACATTAGTTCTTTTTAAATATATATATTTATATAATCATTTTCTGCCCTTAAATATGTAACACCAAACAGGAACAAGACACTGTCTGAAAACTTATTTTAGTGCAGCTAATAATGTTGTTTTGTAAGTCAACCTCTGGTGTCGGCTGGTACCTTCCATATATCCATCGTTGTGTTGAACAGAATGCTGCATTCTCGTTCCTATACGGCTCTATTTTCCGAGTCAAAATCTATTTCCGCTAAACCACCACAGACACACTTCACAGTGTTTTGATTAATGCGTAATAATCTCCAAACGCCATGACGGTTTAATAACTCACTTAGATGTCTCTAATGTGTCACTCAAGTCTCCAACACCAAACATTTGATGATAATGCTTTTTTTTCCTTGTGCTCTTGCTGCAAATCTAGAACCCCGAGTGGCAGCAAAGTTCAAAGAAGCAGATTGTAAAGCATGTTATGGAAATAAACCGGCAGCTGATTATCCTAAATCTGTGGCTGCCCGCTCCCTGCCCCCCTCCAAAAATGGCTGTCATGATGAAATGACTTTCCTTTATTACATTCTTCTCCCTTAATCCTACTCAATTTATTAGAGGGGGACTGCCTCTGCACAACAATACCAAAACTCATTTCCATGGGAGCCAACCCCGCATGGTGTCCGTGAAGGGAGAGACAACTGATTTCCTATGCAAAGGGTCCTTTTGAAAGGAGAGAGAGGGAAGACAACTGATTCTTTTATTGCAAATGACTCCGGTGTTTTGTTTCGGGGGGCGAGGGGAGTGGAGCCAGCATGACTTCTGCGTGCACACTTTAATTTGACTGATGCAGGTGCATGTTTAATTGCAGGTGTGACGATGGCCGGCCTCCACCACTGTGTTCCCGTCCTCGCACCGAGGCTCTAATGTCTTCAGACATTAACAGGTACGGACAATAGGTTTGCACACACATCTCAAAACCCAACCATCTGGTTATGTCTGAAAGAATACAAGGTCACTTTAAGATTAAAGGAAACTGAAAATTGCATTATTCGATTACCGATAGAGGAAGTTGGCCTTTTTAGTTAGAGGGTTGGAGTTTGCCAACATTCTCAACAGTTGAGTTATTAAAGGTTGAATCACATTCTCTATTGCTTCACTTTCCTTTTTTTTTTTTTTACACATTTATTTATTCTCCGTCACGCCTCGAGGAATTCCTAGGAAGATACCGTGTGGTACTTGGATTTCAGGCAGTTGAGTCGAATCAGGAATCTTTGCTGACTGCCTCTTGAATGTCTCCCTGGTGAGGATTTCCTACGGGCAGAAGTGAGAAGAGGCCTGGGGACGGACTCGGGGCATACTGGAGATGGTGTCTCATGGGAAGGCCTTGGTATTCCCCCAGAAGAGCAGGATGAGGGGGGAGAAAGATTTCTGGGTTTCTGTTCTCCAGCCGCTGCCTCCACAATGGAACCTCACCTAAAAATACTTGTAAAAGCAATCAGATCACACTGTACATGGAGATGGTTGGCTCCTTGGTTTGCTAAGTTCAGCTCCTCCTCATAAATCGATAAAGGTCGGTTCACCCCACACAAGAAGCTTGATCGTAAATATTGAAGGGAGTCTTTGAGGATACAGTGATCTGCTGTTAGTGAAGATGGTTTGGGGGAAGAATGTTCACTGGTCCTCTTACTATGGAGGAGCTTTTCCTCTGGGAGATCACAGTGAAGTGATGATCTGGATGAACCATAAAAGGTACAATGGAAGCAAGGATATTAAGAAGTGTAAATATGGCATGAACCTGATGAAAAAACATTTTACATGCATATTTGAATAGAAATAATAATAATGGACCAAACATCGAATATGAAAAGGCAGTTTATTTAAAAAAATATATTTTGAATTTTCTTTCAATGATTTCAATTTTGAGGAAAATACTAAAATGGCAAAAGAAGATACAAAAATGTAGTCATGAATGTGTTGTATTTACTGTTGAAGTAGGACTGGCTAAAACAGAGAAAGGATAAAGAAAATAAAAATACAGAAAAATACATTTTAAAAAATATGAAATACATTTTTAACAAAAAAAAAAAAAAAAAAATCCCAAACGAAACACCATAACAAAATGACAAGAACACATCTGCACTTTGCTGTGCCCAAGTTTGCCGTTGCCCCCAGGACAACTAAAGGAATGGATTTAAAAGTTATTGCCTTTACTGTCATCATTTCCCTATTTTTCTGTCAGATTGCTCTTTGGTTGGCTAAGTTCAGCTCCTCCTCACAAATCGACAAAGGTTGGTCGTAAATATTGAACACATTGATGACATTCATGACTGTTTTTGGGGAGGTGAATTAGTTTCGCCGTCGCCACCCACAGGTTTAAAACAAACCTTATTTAGGGGCCCACTAGTTGGCGCTCGTGGCCCATGGTTAAAAACATAGAAATATCTATGTCTGAGAGAGAAATCCCAATTTCTCTTTGTCGAATATACAGTAGCCATATTAGAACGTCTCATCTCTAGCTGTTAGCAGTGTGTTATGCTTAACAGTTCAAATAATGACAGTGGAACGGGAACGACTAAAGAGGCTTTTGCACGGAGGTGACATGACTCAACGATTCGGTTCACAAACTCTGCGGCTAAATCGAGCCATTGCTTAGTCCGTCTACGCGGAGACGATACGCTCTGCGACCATTTTGTGTGGGCACTAAACCTCATCATAACCATAAAGCCACACTCCTGCTTGTCATGCTATTCAAATGCTTTTCAAAACAACAACACCTGTAAATAAACTAAACATTACATGAAGGCAACAGATGTAACTTGCTGATCTTACAAGGTTATAAGACGTTACTTTTGTGGTCCAATGTTGGTCTCTTCCTATTGTGACTGACACAGTGCTCTATTGAGAAACAAGAAATGTCACATGACCTTTGAGCTTGTCTGAATGTGGCCCTCAGCAAAACCCGTTCAAAGGCTTAGATATGAGAATGGGAGATTAGAAAGGAAATCTAAATTAATGCCTCAAATGAGAGGAAATTACTCAAGTGATTATGAAACTGTCGCCAAATCAGAGGGGAAGAATAGAGTGTGCAGCAGAGGAGGCGGGGCCCGCAATTAGTTCTCGGGAGACAGGGAATGAAGCAGTCGCAAGCAGGAGACTCCAAAGTGAAGGGTCCAATCTTCAAGCTCATTCCAGCTATCGGCGATGGAACCGCGCACCGTAAACTCACCGGCTTCAGGTGATCACGGCGACATTAATGTGGCGCCGAAAAGAGACACCTCATCATGGAGAATTTTCCTCGTTGGAACCAAAAATGCCAGGCTGCACACCTCTGACTGCGTGGCCCCCACATCTATTAACCTTATTGATTTTGAGCCCCGCTGAGCCCCTCCAGAGCTCCTGCCCCCCTGCTGCTGGACTGAAGTGGATCAATCCTGTGCCGGAGGCCACAACTCGATAACAAGCCTGTGCTGACAGACTTCTGTTTACTGCTTGAAATTAATACACAATTCTGTATATGCGGTGCTCATCTTTCCCAAGATTTTACTCAGCGAATGCGAAACGAGGAAGATTCATGATTCCAACAGGGGGCGCCAAATTGCCAACAGCATACTAGTACTGACCCCCTTGTGTTGCGATGGACAGAAAGTATTCCCTGAGCATGGAGATGTTGTATTGAGTTGACCAAATTTTGTCGAATATCTACAGCCTCTTCTTGTGCTTACAAGTCAGGAATTCCATTTGTTGCAGCAGTAATCCTGCCCTGAAGTCCAACGTCTTCACTGTGACCAGAGGAAAAGATCCTCCATCGTAAGAGGACCAGTGAACATTCTTCCCCCAAACCATCTTCACTAAGAGCAGATCACTGTATCCTCAAAGACTCCCTCCAGAACTGTTTCAAAACAGCGTTTGAAGGCGACTTTGCCATGTGACTGCACGCTTGAGACACAGGTCATGATCACCAAAATTAGGACACAAGGTTCTGTGTCGTCTGGCAAAGTACAACACCTATGGAAGCTGCCCTATGTTATTGAAGCGCATTACAATTGAACACATTACAATTGAGCACTGCAAAGGAGGCGAGGGTTGTCTGTTTGATGACCTTAGGATCTGGACTCAGATGATGCAGTCTTGTTACTCACATCATGTTTAATTTAACTGGTACAATGAGAAGCAAAGGAGCGAGGACAGAGCGGGAGAAGAGAAGGGACACCTAAGAGGGGATGGGTGCGATGGAGATAGACGTGCGGCAACTTGAGTCAAAATGGAGATGTCTGCGGTGGGAAAGACAGAGTTTAACCAAGTGGATTTAGATGTTGCTGTGGTGTTACCTTCAACTGTGGCCATGAGCTTTTGTTATTGACTGAATAAACAAGGTTGCAGGCAGAATGAGTTTATACCAGTAGTGCGTGGATGAGGTGAGTTGCTTGGTCTTCCAGGAGAAACTAAAGTACATGGAGAGAATCCAGTTGAGGTGAATTCCTTGTCCAGTTTCTGGACTAAAAGAAAAGCTGGGCCACACACTGACCACCTTCATATTTGGATGTTTTCTGGGGTGGGGGAAGCGTGTGTCTCTTTCTTTGACGCTTGAGTTAAATTCATGTTTTCATTTAATGATTTCCAAAATATGCAAAATCTCTCCTGTTTTTAGTTTCCAGTCATAGAGTGAGTAAATTCCACATTTGCAGTTTGTGTCATAAAATCTTCTTAAATCATTTCATTAATCTCCAAATCAACCTGCCCCTCAAATAATTCATAACAAAGAACAAGTTTATTATGAAGTGTGTTTCATCATATTGGAATGTGGTATCGAAGAAATATTTTAAATCATCATAAATACTGACATTCAAATGGAAATGAAAATGAAGAAAACAGACTTTGTTTTTGAATTTGTCATTAAATTCATTGACGTTGCACTTCAGTAGACTGTTGTTGAAAGTATTACGAGCTGGTTGCTTTCATTGCCTAATTCAAATTATACTGTCAATATTATAGTGATCTTTATGGTGGCGTTTAACTCAAAATGTCTGCCTGGGTTTGGGTGATTCACATGCATAAAGCTAAACTTTTCTCTTTGATGGGTCGGAATCTTCTTTGAAGTTTGGTCTCCAGCAAGAAAAAAAAAGGCATCTGTGAAAACAAGCCAGTGTGTCTTTAAACTTTGAGCACATTCTTGCTGACCAGCTGTAACAACTTCTGCTGGAGAAAACACTTGTATGTCTTTGCTCACTATTAATGTGGGGCCCTTTGTTTCTGAGTTGACCATGTAATGTCTAATGATCGGGATTTTCATCACTATATTTGATTTAGCTTTCGCACCATAACACCATCATATTAACCAAGTATGAGGAAAAATTATTTACACTTGACGTCGCAGCATGATTCATCAGTTCCTTGGACTCTCTTGCTTATTTTTGGTTGAAATTTGGGTTCGAACTGAAAGAATTCGTTATTTAGCGCTGGTGTCACAGTTGTGTCCATTATGAAACTTGAAGACTATATCACACTTAGATTGACTGGGTCCCTAAATAAAAATGAATTAAGGTACTATTTTTGTCAATTGCTTGAGGGAATTTAAATTGAAAACAATGAAAGAGTATGAAAATGTAACCTCACATATTCATACATTCATGTACACCTGCGAATCTCGCTGTCCTTGATGACGGGGAACTCGAGGAGCTTTGTCTTACAGGCCAATTCCTCTGCCTCTTTTTTCCGGCGAATGTAAATAGTCTCTAATACAGTACCATTTACCGTGTCAGAGTGGAGAGTGGAAGCACAGTGTCAGCTGCCTGGTAAGCCACTCCAAGCTCAGTGTGATGGAAGCATAAGCATCAGTGTCAAGAACGCCCGGCCTCATCTGCGACTCATCATCAGCCAGTGGAGCCCAGCAGGGGGAAAAATGTACACCCAGGGCAAATCTGTAAACACCAATTTAATCTGCATGGAGAAAGTTACTGTCATCAGCTGTGACAGCGAAAGCCTCTGGGCCAGGAGTCACTCTTCCTCCGTTGATATCTCTGTCAAAGGCAGACATTAAGCTATTATGGCCGTCAAGAAGCTGCCATTGAGAAGTTCTCTCCCTTCTGCCACTCAGCTCGGCTGAATGGATTTCTCATAAGGCCACAGTGTAAACCAACGCCCCGCAGTTCCGCCAATTGCTCTTGACCTTTAAAATAACAATTGGACTGCATGACAATATCATTATTAATCGTGTCTTCCTCCAGCTCCAACTAGCCGCAGAGAGGGGAGATGTGGACTCGGTCAGATCGTGTCGTCATTAATTTCGGGTCAGGCTCTCACTTAAGAAGATTTTCCTCACGTCTGTGCGTCGGAAAAGTGACAGCGGGTGCAGCCATGTTGCTTCTCGGCTGTAAAGGCAGTCGTCGCCAAAGGATGATCAACAATAATGAGAATTACTACCGGTCCCTCCCCTGTTTTTCACACCCTAACATTTTGATTTCATGGGTGACACTTAGGGACCCCCCTGGCTCTCTAATGGGAGCTTGGGGACCCATGTGGCGGCCATAGCCAAGACCTTTCTTTCTTCCCCAAGCCATTACTGAGAGCAGGAGTAGGCTTGATTAAACTTGAACAGTGGAGCTATGTGTGCAGCTGAGTGTCAGCTGTTAGCATCTTCACTGTGTTTTCTACAAAGTCACCAGTGTTAAATATTTTTTTTCTTTCACGCCAACATATTTAGATGGCTGTTTGTCCAGTGTGTACTTTCCATTCTTTTATAGCTAAACTAGTTAAATTATACTTATTTATGAGCAATTTAATTTTGATCTTTCTTTTCTTTGGTCATAGAATTTCAGTGGAGAAATGAATTCATTTCGGTGACAGTGTTTGTAGTACTTTTTTTTTAACCTTTTTTTAAGGTCCAAAAACGCTGTTTAAACAATGCTATTTTGAGATGTAGACCATGTTCATTTAGTATGATGATTACTGACAAATAATTTATGCGAACATGGACCTTTTATTCCTACAAAAAAATACAGTGCTACAGTAGCTGACTGCTGCCCAGTGTCCTCTCCACTGTTGCCACCTGACTGGTGGCGGGAGCGTCCACGGTCTGTGATCTGTCAATCCTGTTTGGGGTCACCATGTTTGCAATGGCAGGGACTTACACGGTTCAGCTGGCTTGGACCCAGAGAAGACTAGGGGGCTGGCCGAGCGGGCTATCGTGGCGCCTCCTGGGGTGGCGACTGACAGAGTAGGAACATCAGGACTAATTTGGGTAGGCAATGTCAACGGGGGAGCATGGGAGGGTCCGGCAGCGAGGGAGCAACCCTGCAGCAGGACTGCTTTGTACAAATCATTACTCACAGCTAATTCTCACACGGACCGGTTTGCGGTGATATTTACAGTCCACCATTTTTTCTTGGACATTTAAGACAAAGTCCATGTACTTCTTGGCCCCTGGCTGCCTTTTCCTCCCCCGCCCCCTCACTTGAAGAACAATGAACATTAGGGGACATTGCTTGTACCGTGCCTGACCCTTTTTGATGCAGCCTGCTCATAAAGCTGCATATAAAACAGGTGATTTCATTTGCTCCACTCGGCGTACGTGTCCCGTCTAATCTAATTGCAGTCCCGCAGGTCCTTGATTCACTTTAAAGATGGTAAGAGGTTGGGGAACATCTCCAGGAGAGCCACATTCTGCTTCACCCCTGCTGCTTTAACCCATTTACTTCTTATCACCAAGCCAAGGCCCGGGCTTCCAACGCCGGAGTGGAGTCCAAATAGTGCTGGGCTAAAATAATTAGATGACACTTTCAATTGTCTCGTCACCTCCTTGAACCGAGACTTTGGCTGCGGCTAACCCAATGAGCTGAATGGAGGGAAAAGCCCGCCTGGCCGTAAATCTTCCATAAATATTATTTGTTGGAGGGAAAAATGGTGAATCCCATGCTGTTAAATTCCTTAAGCCTGCTGCTGTCGATTAAAAGGACAGTCAGCTGGACACCCTTGTCCTACTGTGTAATGGTCAGTGGCCCGGCCGGCGACCCCTGCTGTTGTGAGTAAATTAGCACTGGGCAGGGCATTCTCTGTTGTTTTAAATCACTGTATGTAAGTACTAAGACGACAACCCCTGGAGACCCAATGACAACAAACCCAAAAATACGGCTGGAAATTCTCATTAGTGACACAACGCATGTAGAAGTCTTTAAGCTTCCGAAAATCAGACGCTCATGTATCCTGAAGCTGAAGTTTAGATCAGATTCTCTGGCAGGACATTTGTTGCTACATTTAAATGGGCTTGGTGAAGTGACACGCATAAATATGTCAGTGTGACTAGTGCAGACATTTAGAATACATGCATGTGAAGATACCCTCAGAGCTGATTTCATAACCGCATGGTGAAAGGCAGGGGGCGCTGTGACTCAGTGAACAAAATTATTTGAATTTAATACTGTTGCAAAATTATGGATTTGCTTGCAATCTGACCAGGATGTTGTTTTTCCCAGCCTCACAACAGCTAAGGGAACGGCGATAAAAATAATTGAGTCGAAAGACACTCAAGTCAGCGTACACCTCTGCAAACCATAAAGTTCCCCGCACATTGTGATGTTACGGTTGCACACACTATAAGGATCTCAGACAAACAGCAGGAGGCAGTTACATCACGGAACTCCTGAAACACGCGTTTTCGCACCGCTTGCGTGTCTGAACTCAGGACTGCCACCTGTCTGCCTAGCTGACTCTGTCATGTGTGTTGTTATTATAGCACCAATTGAAGTCCCTGTTGGGAAACTGACGACATGGTGATGTCAGCTCTGCTACATTACAAGTGACATCCGACTTACGACCGGGATCGGTTCCGACCAACCGGTCGTAAGTCAGATTGGATGTAAGTGGTATGCCATGCAAAATACGACGCGAGGGTTATAGGTACGACTGTAGCGGTAGATCGCTGTGTGAGAGTGAGATGCTGGGATACTGTGCTGCCGTAACTGTCGTACGCGATCAGGAACTTTTTATTGGAGTTGTTCCATTCCTTGTCAGACAAAAGAAGGAAGGAACGTACTTACTGTGGGCAGCACTTCAGTATTTAAAGATGAAGGAATTATGGTTGCTCTATTCAAATGGTTACAGGTTAGTGCCTTGGAATCATACACAGTATAATCTGGAAATGAAGGTTGAACAGTTAGCTTTAGCTTGTTTAGCCTAGTAGTCTTAGGTGCTTGATATCGTATTCAGAGCGTGGACTACTGTATGGGAGGGTGAGAGGTTGATCAGCTCCCGACCTGCATGGCCCTCATGTTACAGTATAACACGCTCAATTTTTGCGCATGCACAGTGTACATTGTCTAAAAAGCTATTTTTCCTCACACTGATCGTATTGTACAATATCATCGGTAAAACATCACTGTTCTTTCAACTTCACAATGAATGCATCTCTTCATATTTAACTTGCAAATCCTTTGGACGCTTCAAAATTCGGCATGCCTCATCCAAGCCCACGTAACGTAAGAAATTCCTTCAACTGCCGCTCATCTTCAAAATCGACTGGCTGATCTGGCGTTAATCTGCTTCAGGAATTTGTCGGATTATTTTTTCTACGTAAAATTTATGTTTAATGAATGCATTTGTAACACTGGTATTAATGAAACGTATTAAAACGAAAAAAATTAAATTAAGTGGGATAACGAATAATTAGATACCATTTTCAAAGGGGCTGCTCTAATTACTAGCGAAGCGGCTTAAGATTCTTCGCTCCCTAATTGATGTACATCATGAATGCGGTGTGACTGTGTCGTAGCATGCTCAAATGAAACCTTCATGTTAATTACATTTGGTACAAAAGAAAGTCTTGGAGAGTGGCTTTAATCCATACAAGGAGGGACGCTGGAGGACTATCGGCGGGTGTTAATTCTTTAACCACAAGTTGGCGTGGCCGTGTGCTCTGCTACATTGGAGTCTGCGCTATATTCCAACCGCGCAGCAGGAGGTGTATACAAACAGCCCTGGGCCATTGTGGATGAAGGAAATTAGAACAGCCTCTGAGTGACTTTAGCAAAAACATCCTCTTGTGATGGCGTGATATTCGCCTATTTTCCATCTTGTTTTTCCCATTAGGTCACTTTGTTGATATTTCCTATTGATGTGGGATCATCCCAAACAAGTCACCAAGACAGGTAATCCGCAGGTGTCCGTGGCGACAAAAGCCCCGCGGGGGTCAAGTTCCCGTGTAAAGCCGTGTTAATAAACGAGATAACGGGCAGAGGGCCGTGTTCTTACTGCTTCAAATGACTTCAAAGTGGTGGAGAGAGGAGAAAGAAAAGAGGCTTAGATGAGGAGAAGACCTTATTAGAAACACTGTCCGGTGTGGCGACGCAGCGCGGCCCCCCGCTCTGGAACTGTCATACAAATATATGCACAAAAATGTGCAACAAAGCCAATTGCTTTTAGGGTCACAATTGAGTTTTTGAGCCCTAATACATCTGCTGAAGGAGCGGTGTACTTTTTACTGCTGAAAGGGAAAAGTTGAGGACACATCCTTGACAAAATCCTCTTTTCAGACATAATCCACCTTTACTTGAAGATGAAGTGTGTAACATCTGATCTCATCCTGAAAGCTATTCACGGCTATGCGGTGCCTGGTTGATTATGTTCTTGCTGCACACAAGACCCTTTTCACGGCTTCACATCACACCTGGGAAATAAAGAGGATTTAAACAGGTCTGAATAGGTTAACCAGGTGCTGAAACAAATAATGGTTTAAAATTGTAATTAACATGGCTTCAATGGAGCAGTGCTCTTAGGAAAGGTCTCCTCTGAATGACTTAGGTATGTGAGCGAACACAACACTCAAAAGGCCTTTTCCTTTGTCATTGAAGAGAATAAGGAACTAATGGGGAATTAAGACCTTTAGAGCCCATGTTCCTCTGTTATATGGCTTCACTCCTTTTCTTCCAGTGTGTATACTATAGCCCACAGTCCTGCTTAGAGAATTTGTTGCATTTTTCTTACTGTTTTGAAATACTACCTTGCTAAATTACATCAGCTCCATATTCCACTTCCCTCTGTCAGACAAAAATCAATACTTCAAAGGATTAAAGAAAATGTTGGCTTCATTCAGCCACAATGACTGGGTTTTAAAGGTTGGAATCTTGAGTTTTGTATTCACTTTTAAAGATCACTGGAAGATCTTATTCCATAAAAGCATGTTGAGTTGTTGGTGACAGCCTGGACAGTTCAGTAAGTCATCTCACTGTAGACCACCCACACCAACACCTACAGACAATTTAATATCAGAAATTCAGCTGTGTGAGCTTTTGGAGAGTGGAGGCAAACCACAGTTCCTGTTAGACGTACGTGGTTGACATGTATTGAAAATACTGTACTGTTTGTCAACATTGTAGATGGCATGAGGAATAGACATATTTAACTGTATTGAGATTTTTTTAAACCATGAACTAAAACCAAACTGACAACTGAACACTTATAAAGTGGCAAAAAAAAAACCTCCTCATATTGTCTGCAGTGTTAACAAACGGCATTTCCTAACTTCAGGCATCACACATTTATAAGTTACATGGCATCGCTAAATTCTCTTGTCACTGTGAAGACATACAAACTATAAACGGATGCTATGCTAACAACCGTCTTCATGATGGTTTCCTCATATACAGTTTAGTTAACTTCACCTAGCGCTCATGTTTGAAGTTAAATTCCCGTTAGAGTGGCTTGTTTCCCCCCATGTGGCCATTGAATTCAGCATCTCTACGGTCAGAGAGACAGGAATAGAACAGAGGCTCAGATCCACTTCATTATATGCTGCTCGGGTATAAAAGTGTGGTACCACCGTGATGTTGAAAAGTCCTGATTGCAAAGTCAAAACCAAGGGGTCACATTCTGCAAAGTTTCCAAACATCAGAACTTCCTCATGGCTCTTCATTTCCTCTGAGTGTTTTCCAACCCCCCACAGAGAAGGTCTTAATCTTGACGCATCAAGCAATGAACAGAGGAAAAAGGCTGATTGCGGGTGATTGACAGGCGGTGTGGTTTCCACAGTAATTCCTTTCTGACTTCCCACTGAAGTCCGATTCACCATCAGCATTAAGAGACAATTATCATGAGGGTGCGCCTCTGAGCTGCGCCATACCTGTGAACATGTGAGGGCTGCGTTAATAAGTCAGATGTCACACTCATTTTTACTGTCTTGAATTCTTCTTCTCTCAGTATCATAACTTGACGTTGTTGATGCTTCACAGCGAGACAGTTGCTTGTCAGAATCCATGGGATGGAAGTGAACTCCTTCCATTTCTATGATCGCCCGACGCCTGGTTTCCTCACATTTTAGTTTTAAATTTGAGGTTTAATGTCCCCATAAAAATTAAAGTCATTCCTACAATAACTTCTTTGTCCCAACTTTTGCAGATGTGGTTTTTCCTGTGATTTTTGCTGTGATATTACTGTATAATAGGGTGAACTATCGCTCGTGTTTTCTTCCTTTAACTCTGTATTATTATTACATGTAATAATAGTCATTATGCATTATATATTAAAACAAAATCTTTTAGAGCATGCATGTTGAAATCAGGGTGTGGGGCCAAATCCAGCTGGCAGAATCAATTTATGTGGCCCTAAAGAGTTTCAAATCGATATACCAGTCCAAAATTACATTTAAAGTACACCAGCATCTTTTGTGACATAAGGTGGAGTTGATGCTGAAGTAGCGGCAAATTTGATGGTATTTCAACACCAACCTGACTTCATGCTGAAATTAGTCTTTGAAATACAAACTGAAATTGTATTTTGTTCAGTTATATACGGAGCGTGTATTCAGTTGTTGTACACAGAGATATCAAAGAACTGTACGTATTATGACATTTTAAAATAATCTTGCACTTCAAGATGGCGGAAATTCAGAGTGACCTGTCTGCGGTCATGATGAAAGATCTAATGTGAGTGGGACAATGTGTGTCGTCTTATGCTGGTTCCCCTGGAGTGGAATCAAAGGGGAATGAAAAATCTTGTCATTTTGGCTTCTGAATGCCTGAAGATTTTAGCCTGTCACACAGAGACACAGAGATTTTTGGGGCACCTGGCTTGGGAACTGGAGATAGATAGATACTGCTGAGCACGCATCTCTTTGCGGTTTCACAATGTAAAATATTGATTTTACCATAAGCATGCAGTTTTTCATGATTTAGGCAAACATGAGTTAGTTGTGAAAATAAGCACAATAGCCGGATGTCTGAAAGTAGCTCCTTCGGACAGTGTCAGATTTTATGTGTGTGTTCATGCAGTGCAGTGTTTGCATGGTCAGGACGCAGGCCAAAGCAAGCGTCAGCAGCGGCGTCAGTGTTGTGTAGCGTCACTGTGTCAGAGGCAGCGGGAGCCGTGGCACACATGCAGGCTTTCCATCAGCACCGCCAAAGAAATGAGTCGGCCAGACAGCACCGCCGCACACTCCAAACTTACTTAGTGTAATTAAAGTTGAGAAAGGTTAAACTTTGATGCTGAGATGAGCCGATGGCTTTTTCCCTCCGAGGCAAGAGACAATGTAGGAGACCCAGTCAAAGCCACTCACCGGTAGAAGCTCTGGTCTTCCAGGAAAGCAGGAGAGACACGGCGGAAATGCAGCGACGCGCTCGGTATCGTGATTAGGAGCAAGGTCTTGAAAGGACGGGACAATTGTGCGCACGTGTAATTAAAATGACCAACCTTTTGTGGCATCCTTCTCCTCCTGGAAGATACAAGAACAGCCATCTGGAAGAGGCAGTGTGTAATTGTGTGTGATCAGTGTCCAGGAGTGCTGCGTGCTTGCTCTGGATTTAATCCTGAAAACCAACACAAGCTATTAAGTCAGTCCCACAGAAAGTGGAGAGTCAATGTTTGGAGATGTTGATCTTGCCAGCACTTCGCTATATGTTGGAGTTTGAAGGCAGATGCTTATATAGTTGAGCAGTTGACCGGTTCATAGGTGAGCATACAGTGGCTCAAATCTAGTGTCCGTTTTTTGTGTTCTTATCTGCGGTCTGTCATGTTCAATGCTTGCTAAGCCACGTTATGTGCATCTGTTTATCAATAAACAGTTCTGGATCGGTGCACCAAATGCTATTGTGGGAATGGTGGTGCTGTCAGACTGCAGACTCTGTAGCCTTAATGTACCATATATATATATATATATATATATATATATATATATATATATATATATATATATATATATATATATATATATATATATATATATATATATATATATATATATCTCCGAAGTATATTTAGCTAAACTGAATTACTCTTCGTCTGGCATCTTCCCGGTGTGGCTCATGTGTGCACTCGAAAACAGAAAAGTCCTTAAACTCATTAATTCATTAGACATTATGTTCCTGCATGGTCGTGTGGAAGCAGTGGGGGGTAAGCAGTTCGATGTGTAAATGAGCACTGCGTTGTTGTCCAAAGTGAAATAATAGGAAGCCAGGAGCCTAAATTATTAACTTTTAACATTAATGCTAATTTTAATTTAAGTGATCAGAACTATAGGCAACGTACGGCTTATGACACCACTTACCATCCGGGGAACACAGCAGGGGGCGGCCTCTCACTCACTCGGTGGCCATGGCAACACTCAGCAGGAGGCGAGTTTCCATACACACCTGGAAAATGTCTGTGAATAAATGACGTCCTGTCTAGCATCACAAAGTGACTGACCGCAGATGCTGTGAAGCCTTGACTGTCATTCCCTCGTGCCAACATCCAGGTGCAATTGATACTGAAACAAATATTTTACAACATCAATAGTATTCGATGGTTTGAATATATTTTTTTTATTTTGTAGGAAGAGCAAAGACTTTTTTTCTAAAAAGCGTTAAGTGAAGTGAACTTGTTAAATGTAAAGATGGAGACTATTGGTTGCGGTGTGGAACCGCCATGTTGTTTTAATGCAAACTTTTGCAAGTCCCTTTGGACTAAAGCGTTTGTTGAATGCAGGGTGACGTAATGTCTCAACCTCTTATGGGCTATATGTAGCGTAAACGCTGTGAGCAGACAGCTGCTGTTGAGTCTTCTGGTCCGATCAAATGGGCGGGTGCTGAACGCAGTATGGCAGTCCAGGAAGGATTTAGAGGTAATCATTATAATCATAACAAAACGCATAATAACAATACTGATAAATGATATTAGCTTCCTCTGTATTGTTTGCGGTTGACGCATGGGACTGTATATGTTTAGTGACTGGCAATCAGACACATTTGAATGATCTTCTTATGAAGAGATGTTGTTTTCGTTGTACAATCAACATCCTGCTGTACTCCTGTCCCCCTCTCTCTATTGTTGGCTGAGAGGTAAACAAGCATATTCGCGCCATAAAGCATATTTACACTCAGATGCAGATGTGGGCAGAACAATTGCCTCTCTCCTGACAGGGTCCACTCTCTCAGCAGGGAGAGACGAAGCACATGGCTCAGGCTTTGTGGCGCTCTCACAGGAAGCCCGAGTGTGTTTTTGTTTATCTGTCACTTGCACCCTCGCGCCTCTTTTTTGGCTGGAGTGAAGCCCCGCACTCTGTAAATGATAGTTCTCTTTGTGCCCCGTCAAAAGCAGAGACAACTCAATAGCTCCCAGCAGCTGTCATGCAAAACCTGTGAATATCATTTCAGATTAATTCAAGCAATCTATAAATAATTACTTTTTTCCCCCCGATGTGAGTTTGCTCGTTCTCTGACCCCCGCCACTTCGCTCCTGTCATAATTGTTGCTCCTAGCAACAATCCATAGCACCTCTGGAAAACAAATAAACAGAGTCGGTTGTCACGTGAGCGGGGAGCTGCATGGATACATCATTAAACGGATGCATTTATTATGCACACACTGATGGAGTGACTTATGTCGGTCCAAGTGTCTGCATCTCAAATGCGTCACTTGATTAACTGTCAAATTTGATTACAGATGGATTATATATTTAACAGTTGTAGCTAGACCACATCCTGGTGTCTTCTGCTTTTTTTTTCTGGTCAGGCATTAGCATGAAATTGGCAAGCGGATGCCTGAGTGCGCGCGTACCTTCTGTGTTGACATTATTCTATAGTCGTGAATCAAAGCGACACACATCACAGACTCTCTTTCTCTTATGCTAACATGTCGATTTGTTCAAGTCACTTTCAATGACATCCATTTTTGTTTGCATTTATTGTGCTCACCAGATGCACCATATGTATTATTTTCTGAAGAGATAAAAGAGGAGCAGGGAACCATTTTATGACTACAGTTATTAAAAAGTCTCAGTTTATTTGGATTGTATTGTGGACTTGTTCAAAATGTGGCATGAGTCCAGCAGGTCAGTGACTGAGTAGCATCAGCGCTCCACAACCTAACTAACATAAAATCATCCATCCATCCAAACTCTTAGCAGTAACTCCTTATGGGGACGTATACGAAGCCCTTCCCACGCCAACCTTGAAGCCAAATCACTCCAGCGTCTTCTGGGTTGGGGCACATAGGGAGATGTCCAAGATGCATCCTGACTGAACTGAAACTGACTCAATTTAAAGTCACGGGTTATAGAGATGACAGAGTAGAGGGCAAACCCAAAGGTAAAGCAACTTAAAGTAAATGGCTCTGGTGGCACTGGTCATCACAGTAGCTGAAGATTTCTTGTGTCTTCTAACATGAACGGTGAAGTGAAGCCAACTTTTGATTTGCCATTCCATAAACACACTGCATACACACACATACACACAAATATACATATGTGTATACAGTTGTGAGTCTTCCCTGTTGTTTCTACATGATTTAGTTTATTAATGCTTCTCAGTTTTGTTTTTATAACTGTATATTTGTGAATATATAAATATATATATATATGAACTGGTTTACAGCTGGATACTGCACAAATGAGCGCAGATATTAACATGCAATGTGCAAGCTCACACCTCTTCAATGAAAAATGAGGCAAATTTGATCTCTCGTCCTTTTTACATTTTAGTCTGCCGTTTTTAATCCAGTCCAGATTAAAACACTCCCCTGTTCAAATGCTCAAGATTTGCAATAAATCTCCTAATCTCTAGTTCCCAACCGCAGAAAATCCTATTAAGATCACCTCCAGTTTAACACACACATTGTTACGAAATGCAAAATATGCAGCTTCACCACTGCACTTTTAATTGAGGGTAAAATGCCCCCGGTAGATAGATAGTGCACTGTATGCAAAACCATTACAGTAATTCTGGGAATGTCTGTCAAGGAGAACCTGCGAACCACGGATTCTCTCTTGGGGGTTCCCTCAGGGCTGAGCCACGGATGGGGGCACAGGGCTGCAGCGGGGGTATCATCCGATGTCTCTCACAAGGGGTGTCAGCTCGGCTGGATTTGACTGATTAGGTAATATGTTCTCGTGTAAGCAACATTCTGAGAGCCCGTATCCAGTCGCCGATCCCTCTGTAATTCTTGTCCTCACTGTCGCTCCTTCACGGCTACTTTCATCTCTTAACATGGCGACTCGGCTGCCTGTGACAACAACCTTGACGGCAGACGTCAGCTTTCCCGTGCAAAGCCACTTACCCGAGAGGACAACACCCCCCTGGTGGCTGCGATGACGATGAAATTGCTCTCATGTCCGCCATGGCAACCACATGGTGACATGGGAAAAGGGTGTCTCGGCAGAGGTTTGCTACCATTCATCATCATAACCCCTCGTCCCGCAGAAATGACCCCCGTAAATGCATCCGTCTCATCGACTAATGAGAGGTTGCTAACCTGTTGTTACTGACTGCAGTGTCAGTCTCTGCCAGATGAAGGGAGAAAAAGATTTCCAGGGTGACCCTTTTCTTAAAGCAAAGCACGTCTGATTAAATAAGAAAATTGTTTTAAATGTATCATGCAATATTTTTATTTTTTGCAACAAATATACAGTTACAAAAACAAAGCTGAGACATATTAAACTAAAATGTCTTTCTCATGAGTCAGGTTTCCATTCAAATGTTTCTACATGTTTTAGAGGATTTAGTGAAAATGTGCTATCAGGAAAATCTGACTTTATGAATGTTTCCATTTGTTATTATTTGTGACTATTGAGAGGAGCGTGCGCCATGAGATGACATCATCAAAGACCGTCTCTCTGCCACAGATCATGGACCGATTCCTGATGGAGGAATCATCTCCATAAATATTTCTGAAATACTTGCCACTTTATTTTCCGCTGCTATTTTTTGGACCACAACCTTTATGTGTGAGGTGATATGTGGTCCAAACATGCGACGTTGTATTTGGTCCAGTCATTTATCCACAAAACCTGTTTCTATCTCATAAACTTTAATATTTCTATTTTGTTAACCGACATGATTCCAAGTGTAAAAATGTTCTTTTTTTATGAATTTTCTGCCTTTTTTTGAATTTCACTATTTTCACTATTTGGATGGATGGAAACCCCATTATTTATGTGTTGGTCTGCTGTGAAAGGACTGACTCAGGTTAGAGTCTCTTGACAAACATGTCAGCATCTATGGTGGCATTAAAACATTTTAACAGGCAAAAATAGTCGGCAGCAATTTTGACAAAAAGAGAAAACGTGGAAGAAAACTGACTGTCCTGAAATGGATGATTACTTTGAAACACAAAAATGTGTTTGGTTGATTCTTTAAGCTTCATCTTTTTCATTTTTGACATTCTCAGTTGCATGTTGCAGTAGTAAGAAATCATACACAGGCTGCTGAAGCCTGTCGTGCTCTTAAGCGTGTGAACTTTTAAACCTGTTAAAATGGCAAGAGCAAAGAGCAGCGCCTCGACAAAGGCTAATGCAATTTTGAAAACATAAATGACCACTTTATAGAGCGCTAAAGAGCATATCTGCGGACTTGAAAGGCTCTCTGGACTTCTGACAGCTGTTTGATGTACAGTAACCTCTTTGCAAAGCGCTCCTCAGATAAATATGGATTGAAAGATTAAACAAGAGCCCTCATTGGAATCACTTTTGCAGTTTGCTTGCTGCATTATTAAGGGACAATTACATGTTCTCGTCGGCTGGAGGAAAAAAAAAAAAAAAAAAAGCTCTTCAAAATTCCAGCCTGTGAATTTGGCTTCTGTGCGTGTACTTTAAATCTCTCTGATTTATACAGTGGTGACTGAGTAGTAATCATATTAGTAGATTATCCTTTGTCAGAGGAAACTCTAGAAAACAGCAAGAGGAGCATGTGACTGAAGATATCAAGTGGGGGGAGGAAATAAATCGAATAATCTTTGAGAATTAAAGCTTTGATAAGGACCAAGCTTCTTCCTCTATGATTCACCGTTCATGGATTCCAAAGATGTGATTCATCCGTCATGCGCTCTTCTGTCGAATAATGGTGTGTTGCTGTTAACAGCAAAGTGGTCAGCCGTCTGTTTTTAAGATAAACCTGTGATCAAAGGGCATAACAAAACATCTTCCTCCTCCTTCGCCTCCTCTTTTTTTTTTTTTTTTTTTTTTTTTTGAGAGAGAGAGAGAGACAGAGAGTTTAAAGAATGTGGAGCGGTTTCCAGGGGATACGAATGAAAAGCTTTCGGAAATGTTCGGAGGAATTGAGCTGAAGGGGCATCTTCTGAGAGGTATTCCCGCAAAGCTTTTGGAGCCATGTCAGGAATCACCAGGGTTCTTCTCCCCACACAAAGGAAGGAAGAGACAAGCTAATATTCCGTTAAAAGGTCCTCCTAGGTCCTCCTTTAATGAATGTTGTTTATTAATAAAAGAGACAGCAACACACTGGCGCCCTAAGGCGACCTTTCACCCCTGGTGTGCCAAATAAAGTCGCTGGTTTTATTGCAGGCGCTGGCCACTTTAATCTCTAAACTATTAGGGGGTCAGTAATGGACCGTAATTGTATAAGATTACGCAGTAATGGGGGTCATTTTTATTGTACTTTATTACTAGCATGAACTAAGACAATTTTTTAGGGAAAATATGACCTGATTTTTGTCATGCAGACATTTTTAAATAGAACAAACCATCTCAAGGGTTGAGGGAGAAAGTGAAAATGTAAGGAAAAAAAACATACAAACTGTGTAAACAACACAAAAACAAAACAACACACTTTAGTACACTTATAGCGACAATCATAAATGACTGTTATAAAAGCAGCGTTGTGCAACACCTGGGCGACGGTGGCTGCCTCTATATGGCAACTGATTGAAGACTGAGAGCAGGAGAAAGTCTGGCCTTCACTGTTTGACTGAGCCACCGCCTCAGTCTGTCTGCCTCTTGACCCTCTAACACACAGGATTAAAGAGGCGAGGGACGTCTGCTGCAGCCACTCTCTGACTCGCTTTGGATTGTGTCTGCCCAACTAAACACAGGCAGAAGAGAGAATAAGCAAGGTTTTCAGCTGACGTTCAGTGTGACTGCAACATGATGCATGAGCAGCACGAGCTCTCACCTAAAAGATCAATCAACAAAACGCGCGTTTCTGTGCATAAATATCTGCTGCTGCATCTGTCGGAAAGAGGAGGTTATCTTCACTCTTCATTTTCCTTATTGGTGTGCAATTTTTCAACTGCCCTCATTAAGTCTGACAAGTCACGCAGTGATTAAAAATTGGAATGCTGCAACAACAGTGTAAGCATTAGAGTCAGTGACTGCCTTAACGCCCAGTGACAAGGAAAGCCTGGCCAACGACTCCTCTCCAGTCAGTGGGAAAGCTTCAGCTTGGTTGCTTCTCGCAGATTCAAAGTGGCAGCTCGTAAGAGTGCAACAGAGGATGAACATCTCGTGAAAGCGGTCAAGTTTTTGGGTTTATCAGAGTACTCAATTGAAGAGGACGCTGGAGTGGAAATGATGAGTTAAGAAGGAGACAAACCATTCAGATGCACGTTGAAACAGCGCACACTGTCTTACACAGACGCTCAACTATATTAGCGTTGTGAATGAAATTACAAATTATACTATATAATAGTAATATACGGTGTACTCCAGTGATGCCTCGCTCACTTGATAGTTAAAATACACCAGGTTTATGGGCAGAAAGGTTCTCCACCAGAGTGCTGTATGGAGTGACTGGGCGAAGCCACAACTCATGCCAGGCTGGCTTTGGCCTGCCACCACAGCCTGTCATCACCCTCCTCCTCTGGGTGTCCTAGCAAAATACTTTAGTTTCTGGATCAGGCACCAGAGTGAAAGAAGAGTCAAGCGTACCCTTAACTACCAGTATTACGATCAGATCACATTCATACCTATTCAAGTCCTTCTATACTGTTACAGTTAATTTGATAACTGACTGTCTCATGTTTTTTTTTGCAGTTTTTCAAACCCAATTCACCTTTACATTGAATTATCTATTAGCTTTCTTTCTTTTTTCTTTTTTTTTGTAACGTGTTTTCATTTAGACATTTCTTCCTGAACAGTCACAGCAGGAGCTTAAACTTCACATCAAACATTTATTATATTGGTCAGGTGGTTGATTCTGATGCTGTCTGGGAGGAGACCAGCCCTATTCAGTTTGCTCTTCACTGTGGCTGAGGAATGTCTGGGCACTCCTCACTAAGAGCTTATTATAGTGACCCAAAAATTCTTGGCGTTTACTTTCTTCAGATCAACTGCGTACAGCTCCTCTTCAACAAGATTTTATTCCAATGCTAATTGTCTTAATTTAAAAAAGTTAAATGTGTTTAAGGGACCAGCCGTAAAGCTAATTCTCTCTAGATTTATCTCCGACATTCCTGTTAATAACACAATTTCTTTTAACTGTTGAGCTGAGCAGGAGATTTCAAAACAGAGAAACATCAGTATATTTGTATTAACAAATCAAGCTTACTAGGTGGAGACATGTGACTCCTAAAGTTTGCGGCAAAAGAAACCGCCATTGTGGAAGTCAGCGATGAAACAAAGAAAAGTGTAGCCATCCTTTGTCTTTGGCTTGAATCAGTCAGTTTGTGCCCTTCAAACCGAGTCCTGCTAGAATTCACCCAGTGCCAAGCTGCCAATTAATGAGTGAATCCCAGCACAGGGATCTATTAGCCACAGCTCTTCACTGTGAAAACAGAGTGGAGGCGGCAGAAGGAGATGGAATATCTACTTATGAGAGCGCGGATAAAATGAAGTCATCTCTGAGCACTTGTGGTGAATAATAGATGGCCAGATCGTGCGCTGCAGTAACAATTGCACGTCTAATGAACAGAGTGTGCGAGCCAATGGTGTCTTGAACTTCACTCGTGAAGTCTGGGGGGACATTTCCACATTTCTCTGTGTCAACGTTTTTAATTATATGTTGGCAGGGCTTAAGATGTCATTAAATTTGAGAGTATCATTTGGATGCTTGAAAGACAGCTTAGTGTCACTCAGTGCTCTGATGATGGATATAATAAATCCCATGCTTTCTAATCCCGTGATGTTAAATTCATTTTCAAAACCTGCAAATAAGTCACCCAAGACAACCCTCTGATATGCCTAATAACAGATGTCACAGCATTGGGAGACGCGTTGCAATACCCTCCTTTCACAAACGTCAGATAAAGACTGAGGGAAGTCAAGGAAGCGGGGAGCAGATTGTGCCCTCTGAAGAACGGCATCCACTTGCTGACGTTCACTTTCACTTGTGTGCTTCAATTGAAAACCTGACGCGTCAACATGCAACATCATTAAAAGTTAGCTGTCCCACACAGCAGGTTCATCTCAAATATAACGGAGAACATCTTGTCCATATTTATTCAATTTGAAACTGATATCCATTTGAGACTGTGACTGAAGTCAGCAGAAGCTGTTTTCTTCTCATGTATTCACTCTCCCAATGTACATTTTTTTCTTGAAGTTGCTCAAACATTTTGTTTACTGGAGGCTCTACTTGCAGCCTGAGTCCCAATGTCCCAGCTATGGTACATGTTAGGGGACAGTTAAGTTTATGAATCGGACTCTAATCTAAATCTAATCTAAAAACGTGCGCTTGTTTAGTTGTCACGACACTTGTTCCTTCATGTGTCTTTATGAAGTCACGCAAATGAACTATGCAAGGAGCGTAGGTTGGACCTCTGTTTCGGCAGCTTGTGTACCTCTCTTTCCCATAGCTGTGTAAAGTGGAGCTAAATATATGCTGTTGCCCTTTCCGTGATTGCAGCTGATCAACCTTCCACCAGGTCATCAGCTGTGGCTGTTCTTCCAGATGAACAACAACAGCCGGCTTGATCCGTTGGTTATTCAAATGAAAGGGCCAAAGACAGAGACCCCCGAAAAGAGTGGAGCAATTAAAAGAATCAAACCTGATTCCCAACATCTGTCTGGTCTCATTAGGGTGTTTCCGGGTTTTTCACTCAGTGAACAGAATACGATTAAAGGATTATACGCAGTGAGCCAGCGTTCACTTTGAAATGAAGATTCAACAGGTAATTGCTTCCCCCGATATTGACACTGGCTGTGGATATTTGTTAAGCTCCGAGATAAAAATCCTTTGTGTCGTCGTTGTATTTGGATGTTGGAGGATGACTGAGTTGCTCTTTGTCCTGCCAGTGCACCGATCACGGTGCAGTTAGTGACGTTTGGAGAAACAGCTGCTTTGGGTTTGGGATAGAACGGTCATTTGTAAATGAGTGAACCAACTTTTTCTTGGAGTTTATCAAAAGTGCAGGCCAAGAAATTCAAGTAAAAGTCACAGAATTCCTTACTTTTTCTTTGGGGATTTAGGAAATATCCGAATATCTATCTGACAAACTCAAGATGTAATGTGTCTTTTGAAGTTGTTGTTTTGTTGAATCCAGAACCAGATCAAGGGAAAAACTGCAAGAGAGAAGTTCCAGCTACTATTAAATGATTGATTGATTAAATGATTTTACCTCAGGAGGAGGAGGGTCTCAGATTTGTTTGAAGAAATGTCATGCTATTACAGAAAGCACCTGTGTCAACAGGTCATACATCTACCTTGCAAAATCCTATCCTCTTGTCTTAGTTTGAAATGAAGTGGAGAGCCTAATAACATTTGCTTTCTGGAGGATGTCGCTGATGATCCGGTTTGCTAGAAGTATAAACACTCATTGTCAATATAGTCTTGTGTTGCATCCATGATAGGGCAAGCCATCCACACTCCCATGGTGTAATATATTGCAGTTGGGTAAGTGGATTTTTGCGTCCTACACTGACGACAAAGGCAGCCTTCTAGTGTTGCTAGCTGTTTTGATGGACAAAACGTTTTCCTTCCAATGGAGTGTGTTCCAGGGTTCTGGCCTGTGAGGAGACATACAGAAGCTCTTTTCGCTCAGTAATATTCGATGTTGGTTGCCATTTTTAACCCCCTACATGGCTCTCCTACTAGTGATGGCACCGAAAGACACACAAAAACACATGGGCATTTGATGGGCTTTAAATAGCAAATGACATGTTGTTACATGCATCTAACCTCAACATCCATCTTTTTTTTTGCATGTCGCGCTACCACAGAAAGCGAAACGTGTGCTTCAATTGAAAGAAAAAACTGCGTCAACATGCAACATCATTAAAGGGCGCAAAAGTTAACTGTCCCACACAGCAGGTTCATCTCAAATATTTAACAATGGAGAACATCTTGTCCATATTTATTCAATTTGACACTGATATCCATTTGAGACTTGAAGAAATGTCTGAGACTGATGTCAGCAGAAGCTGTTTACTTCTCATGTATTCACTCTCCCAATGTACTTTTTTTTTTTGAAGTTGCTGAAACGTTTTGTTTGCTGGAGGCTCTATTTGTAGCCTGAGTCCCAATGTCCCCTCTATGGTACATGTTAGGGGACAGTTAAGTTTAAGTTTTCCGACTCTAATCTAGACAGAACCCTGCAGAGTCAAAATCGGTCAATAAGCAAATGTGCGCTTGTTTATTTGTCACGAAACAGTGTTGTGAGAAAACACCTTGTTAAACCCGATTGATGCAGATGTGCCACTGAATCTCTCAGAAGCTAAATAGATAAACTGTTGGTTCACAAACAATGGTAAAGCTCACAATCTTTCTCCTCAATGAGACTTTGGTGTGGTATCCATTTGGAAATAGATAATGATCCCCTGCTGTTTGTTTGTATTTGGTAACGGCCTTGTGTACCTCAGAGAGCGTTTTCCCTCCGACTCCAAAATTAGATCAAAACAATATAAAACACATAATCCCAGAGCCAGTGGTCCAGAAATGCAATAAGATGTTTTCTCCCATTCCGGCATTAATGAAGATCATCCATAACAGTTAAGTCTAATTCGTACAAATTGAAAGATGGGCTCTGCATTAGCAGCAGTGAATAAGTGCAATGACAACTTCATTACCATAAGTAGAACTGTGCGTCATAAAAATCGTATTAAAAATTGTTCCCTAAATTGCCATATTAGTTTCTTTATGGGGTAATTTCGACACTATGTGGAGTAATAGAATATTTTCTTTACCCTCCAGTGCATATTAAACTCACTTATCTTCCCCTGTAACGCAGAGTGCGATCTACATGGAGAGATGAGGGACTTACCTCTTTTTTTTTTTCAGGGAAATTCATTTACATCACACATCTGTCTCCCTTTTTTTTAAGGCATTTTAGAATTGTATGAAAAAAAAGGAGAATAATTGAGTCTTACATCCATTTTACTGTTGGTGACAAAATCTCTGAAATGAAGGATCGGTCAGGTCTGGATCGCAGAGTTAAAATCAAAGTCATAATTGACCGATGAATGATTAATTTCAATTTCCAATAGAGGAATATTGCTATTTTTCAGCACTGTCGGTGGATTAGAGGCATCAGCTCGCCGGGCTAGTCGCTGGATTTCCTCATAATTGAGACCTTATAGCTTTGCCCCACAGCACGTCATTAATCAAGCTGGATGAAGCTCAGGCAATGGGACGGCTCCAGAGAAGGTGCTTTTCCCAGGTAGACGGACAAATGTGACGCACTCATCCATCCTGTTCCTTTGATTTCTTATGGGCTGTTGTTGTGCGCAAGAATATACAAGTGTTCTTTTCACTTTTTACAATTACAGTGACTCAGATATTGTAAAATAAGACAAAGTAAAGCCAACATCAACCAGGTAAAAAAAAAAAATTACATGGATGAGTTGCTGTCAATCATAGTGCTTATACAATCCTCCATTCCACCTTGATTTTGGAACCATATCTTTACAGTTTGGACGTAAACTGGCACGTTATTCTATAATATCTGTTTAAGCAAAGGCCACTCACATTTCTTTGCTTCCCCAATAACATGACACTGTTTTCTTTGCTTTATGGGTGGAGAACGGTGGACTGGTGGAATTCTGGCTACTGCTAGCTTTAGACCCCTAGTATCCACTTTCATTCACTTCAAGCAGATGGCTCCGAGTGGAAGCATCAGTGTTGTGTGTTAACAGCCCTAATCCAACCAAGACAGTCAATAGAATCCTATGTTGGACCTTTGATCTGCACAGATCCACCATTTTCAGTCACTGGATCACATTCTTTACTAAAACCTGGTCCGAGAAAGAACAGAAATGAAAATGCTGGATCTGTGTTTCAAAGGCTCAATATGCAACTTCCTGAAAACAATGATGTCACTGCCCTTACTCTCTCCTCAGGTGTCCTTTCAAAACAATAAAGAGAAAATGATCGGATAGAAGAAGATGCCTCTCCGTGTGGATAATAATTCTGTTTTTACAATCTGGTAGATTCACACAACTTTAATGACTGAAACTTTGGACAAGACGCTACATCTCACACTGTTCCCACGTTTGTGTTCTTTTCACCAAAACTTTGCTTTTCCAACCAGACAGTGTGAATGCAGTGTTAAGTGAGGTGCGAAAATGAGTGGCAAACACAAAGGATTTGCAGGAAGAGGTGATGCAACCTAATAAAAGTGGCAGATTTTCTTAGCTCATCATTATTCTTCATCAACTTACAATACATGAGACACTGTTGTTTTTTTCATAGAATTAGGTGTATCACCTCATATCAAAGGGGAAGCTAGACATTGAAGTCAATGATATTGAGTACTCCAACTCAGATTATACCATTAAGGTCAAGCAACATGGTACATGGAAGGCTAGATTTTTTTTTACAGAAATGTAAATACAGTGTTCAACCTATCCTCACTCCCATGGAGTAACACATTGGCGTTCGGAAGTGGACTGTTACGTCCTATACTGATGCCAAAGGCATCCCTCACCTTGCATATTGAAGTATAGGTGTTTCAATGGAATAAACAGTGGCATCAGGTAGTCACCGTGACTGAAATGCGTGTTGAGTGTTTGAAGGGCTTATCAAGTAAATGAGACATTTGGACATGAAGAGTGAAAGGAGTGCCATCCCATGCTTTACCTCGCACCAACCTCCATCTTCCTTTTACCTGATTCAATATGCTGTGGAACGTGTGCTTTGTCAACATGCACCTCTAAAGGCTGCCTTTGGCATCAGAATAGTCAACTTCCCAACATCAAAAAACTGTATTACGACGTGGGAGTGAGGATGTTGCGATGACACTGCTTTTTTTTCGGAAGTAACTCACAGGTTGAGTGGTTAGTGCAGACACAGTTTCAGTGGCGTCACCACTGACACTTTTATGGTCACAAATGACTTATTGACTTGAAGTATTGAAATATTGAAGACAATTGGAGGTGATTTTCAACTTTTTTCGTCCATGAAAAGTTCAACTCTGAACCAATGGGATGACACAAAAAAGCACATCAATGTCAAAGGAGTCGCTCATGAATTATGTAACTTAATTGGATTGAGGCAGACAGACACTGAACACCTCAGCCAGGGTGGTCAACGGCTGCAAAAGGCCCAGGTGTCTTTTTCGATTAGGGACCAGCATGTCTCCTGTCGACCGGCGAGCTCTGCTCTTTATTGATTAATGACATTCATTTATTAGGGAAGCGAGGCCACGACTCGCGTTAAAAGCTCTATTAATCAACTTTCACTGTCGGCTTATGAAGCTTTGCTCAGGTAAAGGCCACGACAATCACGGCTCGACTGCATCCACCCGGTTTTCTCGACCGTTGCCAAGCAGAAATGAAATCTTCCTTATTTGCAAAACCTCCACTTTAGTGACATATTTCACCAGGATCAGATGGACATCTTTTATCTTGTCAAAGTGAGAGCCGCGCACTCGACATCATTCACGGTCAAACCGATTAGAAAAATGAAGCACGAGAGCTGCAAGTACATCTACTGCTTTCATGATTGTAGCGGAAAATGCCCCACGGCAGCCGATACATCAGAGACAAATCAACAATATTATATTAAGTTGAGAACAAATGAAAGGCTAAAGCACTGCAGGCAAGGCCACAATGGATTTCAACTCTCACCACCCTGAACATGGGTATTATTTCCCTGTGACTCCAGACATTTATAACACTTTAAATCCTGCTTTTCAAAATCCACCATTGATCATAATTTGTGAGGGCTTTGGTGAACACAGTATTTATTTCCAAATCATTTTAACTGCAACTTTAATACATGCTTCAGGGGCTGGTTGTAACTCATAACCTGCTACTTACACTGTCACTATTCAAGACACGACGGTGAATTTGCTTTGACTTCCACATCCGCCTCTTGTCATGGGATACGTCATGTCACGAGATGCAATTCTGGATGAAGATGGTTGTCAAGATGCCATTCCATCACAGATAAAACTTAAACTGAGCAACTTGAACTTCAAATTGCATGGGACACAACCAGATAGAAATCTTTAACATCAACAATTATTTTATTTTAAAAAAAAAAAGATAGATCCAGTCTTTTCCATCTTTCTGTTCGCAACCATAAATCGAATTGCTTAAATGAGGTTGTTTATTTTGGCTATTTTGTTACCATATCTAATTGTATTGCATCCCACAATATATCTTTCATTAAAGCACATTGTATGCATATGTGATGTGTGACAAAAGGGTGTCGGCAAGGATTAGGCCAGCAATGTTGTATGGTTTGGAAACAGTGGCACTGAGGAACAGAAAGGAGGCAGAGCTGGAGGTAGCAGAGATGAAGATGCTGAGCTTCTCTCTGGGAGTGAACAGGATGGATAGGATCAGGAGCCAGTAGATCAGAAGGACAGCACATGTCAGGTGTTTAGGAGACAAAGTCAGAGAGGCTAGATGGAGATGGTTTGGACATGTACAGAGGAGAGAGAGCCAGTACATTGGTAGGAAGATGTTGAGGTTGGAACTGCCAGGCAGAAGGTGGAGAGGAAGGCCAAAGAGGAGATTTATGGACGTGGTGAAGGAGGACATGAGGTTTGTAGTTTTGAGAGAAGAGGTAGCAGAGGACAGGGTGAGATGGACGAGGATGATCCGCTGTGGCCTGATGTGGATATTGTGTCCAATCCCACCCATTGTAGCTCAAGTCACATATATGATGATGACCCTGAGAACTGTATATTTTGTGTACGTTAGGATACAGATTTTAAAACACTAACTGAAGGCACATTTTTATTTTGGCATTAAACTGAATCCCATTACATCTTGTTTGCCCTGGGTCTTCCCTGGCGTCCGCCACCTCTCTGGGAATCTATTCTGTTTGCAGGATGGTTCGTTTGGAGAGACACAAATGCATGAAACTCCATGTGCCACAACACAGTGTTAGGCATCTGGGACAGATAAAAAACAGGAGTATTTAAGGACTGCCCCAAATTTTTGGGATGCGCGGTTACCCTTTTGCAATCTTATACCTTTGTTGCAATCGGTTCAACTTGTATTGCAATGCTGCTTTTAGAATATTGTCATCACTATTCATGATAACTCATTATTTTACCATGTTAAAATAGATTTTTTTTTTTTCAGGAACCGTCCTATTAGTCTCACCTCATTCTCAGTTCTAATAAATTACTTTTAAGATAATCTCGGTCTTTTACCTGACGAAACCATATGCTTGTTCTGATGTAATCAATTACGTCTTTGGAGGTAAAGGTGAAAGGTCAGAGATGCTTGTGAACACGCTGCTATCTAGTTAGGATCAGGATGTGTTTTCCCTGCGGATTGAACCCAGTGTCACTGACAGGAACAAGGTCAAAGGAAGTCTGCTGATCTCAATGCACCGGGGACATGAACACTCTGTCGCACTAAAATGGCTAAATGAAAACATGACATGGAAAAAAGCTGCTGTCTTTTTATGTTCCCTGTAAACTGGTGCAACGTAGCTTTACTGGAAATTTACATGGTGCTTTTTTTGCAGCTAGGCTGCTTAAACGATGAAGAGGGGTGACTATATTAAGATTCACGGTAGCTCAACCCTCCAAAACATGTTATTATATTTTTTTGTTTTCGAGGATTAGTTCTTACACAAACGGTGACTGCTCTTTTGTCCATTGAATGCACTGGCAACATTTTCTAAGCGCAGTACCCAAAGACGGAGCAGACGCAGCGTGCACAGCAGAGTGATGCTCTGCCTTTTATTTTAACCTTTTCTGGTGTCACAGAACAAGGAAATGAGCATGTGAAATAAACACTGCTTTTCAGTCTGACCTGCCGCACCACGGAGCCATTGTTCACGCTAACCTTTATCTTTCATTTACCTGCCTTGACAAACGTGCTCCTGCTGCAGCACGCACGGCTGACCTGCGAATCCCTAATGTCCCGTGATGATCAGGGGACAATCCACTGGTTTGTCAAAAGCTGACTCCAGCAATAGAGCCTTGTTAGATTGAGATGCTCAATCAGGGGAGCGGTGGAGAGCCGGCGCAGGTCCAGAGTGGTGATTACCCGGCCCAGGCTGTCCAAAGCCGGTGAAACGTTCCACCTCACCGCAGGAGGCCCTCTGACATTCAAGCCTGCATTTTCTGAATCAGTCTTGAGTGATTAGGGCAGCGACAGGCAAAAGGACAGATCAAACAATTATTCCTCTTCCCCCTCCCCTCTGTCCCTCTGACATGTGGCAGGGCAAGAAGAATTACAGCCATTTTAATCAGTTGTAATAGAACAGAACATTTGGGACTCATCTCTTCTAAACAGTTTCTTTTCTTTTTTTACCATTTGTAAGAAATCTGCGTTTCTTTCATGTCAATTTTTGTTTGTTTTTCTGTGATAAAGAGGTCACTGCAATATAAAAAAACAAACATTAAAACCCTGTATTGTCTTTCCTCTGGGCTTCACCTAGTGTTTACCACTTTTGACAACCTCAGTGAGCAGCACACCAGTCTCCTCCTGTAGACCAAAAACACAGAGAGGTTGAGTAATGACCAACCAACCACCCCAAATAGGATTCCTCATCACTAAAGCTGCATAGTATCAAAAATGGACAGGCAATCGTCCATCATGATTTTGTCACTGTTGCGATATCTCGGGGTCATTGCCAGCATGAACACACAAAGACTGTTTGGTGTTTTACTGTGCTGTTTCCTCAGACAGTGTGCATGTGTCTCATGCCGCCATGCATCGATTGACATATAGGTCTCAAACAAACAAGGAAAGACACAGTCAAACTTCAAAAACCTTACTTTCTTAACTACAATTTTCATTACTTGGGACGGTAGGTAGTCAACCCCTTGATGTAGAATGCTTTTTTTGGCGGTTGCAGACCGATGCTTACACCAGCTCTCTCTCTTTAAAAGGTCTTCTACCGGACTGAGCACATTGGCCAACAATGTGATGGAAACAATTTGGCGCCATTTGGATGCACTCTGCGATACAGGGTTACGATAATGAAATTAAGAGTCAGCGTCAAAATGAACTTATACACATGAAGACATACAAGGATCAGTGACATCATATTGATTGGCAACCATAAAATAATTGATCTCAACAACATTTACATTCAAATTTAATTCATAGGCAACTTTACAAGGGCAAAACTGTTCATTTTACAACCCTATCGAATACTTTTCAGCGGGAAATATACACTAATTATATATATATTATTAAACCCTTCATTCTCCCACATTTGCATAATTACGATCCTTGTTTTCATTTCCAACAGCCTTGAAATTTGCCACAAGAAGCACACTTAACAGGTCGGGCTTCCTTCGAATTTTGAATTTCAATAGGATGGCATTTACATAATATTCCACTGTACTATTGTTTGTTGTTTGCTGCTGTGTCGTTGTAGCTGCAGGGACTTAGAGCAGTAAACATTAGTCAGCATGAAGGCAAGAGAGAGAGAGAGAGCAGAGGGTGTGGAAGATTTTCTCTCACTCATTCGACTCAGCAGCCGCCCACCTGAAACAACAGACGTAAACCCTGCTCCAAGCGCTTATGCAGACTCGCATCTTATTTGGAAAAGTGGAGTAGCTCTTGTACACGGATTATAAGTATGTTGTCTAAAGCTCTATGTACTCTTGCCTGTCTGTTGTGAAAACAGTCAATGTAAAACCTCTGTAGTGGGTGGGATGATAGCGATGAGCTTCGTCATCTGCATGGGATTTAGAGTAGCACTGATTCATCTCTGCAGAGAGGAAGCACAGAGCTTATGTTGACGCCGGGGGGACATTTAAAACATGTGATGGTGATGGCAAGTGTCCACACTTTTCTGTCTTACAAGCTGCGTTCTGTAAGATGTCATGTGATCAACCTGAGCGCAGTCAACCTAGATTTATATTACATCATCTAAATTTGTCATGTTTAGTTTCTCTTGTGCTTTTATTTTGTTATTTCCTGTGTGTCGTTTCCTTTTCCTTCTCTGCCTTCAGCTTCACAGCAGCACAGCTGGATCCTCCTCCTGTTGTATATCTCTGAATTCCGTGCGTGCTTGATCTGCTTTCTTAGTTTGTTCGCCTCGCTTCTCTCGATTAGATTGTGTATGAGTCCTTTGTATTACTCACCTTTTGCTTTCCTCTCGTCATACCACCGAGAGCTTTCAGTTTATTTGGCATCGTGAGTTTATTTCCAAGTGCGTTTGCGTTGTCCCCGTTAGTTTGGCTTGATTATAATTTGCCTCTTTTCTGTTCCAGGTTTTCCCCTGAGTGTATTTCTCGGTCCATGTTCTGGTTCCGGCATCCTTGGTTCTCCGTTCCTGTTCGTCTTTTGAGTTCTTGTGACATTGTGAATAGGTTTAACCTAGTTAAATCTACCCTCGATCTCCCAAGTCTTCTGTCAGCCTATAACAATTCAGCAATTGGGTCTCATTCCATGACAAAATTATTTTAAAAAAGACAGCTACGTGTCAAATGGACTGCTTATAACACCAGGTAGCTGGGATTAGAACCCAGTCCCGAAATAAGTGAGTAAATGTTCATCTGCATGATAGATTTTTTTTTTTATCCCTCAGCTGTCAGAACGAGGCTTGTGGAATGTGTAAAGATTCTAACACTACGCCAGTTTTTTTTATTGCTCAGTGCTTGGTTTGGTGTGAACAGTGACATGTGCAATGCAAAACTGTTGTACCGCAAAAATTAACACCCTCAACCCCACTCCACCCCACCCCACTCCCATCTTCCCTGGCTTGAGAGCTACCCTGCTAATCCAGCCATACATTGATATTCCAGTGTTAAATCGCTTCACAGAGAAACGTTCTGTAAAAGCCTATCGAAGGAAAGTCAACCAAATTTAATTATTTCTTGTCGTCTCATATGTTTGTACGAGTGGGGATCTATTCTGACATGGAGCCTTGAAAAGTGGCCCGGAGCTTCAAAGGCTGAAGGATTAGAGCTTTTTTTTTTATCCCATAATTAATATGACTGAGGAGAGAGAGACGGCACCTATAAACTGGACAGAGCCGCCAGTATCCTGCTGTGGCCAGAGAGCATCCCACTACCCACAATGCACCACAGGCCAATTCCATCAAACGCACACAATACCATGTTCACACCATGGCTTCTTTGAATAAGCTTAAGGCGATCTGACCTGCTCCTTTCTCTCAGTCTCCATTCAACACAAATGTCCAACCCAATCAAAGACACGACACACCCATGTATGTTTGTTTTCACTCAAAACGCTGCCGCTTTGAGCCTTGTTGCTCACTGCTTTTTTTGACTAAAATTCAGCCCCTGTTTACTTTCTTTTATAATGAAGAGGTCATGTTCATAACGTTTGTTCATAACATCCTTCAGAGGATGCAATGTAAAGTTGAAAGGCTTGGGATAGTGCAACATTAGAGCTTTGGATTCATTTAAAAAGATGTAGTGAATAATGTTTTCATTGTTTAATATAAATACCAGAACATAAACTATAGACTGGAGACTAGAATATCTGGTCTGTCAATATAATATAAAGAATGAATATAGTGCTTTTTTTTTTTTTTTTTGTAGGAGCTTCTGCATTCAAACTTTATTCTTCTCTTCAAACCAAATTTGATTTTTTTTCATTCATTGTGCAGCAGTTGAGGGTAAATCCATGATAGGTATTATGAATGATTAAAACGTAAGTAACATAATTATTACAATTTTTATCCTGTTGACCTGTGTACTAGCCAGTGTGTTTGCTGGCCATTTAGAAAAATGCTTTTTTTTTTTACTTTATCCCAACTGCATTTTTCTATTTTAGCTTTTTATTGAAATAAATAATATTGGGAAATATTGTCTACTATTGTAAATTTGACATTCAACGCCGGATTTATCCCGAGCGAAATACAGGTGAAAGGTTACATGGCTTTCTGAGGGAATGCCGATTTGAAATTGCCAGCAGTTGTTTGAGAGAATTCCCTGGTTGCTTTGAAGTTGCCCCCCGCTGAGTGTCCTAACTTTGACACAGAGATCCACGGCTGCGGCTATTTATACATCTTGTGGGAGAAAAGGTCTCCCCCATGTAAAAGACCAGAGTCTGTCCCCAGTATTCAGACACGCTGCAATCTTTCTAGATTTGTTTATTTATAATTCTTTTCAAGAGGTTTTCAGTTGTGGTTTTCCTCGTCGGAAAGTCCCGCGGTCTCAGCCGAGCAAATGCGTCTCCAGCAATTCTCACAGTCTATTGATTCTCCCTCTGAAATTTATGTCGCTTTTCAGTGGGACCCCCTGCTGTGACCCTCGCTGCCTCCCCCACAGGACGGTCACGGTGGCACAAGAGTGTCGAGCCAGATGCCGAGTGATTCTGTCTGAAGCACCTCCGATGGTAGAAAAATGATGAAAATATGGCAGATGAAACCCACGATATCACATTTTAGAACATCTCACACACAAGCTCTAGCCTCCTCAGATGCTTTCAGAAAAGCCGAGTCCATTATGATTGGGGATAAGACGTACAGAAAGAACACAAGTGGGGAACAAAACATCCCAGCTGGTGCACCTCTGCCACTGGAAGCCAGTGAAGAGTGGGTGCACGAACAAAACCCGCTTTGAAGTTTGCTTGTAGCACTGTATTCTTGCATCACTACGGCCACTACTAAGCCCCTGCAAAAATGTGGCGGCCGATTATAGAAAATGCTATAGAATCCAGTCATAAATCACCGAAATTTTCATGCAAATGGTCTCCTCCGTGGGGCACTGACATAGTGTGTGTGGATTCGCATCAAAGGCGTCTAAAAGGCCATGTTTTGGCAATAAAAAAAAGAGAAATCATTGAGATATCACAGCCCCAAAAGCACACAGAACTGTCAAGGTCAAAGACAGCGAAATAACAACTCTGGCACACACAGAGAAAGAAAGAAACACACACACACACACTCACACAAACACACAATCGGGGAGTAGAACAAGACCGGAGAGTCGTTAAGGCTTTTATCTTCTGGTTTGAAGGAGAAAGATCCACCCGACATCCCAGAGGGTACTGATCAATCACGCCTTGACTGGCTCAAACTGTTTGCGCTGGATTCCACATCTATCACCATCCGATGCAGCTCTGTATCCGACTACAGCAATGAAAAAAGGAGGAGTGCACTTTCAATTAGGGCATGGCGAAATGGATTCACACGACTTGATTTATAGTGCACGACTAATTACAAAAGCTTTTTTTTTTTTCTTCTGTCGCCTCTGTGACTCGCCCCCGTACTTAAGGAGGCTATTGTCTTATGTTGAAGCGAGAGCTTGACGGAAAAGAGCTGTGGCTCTTCTTCAGGCTGATGGGCAACAGACCTCAACGCTCTGATGTGGAGAATTTGTTTTTTATTGAGAATCCCAAAACCATGTTGGTCAAGAGTGAGCAGTTTACATGCCATTAAAATTAATAAATAGAATAAATCAAGACACCTCAAAAGATGGAAGAAGAGGAAAGGAAAGAAAATGGAGCATTGTGTGCTCCACTGTAAGAGGCAGCATCAGTTCAATGGACGTTTTTAGTGCATCATTGTTTTGTCACCCCAGTAAATACACACGTTTCTTTTTCGACATATTCACTGTTGGCATACTTAAGTGTTGTTGAAATGCTGTAGAATTTTAAACTGTAAGGACTTGACAGACTGATTTAATGTTGAATGGAAATCCTCAAGGATACTGTTTCAACACGACTTTTCTTTGGCAGTCGCGTCTTTAGAGTTGCAATTGCAACTGGGTCACTATCTTTGGCACCTGATACAGTCCGAAGGTCCATTTGAGACCTAAAAGTACAAAGTACAGCAAAAGAGAAACCCAAAATAAAACAAATGAACTCAACTTCCAGAAATGAAGTAGGGAGAGAGTAGTAAAGCATGAATGCATATTTGTTGTCACCATTGGCTGGCTCGTCCATATTCATCTGCTCACCTCGCGTATTGGGTTTGAAGTCAAAATACTGTCACATATTGGGCCGTAGCATTTGGCTATGCAATCATTTTATATCCACACAGATGCAGTATCTTATGTTGGTCCTCATGGGCCTAGTGAACTTGCTAACCTGAGGTTGAGCTCGCGAGACGACTGCTTCTGAGATGACAGACAAAAGGCTTCACTCTCTTCATTCTCTCTTCTTTGAAATCATGGGCAGAGTCTGTCAGTGAGCGAAGACGGGCTGCAGTAGTTAGGAGAGACATGGACATGGCAATTATTCGAGACTGCCAAAGTGACTGAGTTCTTTTTTTTTTTTTAATAATTGTACGATTAATTGGTCTAGATTATTGTGACATCCCCTGAATTTCCCTGGCTACATTTCTATCCACAAAACGATGAGCCTTGTGAATTAATCCAGCCTGCAGGATCTGCCACCTGTCACTCTATGCATGGACCAATACAATAGAATACAGTGCAGTCGACAGAGATTTACTCAAAACTTGTGCAGTAACTGTATCGTCAATGCTTTGGAGGACAAAAAAGTATAAAAATGGAGTTTCTACACATTTATTGAGACTGTATTTCTGTTGCTACAATGCACATTGGTCTACCAAGGTGATGATGATTTCACAAAATGAAATATCTATCAAAGTACAGTCTCAATATTTAGTGTGCATTACTTATAAAATATTGAAACAAACAATGGTGATTTCTGTTTTGACACACATAAACTTAGCAATAGGAATTGGAACATTAACAGTGTATAGAGTTTACCACTAAGCTTTTGTTGTTCACTTAATTGTAGCCACTGCGGTGGACCTCAGGGGACGAGTTGGGGGCTTAACAATAGCTACAAGCTACAGGCTGAGCACAGAGGCACACTCCACCCCATGAATATCATGAGCATCTAGCTGAATTTGCATTACTTTGAGATAATATTTAACCCTGTGATGCAGCCTGATTGTCATTGCCAATAGGTCGTATGATCACAACTGAAGCAGTCAACAACCAAAACTTGGCTCGACACAGACTTATTTTGACATTCATATATATATATATATATATATATATATATATATATATATATATATATATAGCGACTCCAGGGGGTGCGCATGTGACCTCGGGAACTTTTTTGCCGTACTAGAATAAAGTGTAATGTTAATTCTAACTCAATTCTTCTTATTACTTTCTTATTTTCTTGTCTTTAATGTTAACAAGGATACAATGTTATGCACAGGTGTACTAATAATAATTTTATAGACAAACGATACTATACCTTACAGAGGTGGCGGAGAGTTGGGGGGGGAGGCGCTAAACGTCTTCTTCTAGCAACAGAAAATGATGGAGAAGCACTGAGTTAGCTGAACATAGCTCACTGAGATCACAGGCGTTGGCCTGCGTTGGGATCTACAGCCACCATGAAACCAGGCATCACATAACAGAGCCCTAACATGAGCAGGGGCTCGCAGCAGAAATAATAATATCCACCAAATGTAATGAAGTCCCAAACGTAAAGATTAAAGTATTTGAGTTGAATAATTGTCCTTTGACGATCACATTTCCGTCTGTTAATGTGCTATTAGCAACCGGGAATGAGATTTTAATTGAGGATGTCTAAATGGTTCCACAGATTTAGCCACTACCGGGAGAGTTAAAATCACATGAATATGTTATATTTGGCCATTAAAAAAAAAAATTCGAAGAAAGGGTTCTTCAAGTGAAAAGCGTGGTGAGGCCCGCCATCCTGTCAGATGTCTATTGAACAGCATAAACTCAATGAGAACAAATATTTATGTGCAAATGGAGCACTATAATTCATTCAGAGAAGTATAAAGTCAGACGTGTTGTTGCTGCTAGCTGATAAAAGAAGTTGTGACAACTCTAACTTGTCGTGACATCATTATATGTGTTGTATTTAGGGCTGGGATAAGTGTTGTGTGCAGTTTGGTATTTAAAATGTGTTCCATTTAACTTTCTTTTAAATATTTTTCTTTTCCAAATCTTACTTTATTTGTAATTTCCCATCATTTAAAGGTTATGTTTCATTCTCCCTGGGCAGTTTTGGTTTGACAACCCCTCACAATAGTCACAGTATATCATGTGGCCCCCAAGGAAATTTACTTGTCCACCCCTTCGTTAATTTATAAATAAACTCATGAAGTCATCACTGTTGGTTCTCTTTAGCGTTTGTATGAATTATTTAAATTAAAATGTAAGTACAGTAAATTGTAATTACAATGAAATTGAGTCTTTTTTTGCCTGTCCTGCCTGAAAGATCTTATTTTTCCGCGTGTCTTCCATACATGTGTGTCCTCATCCCCACAGAACCCCAAACCCAACAGCCTTGACAACGTATTCAAAACAGAACTTTACAACCCTACAATGGAGCCTGATTCTTAGTTCAGTTTTCCTTGAGTTGTTTTTCATCAATTACATATGAGGTGCACAACTTCAGTGGTCCGTGTGATATATATGAGGTTACAAACGTGGAGGTTTGGATATAAATTCCTTTGACACAAGGTTCCACTCTGGATGAATTTGACAGATGTGGCTGATCAACTGATCAGGACGGCCTTGTCACTTCAGAGCTAAGCTGGTGCAGTAGAATGCCACGCTGCTCCTTAAGCCAGATGAAAGAATGTTCCGCATGATACCAGTCCTCATAAACACTGACGGATGTGATCAACCAACCCCCCCGAAAAGACGCGCGTTGACAACAGATGATCGACTCAGGTGAGCATCATCTCTCTTTTCGGTGCGACTCGTCGTAAGAGGTTGATTTCAAAGTCACTGCTCGACTGCGGCTCGACAGATTTCCTGCCCATGTGGATCTGCGGAGGAGTCACGGATGTCTTGGAGGCACAGGTGATAATGGGGCCTTAATCGCGCTGCTGGTTCTGCTTGTCCCTCTCAATGTCACATATCCGGATGATTGCGGTAAATATTAGCACATAGTTGGAATAATGCTACTTTATCTGCTTCTGTCAGACCAAGGTCTTGGTCACATGATGAAGGTAGAAGATGAAAGCTGTATGTAACACAGCGAAAGCAAATGTTACGTATAATCGGCCTGTTAATGCTATTTAGAAGGTACAAGTTTGAAACTCTTGGATTAAAAATAAATCCAAAAAGCATATTTTTGCATGTTATTTGAAGGTTTTCTCACAGATATGCAGATGCTCTCAGCTAATTAACATTTGCGACGCAGCTACACATGCGAGCAGACAGCGAGATCCTGCACTGAAACACACACTTGAGTTGAGGTTGTCAGTCCTTTTCCATAAGGCCAGTGGGTTTCTCACTGGTGCCTCAGCTTCCTCGCCAATGTCCAGGGGCCTCAATTCATCAACCATGCGTACGCACGGTGCGTACTTACATTCCGATGCAAACTATGCTATTTATCCATTTGAGCCAAAATGTGCGCACAGCCTAATCTCAGTGTTGGAGAACTCACTCTTCTCTACATGACTTCAATGATGGGGAAAAGTCCATTCACACACATCCCTAGAAGATTTCTTGCTACTGTATATGGTCATTTGGAGGCATGTCTGAATGCAAATGTTGCTTACAAACGGGTGGGATTTATATTCACGAATTACTTTCGAACCTTTTTCAGGTACGGTTGACAATTGAAGCCCCAGCATCTATATCTGACCTCTGTCTTCCTCTCACCCTGTGTGATTCCTGTGAAGAAAACAAAAGATTCGTGAAGAGTTCTCCTTGTTTGGCCAAAGGGCCATTTGTGCTCCCTTTACCTTTCAAAGGATGTCACCGTCACTCCGTCACCGTCACTGACCACATACTTCCTTGTGTTCTTTGCATTGGTGTTGCTGTTCACCAATATATCCCGGGTCAAAGGTTTATGACTAGGACAAACTCTAAACATGGAAGAAGTATTGATAATGTACCTCTTGCTCAAAAGACATAACAGATTGTTACGGATCAGCACGAGACACTGAGCATAAATCTGCCTTAACCATAGCCAAGGTAATGGCCAACATAAGAAAACAAATGAATGTTACTTCCTCAAGTGGACACATTTGAAATACTGAACAACAAAATGTAGATCCTTTGGTAGGAAAAGCAGTTTGAACATGATCTGTGATTATTGATGCCAGATTTTCTTTTCTCTGTGGTTTGAACACATACTTTATCTTCTTTCAACCACTGACTCATAACACCGGGGACAGTCATTTTCTTCTTGAAGCAAACATATTCGCCCACTATTCCATTGTAGACTGAAATCTCCTTTGCATGCTTTGATTTTCAGGAATTTTCCAGATTCATTTTTGACAGGTAACAGCTCCAATTGCTTGTTTGTTGATCAGATTCAAGATTTGCGGCTGAGTTTTACACAGCATTTTGAGGATCATGAGTAAAACTCATTTGCTATTTGCCTGGAATGCTAAATTAAAACATGTTTCCTTCTGGTCCCCTTCAATCTTCTTATTAATACAAATACATCACTGAGACAAGGAGGTTTGGTAAAGATATTGGCTGCACCGCTGCGCCTCGTCTCCTCTGTTACCCTCAGAAACACAGTCTGCACCTCGTCCGGCTACGCCTCGCCAGCCTCCCTGCTGCTCAATATCGTCTCATTTGTCATATATCAAAAGCAAACTTCAGTGCGCTGCCCTCACATATGCCGTGAAAGAAGAAGAAGGTGGTTCCGGTGATGCTCTGGCTGCCGTCCAATCCTCAGCTGAACAAATACAGGGGCCATTGCAGGTTGGCAGACAGCGAGCTGTTTGCCTTTCAAGGAGCTCCACCTCTTCTTCTTTCCCCCAATGACCCTTTCTCTTTTATGTGCTGAGGTGAAGAACGCCAAGAGAAGAAGAACTGCGCAGCTACTGTGAAAGGTGGAAAAACTTGTACAGCAGAAGTTCATAACATTTATGGGGCTTGACGTTTTCAGGCTGTAATTCTGGATTTTGAGAAGAGCTTTGGGTCGTGAAGAAGTACTAAAGTGACATTCTCATTCATGTATTGAGACACTTTTAAAGTCACAATTAATTAAAAAAAATCCTTCTTCCTCAACTGTACAAAACCAAAAGAAAAACATTATTGCATAAGAAATTTGTTGTAGTAAATCACATGCTCATGACTGGAACAGAAGGTTTTCCAACCTAATCTTTTGTCTGAGGCCTTCAGCGTGGTTGCGGTGCTATGCTAATGGTCAGTGACCGTGAAGACTGCTCTGCTTCTTAGGGCTCGTGAAATTGGCTGAAAAACCTATAGCATACATATGTATTTACACATCCTTGGTAAGTAGTATGTCGGATTTGAAGGCTGCGCATCCCATTAATATATATGAGAAACCTAAATGGCATCTTTCGGAGCAACAGAACCAATTTCCCTACACTGGTCTCTCAATTTGCATCTTTTTCTTCTTTTTTTTTCCTTTTCAATTTTTGCATTTCACCAGAATGATATCATTTAAGTTGAATCTGGACACATTAGCTCAAACATCAGGGTAGAAGTGCCCAAGTGATGAACTATTTGCTGCATAAAGTGCTCAGAACAACATTTAATATTTCACTTTAGCCTCAATTGCAGAAAAATTGTCTCTGCAAAAAGACAGAAAGATACAATAAATCTATCTTATTTAGGATATTTAGTTATTTTCTATTTATCTGTTTTTAAGGAATCCCTTAAAATCCCATCCTCAGTTAAAATAAAATAAAAATAAAATTTCTTTATTTCTGTTAATTTCTGTCAATTTGTATTTTTGCTGTTACATATTAATGTAATGAATACCAGAATTCCTGCAGCACTATATTGTCATGATCACGTTCCTTATTGTGTGTGGTGTCAAGTATCAAGTCTTTCATTCGACGACTTAGCGCATGTGCTATTGCTCCACCGTCATGGTGACTCTTCAGAGTCGGAAGTGACTCAAATTATGCATTATTTTTAAAATGTAGGGATTCATCCTCTCAACTCCGACCTTATTTAGTCTTCTGTAACTGCATTAGAGTGAGATCAGCTCTTTTGAAAGCATAAGCACGGTCTCCCTTCACTAGCTTTTAGCGTGATCAGCCCGGATCCCAGTAAAACCAAACGTTTTGCTTCCCCAACCACTCGGTTCAAATGCTCCTCCACTTCATAGCTTGGATACAACAAAGCCTAAAACAAATGCTCCTCTGGAGACACTGTGCCATTGTGCTGTCGCAACTTTTGTTGTAAATGCTCTCTCACTCAAACTAACGCTAGGATAATGAGCTATTTTGTCGCTTGAAACAAATGACAATGATGCAACAGGAGAGCTTCCAGTGAATTCAAACCCACTATGGAGTCACCACTGGAGCCCCTCGGTGACTCGCCACGCATCACAACAGGCGGGACAGGTTCAATATTTACATTTCCTTTCGACACGTGGCTTAAGGTTTTCTTTGACCCGTGGAGGCTGAATGGAAATCAGTAGATAATAAGAAATTAAAGAGAGAAACTGAAAAGGTAAAGAGGACACTGGGGAAAGAGCAAGAGGCCAAATCCTAGCCCCAGGGCTTCATGTTGTAGCACAATTGCTGCCAGTTCAGTGGAGGAGTTCGCACCCTCCCCTTGTGCCACCTGCATTACAATTAACCTCATGGAAACCTAGAGGACTCTGATTAGTGATGGCCCATTGTCTTGGTGCTGTTCCTGCTCGGCCCCCACTCTGCCCTCAGCGCACTCAGCGCCGACAAATCAAACCTGCTTTGACCCCAGTCTTTTACTGCTGGGAGCTGGCCTCTTGTGTGGAGATGGCCATCTTGTAAAGGGCAGATGTTCCATGTTCCAGTGCGGATGAGAAACTCACACGTGAAGTTAACACCATATTCATTATAAAATCTTTTTTTGTTTGAAGACTTGAAGAAGTAATGCCACTATATCTGTTAGTGTAAGGTGAGGTTTAACTTTGCTGCTGCGCCTTTCTTTCTTCGCCTTTCTTAGCAAGTCATGGCGGATACGCGGCCTCACGACTGGTGTAAAGGCGATACCTGGGTGCCACAAAATCACACCTGTGTGTGTCTATTCTCCAGATATCTCACTGTTCCAGTGCAATGAGAGACAAACCCAGATGCTGGTTATTGCAATTAATTTATGTGGCGTTCTGGAGCCGACCATCTGTTCCCCTGCAACAAGCTCTGTGGAAGTTCATCGCCGCTCGCTCCCTGGGTGAGATTTGGTGAACTGGTTATCGATAGTGGCGTCGCCTCCCCTGCGCTAGCATCAGACATCATCATTAAATCGGCAAATACATTTGCACGTATTGTGAGAGCCGAGAATAATGGTGTAGGTTAGAACTGAGACCCAAGGCGACTGATATTTACTTTATTAGCATCATATAGTTGATCGACTCACTATGGGTGTGTATAACATGCGTAGAAGCCTCAGTGTAACATCATTGAAATCTTTTAAAATCAAACATCTTCCAGGTTCTTACATCAGAGTAGATAGTTCTTTTTACTGTTTGTGTGTCTTTATATTAATTTAACAAGACACCTGAATGGCCATAACATAGTGGTGATCTAGTGCTGTGGAATTATTTCAGTTCATGTCTCGTATTTGTTTGAGTATGAGTTAACAGTTTTATTTGATAGTAGCCACTAGAAGTGAAGATATTTACGTCAATCTCACATGAGAAACAGCACAAGTGGAGACGATCGAGGCATTTAAAGCATGCCAGATGTAGGGAACCCCTCCAGGAATAAACCAACACATTACACATAATATCACCTCGCGCACTAGAGTGCGATCACTTGTTGTCTCAGAGGGGCTGTTACTCCATGTGTTGTTGCCACAGTTTAACTCTCGAGAACCAGAACCTAATGTGCTGCAGACAAGGTTTTGGCCCACGCAAAGTGCACTCCAGGGAGCGCAGATGGGCTTCTCAGCTTTTAACGAAAAGCACCCAAAAAAACAACAACAAAAAAACTATAAAAAGGAAAAATTACTTGATGCTGTAGTTCAGCGGAAAAAAAGAGTCATTTGGGCTGATATCATAAAAGACAAACACCTAATATGGCTGGGATTGATCAATGGCAGGGTACTTTGTCTGCATTGTGTCTTTCAACAAAGGTTTTACCGTAAAAACTCTCCGGATGTGTGTTAGTGTATTGATTGTGTTTCCTCAAAGTCAGATTCACACGCTCAAGACAGGTGTTTTCCTGAGACTTCTACCCAAGTACACGACTAGACAAGTGCATATAGTGATGATATATAATGGAAATAATAATGATGATGCTTACATTTATGTAGTGCCTTTTATGTCACCTTTAGTCACTCATACTTCAGTCACAGTGGTGATGGAAAGCCACATTTGTAGCCACAACTGTCCTGGGGCAGACCGACAGAAGCTTGGCTGCCAGTGTGTGCTCACCACCGAACGGTTGGGTGTCTTGCCAGAAGACACCATGACAGCAACTGGATTCGAACCGCCAGTGCTTCTATTACACCACGCAACCACTTAGGCCTAATTTTGTTTAACAAACAATTGACTCTAATACATAAATATTTTACATTACACCAGTTGTTTTTACTCTGAACAATTCCAACAGAATTGTTGAATTGATGCAGAGAATGGCACAGATCCCCCCACGACCCTCCTCTGGAGGACAAAGCGAAACAAAGGATGTATGTATGTAGCTAGCTTATATTTGACGTTAGAGTTAATGTAATAAAAGCCACTCATCAAACACCCAGGAGCGAGTAAATGGAAAATAACAAGACAGATTTACAAGTGCAGAGAAGTGTGCACTCTGACACATTTGTTTTAGGCAATTGCCGCTTTGTTTGAATGTGTCCGCTGGAAATAAGGATCTCGCACTGAATTTATTTATCTTAGGATGGCACTAATGGCCATTCCAGGCCTGCAGATGAACCCTAGAGGAGGAGAGAACGGCTCAATCTGCTCTGAATCAAAGGGAAATATTGGTGTTTCTGAGGATACCACTCATCTCCATGCCTTTATTGAGTTCAAAGCCACTATGACTGTGGATGAGTTCAGTGTAGTTGGTTATTAGAGAGGAAATTCCGTGGCTGTGACTGTATCAGCTGAAGTGAAGCGTTCCCCGAGGTCATCATAGATCTTCCACAAGATGATGCTTTGAATTGTCAACACTGAAGCGAAAGGGCTTCAGCATTGTGATGCTACAGTGAGAGGGTGAACTGGACAGTCCATGACGCTCCGTCTCCCTCATTTTCCTCTTTTCCTCAAATTATGTGACTGCTTCGCTTGGTCACAGTTACAGCAGACACTTCATTAGACCTGTAAGTGTTATGTTTCTTAAGCTAATACAGTGAGAATTTTTGGATGTTTTTCATCTTTTTGGACACTTAAAACAGTAGTGTTGAATTTCAACTCGGGTATAATTTCACGGAAAATGTGTTAAACTGAGCGGACTTGAAAGTCATCCTGAAAACGTCAGCTGTGAAATGTGGATATCCAAATGTTACCCAATCTTTGTCTCTCACACATTCTCTTAACGGAGTCAAAGACAGGTTCTCCCAGGTTCTTAAAGCGAGATGAGCCTCTGGACTGGTCACAGGTCCATCAGAGACGTGTCATCTCACCACAAGACAGTGTAGTGTCACCGCTTAACCTCGGAGAAAACATAAACCCCTCATCTGCAAGGTGTAGCTGTTGACCGCTTTATAGAGTTCAGTGAATTCATTTATTGAAAATAAAGACATAACAAACATATTTTTTTAGAACTGTATTCCTTAGACATCTAAACATTTGGACATTTCTGAAACGCAACCCACCCACATGCGCATTGAACAAAGAGGGATATTTTGTTACCTTACATTTCAATAAAGAGATTGTCTTTTTCTTCTTTCTTTTCTTCTTCTTTTTCTGCTAAATTTTAGTAGCAGTGTCACACTTGCCGTGCAAAGTCCATGTAAATGGAGTCATATTTTCTTAGCCCAGAAAGATAAATGAAATCGCCTTCAACCATTTCATCTTAATCAAAATAAAGAGTCAAAACAGTTGGGTAATTCTGGAAAGTCTCAAGATTCATTTTTTAAAATCTATCCAAATCAGGCAGAGCCATTAAGCATTTAAAAAAGTCCGGCCCAGGTGTTTCTCTCGGTCCATGTAAGAAGCATCTCCTCCAGCATTTACAGTGTTTTCAGCATGCAGGTGGGAGAGAAACTTCTGGGGCACACCTGCCAGCTGATTTAACCATTAGAGGACGCACCATGCCGTCTATAGCCCTGCTCCCCAGAGGGTTCACCTTCCTGCAGAGCACTGAGGACGTGAACACCATGATGCATTGCGCCAGATTTAGACGACGCTTCTTTTCTAATAACTCTTACTGAGTTTGGATAAGACAACTTAACACATTTTTTCATGGGTTTTGCTGCTGTCGGTTGTTGTCTTGTAACCGCAGGGATCTCGACGAGCGTTAACCTGCATGCTGTGCTGACATGAAATCTCTCCTGACTATCGCCTTTGTTTTCACTTCACCGCTCTGAACTTTGATAGTAGCAGCAGACGTACTTGTTGGAGATGTCTTGGAAGTCCTGATGCCATTGATTTATTCGACTGCCTTCCTTCCTTCCTCTATTTTCTTCTGATATATTTGTTTTATTATTTTTTATTTTTTATTATTTTTTGGGGGGAGCTTTTAATGGTTTTGACCGATTTAATCTTGTTGATATAAATCAAATTTTCCCATTGAAGGGTGAAGGTGAAAAATTTTATGTAGCAAAAATCCCAAAAGATTTAATAAAAGCACATATTTTGGAAATTCATAGGATTATTAAATGTCAATGATCTAATAAAAGTATTTGACTGACAGAGTGGTTTGTAAGGCATCACACAAGGAAGATGAGTTTTGGGCTGGTTCAATGGAATATGGAGTTCAGTCATTGTTTGACCTTGTTTGTCTTCATCTGATGATCCCTTTATAGTGCGGATTTGCGTTGAAAGGGATCACTCTTGCATCCTTCTTTTTATCACCTTTAAACATGTCATGAAGAATTGTTTGCAGCCTGAAGATTTAGGATTTGGACTGTTGGGCCACACACCTCCTTATTTATCACCTGACTATTACACGATGGGCTTCTTCGTCTCCTTAGGGACCATAACAACTTAGCTTCTGGAAGCATCACATCCCACTTCTGACACCAATTTTCACAGAGTTTAGAATAGCTTTGGCAGTTTTCCCTCATACCCGGGTGTTTTGTGGACACACTATCAACCTTGTGGTGGTGGTCTGTCTGAAGCCTCGGTGTTAACCGGGACCCAGAGTGCAAGCTCTCTTCAAACAACTTGCTGTCATCCAATGTTTCTTCTTCTCTGTCCCGATTATTAGCCAAAATGTTATAGAGGTTGATGGTTTCCAGTTGTAGGCCTTTCTCGGAGTGAGGGCCTCTTTACTCTGACTGGAGAACCTCTGGTGATCCCACAGAAGTAACCACTTAACTATTAAAAGTTTGGTAGCCCCAATAGAGCCGTTGATCACCCAAAAAAAAGAAAAGTACTTAACAAAATACAAATCAAACACATGATTAACATCATAGCACATAACATTTAATGTTCATAATAGATGTTATGACCATCAAATTGGTTCCAATCCGCCTCAACAGCAATGAACTCCAACGCTGAGAGGCACAACTGCAATAGCACAAGTTTCTGAAGGTGCATCTGTATTGGCGAATTTGAGCATGAATGAGTCGTGATCATGAATAATATCATGCGAAGCATCATCTGTTATGCCACAAATGCCACAATAATAATTTAACACAAATGAAAATTAATAACGTAAACCTCACATGCAGCTCCGCCGCCGTTATTAATGAAGAGCCTACAATTATAATTCGTGGAGAAATGTTCAGGTCCGATGTTTGCTTGCATAATATTCATCAACAACGCTGTTTATTGTCCAGACCTCCCGCTGTTATAATTGTTTGCTCCCTATCTCAGTGAACTGCATTATTTATTTGGTTAAGATATTATTCTGTGCATAAGCCACACGTCTACTGTAGGTGAGGTTCCTCACACGCACTCTAATTGTGTTGAAGTTGAAGAATATGAAAGGACTCAAAAAGCAATTAAAGTGTGGGTCGCTCCCCCGAGTGTAATACTACCACCACTGTGTGTACATTTCTTAGCTGATTGAATATTTATGTAAATCCTTGCTCATGCAACCATATGGTGGATTATAAAGATAAGCTACCTCTCCTTCAAGATACACCTGATTGTGATAGAGAGCATACAGTGGTGAAGGGGGGCGGACAGGTCCTGACTGTTAACAGCGATTTGGGGGAAACATTTCAGTTTTTACCAGGGGTGACACCAGACACACATTCTCACCGGGACCCAGAGTGCAAGCTCTCTTCAAACAATTTCAAAGTCTTCACAAAGTCGTCACAAATAGACGCAATAGGCCTTTCAATGGAATCAAGTGTTTCCCCTCCCACGTTCAAAAATAATGTTAGGGTTCAATGAGGATGGCTGACAAACAGAAGCTCTCATTGGTAACTTACTTGTGAAGTTACTTATGTATAATTCGTATTGCAGTACTTGAGACTCATCTTGGTCCAGAGACTGGTCTCAATCGGTTTGTCTCGGTCTCAGACTGAGCGAACTTGAGATTTGTATTCAAGACCGGTTGAGACAGACGGAGAAAATAATTGTTATAATTGTGTCATAATTGTTAAAAGAAGGATTCTGGCTTTTTGTTCAGTTTTATTGTGGTTTTCTGTGATATTTATCAGGGGTCTAAAGTTGATTCACAAAAGTGTTACAGTGGGAGCTGGTGTTTGAAAGGTCTCAGTTGGTGAGGTCTTGACTGCAAGACCAGATATATAACACCCAACGTGGCGTAGACCTCACTCTTGAGTTCAAAAGAGGAACAACCCATCCAAACACAAGAAAAAACATAGTGGAATGCCAGCAATACTTGCTGGTACGCCATGTGAGACAGGCAGAACAGTGCAGCTTCTGATGATGAAGAAAAACCTGAACGGAAAAGCAAAAAAACTTGATTCATGGTGGGAAAGAGGTTTAAAGAAAAGAAGTTCTCTGGTGGTTATGACTCCAGTCAATCTCTTTTCGGAACACAACTGTGAGTAAGTGATCGGGACCATGAATGTAAAGATGCAGCGATCTCACTCTGCCATACGACGGAGTTCCACATCCTATCTGGAACAAAGGCCTGTTGTTTACATCGGGCAACTTTTGGTCCTATGAGCCTATGGACATTGCTGCATCCACACTTAAAGTACAATACTTTATCTTAAAAAGTGTTTATTTTATGATACTTTTTCTTGAATTTATCTCTTCTAATGTGAATCGAATCCAAGTGTTGCAATACAACTTTACCATTTCAAAGTCAATCGTATCTAAGCCAGTAAACAAAATGAGGATTAGCTGCCAAACAATGAAAGACTATTTATCCTGCAAAAAATCTGATAGCAGGTGAAGCCCTGCGCTTTGACAGGTTGCCATTTCCAGGCCACTAATTCGCTCTATGAGGCAAGAGAGACTCCCAGCACAGCGGCAGGACAATTATGTCCAGGTGCAAGAATTTGATTCAACAAATTCTGGGAGGATCCACGCAGCCCGCTGCAGCCCTCCCCACTCTGCCACGTAGTTTCTGGTCTGGGCCAGAAGTGAGCAGATGCCCTTGAAACATTCACAGCCCTCACATGACCGAGGACCTTGACAAAAAGCTGAAGCACTTCCAGAAACTTGAAAGTCATGAACCATGTTGTCTATTACAATAATTTGAATGGCAGCAACTGGAAACATTCCCCTGAATATTCCAGGAGATAATGGGACATGCTAATGAGCATGGAATCAAGCCAATCCAAAAAGCGAGAGGCGAAAGTGGGACGAATGGGAAGGTGCCAAGTATGAAAAAAAAACATATATAAAGATGGGGCTGCAGGCACGGATGAGTGTGAAGCTCCGTACAGCCGACCTGTCAAAACTGTTGATGCACATTTGGGGAAAGCATGATTTGGGAGCTCGCGCCTGGCAGACTGTGGGATTTCATGCTTTGCCAAAACACTCCAGCAATGCTGCACTCATCTAAAGGCTTATTTCTCATGAGACATCTTGACAGATGGGATAAAAATATCCTCAATATTTTAAATTGCATTGTGTAAAGGCAGGACTATAATTCATAGTTTAAAATGTACGCACGTCTCAAATACATTTATTTTAAATTATTTATAAAGTACTCTTCATCTTCATTCATGAGTTTGTTACTAGCAACAACTGTGTTCAAGGCCTTCCTTTGTGCATGGGTGGATTCTCTCTTTTTTTTTGTATTTCTGTTCGTTTCTTACACAATTGTGTGACACTTTATTAGGTTTTTCAATTGATATTTTAGGTATGTATATAGTTATTTGTTTAGTAATTATGATGTTTTAAGGGATATTTGAATTTATGTGTGATACACTTAAACAATAAACAACTCACTTTACATTTTAATCACAAATCCACAAATTGCAACTAATAATAATCATATTATTATTATTGTTATGATTTATTATTGTTATTATTATATTTTAAAAGCCACTGCCTTAAACAACATTTTTGTTTAAGGCAGTGTGTCCATTAAAATTTTGTTTGTGTCCATTGACTAAAGTTGAATGATTTTTGTTTCATCGATTATAAGACATGTGTCTGCGCCGCAGTTGAATTATGTAAAAATGTTAATCTCTCACCGCAGCTATTAATATACATTCAATCTTAACTCATAATTCCCTTTGAATGATAATTACTACTTCTGGAGGAGCTTATAGTGCAGTGACTTATTAAAAATGCTGGACGGTGTCGTCGCTGAACAGCAAACTCTGTCATTAGTGACACACTACATCTCAATCTCACCGACAGCTGATTGGATTTACTCAAAACTTGGGCTGGAGAAAGTCTCACGCTGAGAGTAAAATTGACTTAGGCCTGTATTCGGAGGGAAAGATGAAGGGCATCCAGTCTTATCTCTCTCCATCCTGTGTCTCCCCGCTGCCACAATACGTTCCATGTGTTACTCTGGTATGTAGCCGAGAATTTCATACATGTGATGCTGACGCCAGGACCAAGAGTCAAAGGAGGCACAGCGGGTTGATGAGTTTTCATGGGGGAAGATAATATTTTCGGTTACATGTAACTACGTAGTAGTTGAGAGTTTTCGAGCACACATCTGAAATATGATGTTTAATTTTCAGTTGACATCTGTTTTATTTGCAGGACAGTGTTTCAGTTTTCTTCACGAGAAAATGTACAGCATCTCATATTCTCCATGCACCATATCATCCTCGTCTGACCTCCCTGACATGCTGCATTTGTCTTTCATGTTATCAACTTTAACAAAGTTTACACATCGGTAATGTATAAAAATGCAGACGAGGAAACTAGGGGGTGGTTGTGTAATTTCATTCCCACCTCAGCCTCACCAGGGTGCTGATTTTCAGGCTTGGGCCAGAAGTCAAGCCTTTATTGGATTTTCGGAACTCCCCCTCTCATGTGCCTCCTCTGCTCATGAAGTGTCCCAGTATGGAATGTCTGCATTATTACTCCGCTGACAAAGATTGATGCGTCTTCAGACTGGCTGTACACGGAACAGTATTCTGCCTGAATGCACTTCACTTCAGTGAGGAAGAACTGGACCATAGGGTACTTGGGCTTTTGCTATTATCTTGTTTGTGTGTTTTGTTGAGTGACATGGCGTTGATGGTCATTATATACCTCTCTATTTTATCAAAACATGTTAGTTCATAACAAACTTGTTGAAAGAAAAATCTGATCATACAACTTTTTTTTCCTCTGGGTCTGTCCTACTTGCAGAGTGATGGACAGAGATTAAAAGAGGTGAAGAGGAGAGTGCAGGCATGTTGGGACCGGTGGAGACGAGGAGTTTTTTTTTTTACATTAAAATTCTTTCTATTTTTCAATTACTTTTAGTTATCTAAATTATTTTTATTTTATTTAAATGCACATATTTATTTTACCAATAGATGTAACCAAGTACTGATGATTACTACTCTATTAAAGTATATTTACATGATTACTTATTTCTAGATGACTATTTTGTTCAAGCACTTTTGACATGTATAATGAACTCTCTTCTTCACTGGGAAGAAAATCCACCTTCATTTTTAGGAATCTATTTCTCAACACCATGCGTTTCAGCTAATAGACTTTTCAGGGATAATCATGGTCAAATGTGATCCTCGTCCAGCCATTTAAAGTGACATTTCTAGCCTGCCACCTGCCTCAAGAACCTTGAATTTCATCAACTCCTGCTGGAATGTCCCCAAAATGGGTCAAGGTCTGACACCCTCAGCAGGTGTCTGGCTGGTCTACTGCGCTGAGTCGATAATAGGTTTCAGATTGCTGAAAATCAATAAATAAAAAGTGCCGAAGGTCACTGCTAGAAGATCTTTTTGGCACACAGACCACAGAAATCTGGATTAAGGGGGGCAGTACAGTGTGCAAATCCCATACTCTTTCCTCAGCCCCATTGGAAGCGATAATTCCCTAAACCCAAGGTCCGTACAAGAATGGGGAAGAGCCAGTCAAATGTAAAATGGTAGTCCCTTCTCTGTCGTGCCATTGCCAAATTCTGCAGGTTGTGTGTGCAGTACCAGCTATCTGGCAGGCCTGGCTCTACCATCCCAGGATTAGTTGTTGTCCTAGAAATTGCACCTGCAACACCTTCAGTTTCTGCTGGAGTCATTTAACATGTGGTTGTATCTGGTAGGCTTTCAGGTACACGTGTTCCTGCCATTACACATAGATTGTGTTTCCGCCATTTTCTGGGTTTAGTGCATCTTCTTAATGTCCTACTACACAAGACACACCAGTTTAGGCATGCTAAAGATGGAATAGCATCTAGCATAATCTGTGGTACAGCCACACGAGGCTACACAGTAGATGATCCTCCCATCTCTGGGCCTTTGACTAATAGAGTTTATTCAACGTCATGCTAGGCCTGCTTGTCTTCTCTCTGTTTTGTCAAGCAGCTACACATTCTTCCTGGCATTTGATATAGCCTTATATGATTCTCCCATCCAGTTGCCATCCACCTGGGTCTCCTACTCTGCCTAGGATGATGTCAACAAGCAGTTCAAGGCCAAACATGAATGAGCAGTTGTGCTATTCAGTAGCGAAATACAGCCTATGGCAAATATTCTCATTGTATTAATGCGGATGGCATACGTGTCACAGGGGTGTTGGATCAAAGACTTTTCAAAGCAAGGTCCGTTGTCTTGGATTGGATTCTTGTCGCCACACAATATATGTCAAACCACAATGTTTCATCAACTATGGGGAACGATCCTGGGCCAATTCAGCATTAGGCCAATTTTCCAGATGTTTTTTTTGACAGTAAGATGTTGCCTATTAACTTTTGACACTAGTATTTTGTGGTCAATGTCCTACCAAGGCCAGTGACACATTTGCTGCATCAGGTGTGTGTTACATTTTCATTATTAGGTGGCCATGGATGGTGTACAACTGACAAAACACTTCCTTTCAAAGATGTGGGCAGCACTAGTTGGTGGACACACTCACCACTGGAATGTCACTGATATGTCCAGTGCACTGGTCCCTTTCTCATCCCCAGGTGATGCCACTGTTCAAGCAACCCCAGAATGGAGGATGAAATTTCAGTGTCTCAACACGGCCCTGCTGGTCATATGGGGTAACTGAATGAATACTCAAGTCAGCTTATAGGATGCGTGTCAAGTCACTAATAACCTGCTCCTGTGGCTGCTGAAATGGCTTCCTGGCTTATGGGAAACATCTTTGGTGGCACAAGTACAACACTTGGTCGAGGATTCCCTGAAAAAGAGGGCAATGCCTCACTGTATGGCATGTAGTGACTCTGGGATCTGGATCTCCCTCGGTTTTTTTTTTTTCGAGTTCTTGTTCTGTGACTTGTACCTGATGGTATACATTAGCCAAATCAATTGTTGAAAACCACTGAGACTCAGTCAGTGTATCCTGAGACTCATCTGTACCAGGGGAGCGTTTTCAGCACTTGCAATTGAAGAACACTTAAGCAAAAGGTGCCATCTATTTTCCTCACTTGAGCAGTAGCAAAGGCATTGAGGCTACTACTGGCTGTGTAGCAAATGGTGAATATCATCCCTGACATCATAAATATCAGATGAGGGAATATGGCCTTACCTCTTCTGGCTAGGGATGTCACCAAGAAAGGGTTTGTCATGAGTGACTTCTGCACCTTAAGTCATGGTCAGACCATTTCAACATCTTTCAACATGCGAGACGACGTCCTCCCCTCCTGTTGTTGGGCTCCCAGTTTCCCACGTCATGTAGATGTGTGGTTAACATACACATTCTGACGTTCTCTGACATGATGCTGACATGATGCTGTGCCATCTCCTTCAAGGGTACTGACTTTGTGGGGCCAAAAATGTAAGTTAACCTTTTGTCGAGGGGTCAAGTTGCATTAGGTGATTGAAAAATTACTTCTTAAAATCTATCAATGCAAATGAAAGAGCGCTCAGGGAAGGCTGATGAACGCCAACCTCTTTGCTTCTCAGGTTGTACCTCCTGCTTCCAGCAAATGGAACCCTGATGTTACCAGTCAAAAACTAACTCCACAGACTGATCTTTGAGTAAGAGAGGGTCACTCTGTACGCCTCTGGAGGAAGACCAGTCCCCTGTTCCAAAAGACAACAAGCAAACTGTGGGACATACTGTATGATCTAGTATGTTGTCCACATCTCTGGCTATGAGAGGATCCACAGAGTGCAACGCCACCAACCCTCAAACACATCCTGGTGAGTTGCTGGACTAGTCTTACCAAATGAACCAGAACCAGGTTCTGAGATGAGTGCAATGGGACTAAACATCATTAGGTTCCTGTGAAGTTCACACACAAACCTTGACTCAATATAACACAGGCCGCAAAGCCACACAAGCAGTGACACGCTCTAAAAGCAATTTGGAGAAAGAGCAAGAGATAACAACGTGACTCACTGCCCTAATGAAACCTAAACCTTGTATTCTTCCAACCTGGAGTTATGTTTAGATATAGTATACACACTTCAGTTTAACATGCAAGGTTCCAAGGTTCATTAAAGAATTGGTTCATGGTTATGTGACACCATCACTTGTCACCTCTGAGCTGCTGGGAGTTCTTCTGACAGCTGAGAAAACCTGGTGCTCACACCAGGTTTAAATCTACTTCTATCCAATATATATATATATATATATATATATATATATATATATATATATATATAGGATTCTTTTTTCATGAAATTGTTTTTCTTTTTCTAAAAAAGTAGGAGACAACCTTTAAGGAGAAGTTCTCCTCCTTTTAAGGACAAATCATTGCTTTTCTGCTCGATGCACTGCTGCATGTGGCTTTAGACCAAATATCCGCGTGGATGCGTTGCAGGGGGCTGTCACTTGTTTTTTTTATTTATTTATTTTAATAAAAACAGGCAGGTGTTGAGTGAAGTGGCAAAGAGACGTGACTCTAAGATCAAACTAGATGGCTGCTTTTTATGACTCAATGCTCAACGATAATAACATTTTTTTGTTTGTTTTAAGCAGATTTTTTTTCCTAGTTTGACAGTTTATTCCTTTATATCCAGTGGCAGTCAGTAACGATGTTTTAAAATATTCATATACTTTAAGCGGTTTTCTTGTGCCGCAAATTAATTTCTTTCTTCCCAAGAAATCAAATGACAGACTTGCAAATCACCGTAATGCTGTTAAACTCCAGCAGGCCTAAACAAACACATCACAACGTCGCCTACCTTGAAATAACATCCAGCGATCACAAAGGAGCCTTTATTAATGCAGTGTTATTCAGACACGGTCAACTCGAACAATGAAGTGTTTCTATATGCAGACATCCCATAATCACATAATCCCCTGACACGGGAAGCATTGAAATAAGCTCTCGTCATTTGTTGTTGTCATTCATTTTCAAATCTGCGAGCGCTGACAATGTCATGCTGTGCAGACAACAATGACGTGACAAATACAGGTGCCGCTTAAACACAGCTATTTCAGATGGGGATTCTTCCATTAAGAAGAATATTGGTATCGCAAACGTTTGGCTCCAACACACACACACACCCCAAAAAAGAAGCCAGAAAAATAAATAAATAAAGAGCATTGTGAAACTTTTGGCCACTGTTGTGTGATCTGGATGCAGGTGTAAACACCAATTAGTGATTAATTGAAGGGGATGGAAAAATAATAAAGCACAAACACCTGGTCGAAGGCAGATCGAGGCCAATTATTATCAATCAAACAATATGAGAACAAAAAAGCAGCTGGTATTAATGGGACACGTTTGCCCTATTGTGTTGTTGAAGTTGGATGTTTAATTTTCAAATAATTGTTTGCTGTAAATTGCATTATCACAGTTGCGACTGTCAAATTATTCAGTCCCGCAGTGAAAGTCGCTGCCAACATATTTACACAGAGCTGTTTTAATGCTGTGAGAACAATCTGCACTTCATGCTAAATTACTTTTTTCTTCCTTTTTTTAAAAAAAAAACTGCAGTTTTGTGAAATGTTCTAACACGACGTAGCACTGCACGGAGCTATGGTTGATAGCATCTGTGAGCAAATGAATAAGGTGGAAATACAAAGAGTATCAGTTATCACCTTATGTTATTTGATTGTTACCATAAATAATAATAAAAAAATAGAGTCACGTTAAATAGAAAATGAGCCTGTCCCATGACTGCTATCTATCTATCTATCTATCTATCTATCTATCTATCTATCTATCTATCTATCTATCTATCTATGTCTTTCTGTATTATCAGCCTCCTCTTCGTCCCATCATGTACATCATATATTTCCTCAACAGTGTGTGTGTGAGAGAGAAAGAGAGAGAGCGACAAAGCCTGTAACATTCCTGGAGTATCTCCACGCAGCATCGAGGTCATCTAAGCTGCAGTAATGTGACCCTGTGACATCACAGATTTCAGTCTATTCTCACCTAAACCGTACCTCACTTACATGCCCAACAGGATGTGCCATGTGAACGAGAGTCGCGAGGACGTAAAATCGAACAGGGAGACGGTTCCAGTCTCTGCACACCGCTTCAGCCATGTGGTGTGCAGTAGGGACTTGCTATGTCTCACTTAGCGGATCATAACTTATCATGTTTTATTCAGTCAAGTCAGCTGTTATCAGGCAACGTGTTGCTGACACTTTTAGGGCTAGACAGTGTCACCATTCACCTTTGTCTGGGAGTTTATCCTTATTGTTGCTGCCTGCTATAACAGGAGGGTTTGGCTCTCATCACTAGTCAAGTTGCATTTCCACCTGCTTCCTGCTGATGCAGCTGGTGAACAATATCAAACGCCAAAATCACCAGTGTGATCATAATTTACTACATAAAAGACTGTTCGCCAAAATGTCTTTTATTTCTACAAATCTGCTGAAGCTAATATGAACGCATTTAAATGAGAAAAGTAAAAAATTGCATCAGCTTCACCTTACTGTCACTAGCCCAGGGTTTCTTCCTCGGACGCTAATGTAAAAAAGTTACCAACTCTGATCTTAACACCTTCATGCAGAACTGCTAAAATAAATAAATAAAACGTCGCTTTCAGCATGGACATAAGTGTAGTCTGTTGTATGAGTCAGTGAGAGTGTGATAAAGACGTGTGTTTCAGAAGGTGAAAACACTGATTCTTCTTGTATTTAACATCAATTTCAGGTGAGCCAAAATCTATTATATCACAACAATAAAGAGTTTCACCAGCTGGCTTGGTATAGGTTGATTCAGGGACACGATGATGATAGAATAATAAATAATAATATAAATAAAATAAAAAAAATTATAATAAAATAAATAATGGGATTTATGATGCCCAAGACGATTATGTACAAAAAGATGTTTGTGTCTGTGAAGCAGTATTATGAATAAAATATACATATAATCTGCTTCATAGAGTAGGAACTCTTGAATACCTGGCAGTTCTCGAAAGAGCCTGGTGTCCTGGGTGCAAGTGTTTAGAGATGACAGCTCACAAAGAGAATGTTTATACTGCAGTAAAACAGCCAACTTGAAGGACCAGTCAAGCTTGATTTAGCTATTTTCATTTTGTTGCTTAATAAAAACCTGCGCCATATGTTAATTACAAACATACCACATCAAGAAACGCCACCCCCCACTCCCCCACACCCAACATCTGCTTGTGTTGGGGTTTAGTATCACCTTAAACTGTGAATCCCCACAAGTTTAAGCACTAATGGTTTTCCTTCAGGCCGCCTCATGATGCACGATCATTGAAACACGTCGCCGTGGAAGGGATCAGTTTGGAGGTCTGTCAGCGATTATCTTCGGCTGGACATCCACGCTGCAGAATAATGACTCATTATCAGACTCATCAGATAAGCAGATGTCGACAAGCTGCTCTGTAGGAGAGACGACCTTTCCATTGAACGGAACATGAACGTGCCATATGCACTCAAGACGCTTTCATTTTACCACATAAAATCAAATATGTGCTCGGCTGAATTTATTAAGTCAGAGTTGCTGTTTGATAAGCTGGCTGCGCTGGTGGTCATAAATCAGAGTGCAGAAATGGAAACACTTCGCTTGGTTGGGAGAATTTTTTTTTTCTTTTACAAACTGGTTTGTTCACTTTGAGGAAAAACAATTCAATATAAATGACTCAACTGCCGTTTTGCCCCATTCATTAGTGGGGGAATACAAAAAAATATTTCTGATCAGAGCAATAAACCGAACGCTCTTCTTCTTCTGCCGAGGGGCAGATTCACAAGGAGCCAGAGTGAAGGTGTAGAGAGGAGTCAGTTGAGAGATGGTTGCCTTTCAACGAAGGCAGACCTATGTGTGTGTGCTGTTTATCCAAAGTTTGTTGTGTTGCTGAGCTTTTGTGTCATCTTACATTAATATTGAGCCACTGAGCACAAAATTGCGAGGTGTTGCCCATTTGCATCTTTTTCACCGAATGACTAGCTAACTAAATTATCTCTCTCGGTGAAGGTTCAAAATATTGAAAACACCGGCGAGTCAACATGCCTGCACTTTAACTCTGCCGTTGGTTGCTGCTCCAGAGGTGCAGCAATGTCACGCTGTCGAAAAGGAGCTAATTGAAGTGGCCTCATTTAGCAGCGCGTCAAACGGGTGACGTGCGGGTTGGTGTCAGCGCCTCCACAAATCTCCTACCTAATAGCGTGTCAGGGACCACGACTGATGCTACCAGGGGTCACCTGGAGCTGATGTTTCACTTTAACGAACCCTCAGCCAAATCCCAGGGCGTGAGATGAATGTCCCATTCCAGGATGTGGTGGGAAAAAAAGGCCATCGCGTAAGACACTGAGACAGGTGAGCCAGGAAAACCAAGTTTTCCTTTCCTTTTTGCTTTAGATTAAAAAGACATAAAGCAAGAGGAAGGCTGTGGACTCCGTATCATTCCACTTCCATAAACACAGGAACATTTATCAGCACTGAAAATACAGCCGACAATAGCCACATCCATTTTTCAGGCATTTTTTTTGCGGCTCATTTTTAAAGTATATAGTCAAATTATTTTTCCAGTTTCCTCCCCAAGAAAATGCCACAATACAATATACAAAATACTTTATTTTTTCTTTTCTTCTTTACTTTTCTACTTTATTATTATTTTATTATATAGATAATTAATATTTGAGCTACAAACGTCATAGACAGCTTTAACCACTTACGTTATCACATCAGTTTACAGTCTATCCATTGGACTAAGAGTAACTCCAACAATAACATGCTGGCAGGCATGTACATCTGCGTCGCAGATATACGTGTAAATATGATAATTCTGTTGAAATCCAATGTTCCCCAAACTTGCACACTATCGCAGTAAAATTAATTGAACTATATTACATAAATAAAATATGATCCACATGAAATGACGAACACATTTGGTCAGTTGTTACCATACACAAAAGTTTGGCAGGTAGGTGGCTTGCCACCCTAATGTCAGCCATCGTGTCCATCCAGAGTTCTAATCCCTTGCCGTTCTCTATTTTTATGAGTTAGCACAGCCACCTTTTGACAGCAGCAATGCAAAGGTTTATGGCTTCAGTCGTTGTCTATATGGTGGTGAACGCACTTTTATGATGACACAAATGATAAACTTTTAAACAAACGATTACTTGAGAACTAGTCTGCTGCTTAAAACAGTGTGTATAAAGTCATCTTGGTACACATATATTCCCAGCTGTCTTGAACCCTTGTCCCTCTCCAGTCTAGCTGTCAGAATATATTTCAAGTTCAGCTCAATTGAAATGTATTTTGGCGCCTGTTTTTATCCCATGATGTCGTCTCGTTTTGAAACTTTCCGACTGAGACTTCATCGTGGCCTGCAAGATTATTTTCAGTGGCAGTTTTGCAATGCAGCGCAGAAACGTCACCAATTTGCTTGAAAATGTATCCCGAGTCAAAGAAACAGATGGATGTTTAAAGTCGAGAAAGAAAACACGAGCTCAATTTACTGGCCACAAGTGCTGGTGATAAATATTCATGATGGCGTTGCTTGTTCTTTTCTTTTTCTCCCTCCCCACATCCACTGCCGTTTTTTGTGCGCGCAAAAGAGTGGAGGCTTTCGCGCACATATTCCAAGCAGAAATGGCTTTTGGAAATGCCGTCGTTCTACAGGATAAAAGATCACGGGGTGGAATGTAAGCGAGAGTGCGGGGTTGTTTGTGCGCGCCAATACACCAACGTGGCGTTGAAGCAAAGATGGACTTTCAATCAAGGGAGGAAATAAAAAAAGAAACAATCTGATGAGTCGCGTTATCTTATACTAAAAAGACGAATCGAGAAAATCTGATGAGGAAAAAAAAAAAGATACACTGTGATAACAACTCCGACGTTATATATTTAAATGCGCCCTTTTGTTTTCTTTGAACTACTCTGTTTGTGTTTTATTCCCACTTAATACATCTCGGGATAAAGCTGCTAAAATGTCCGCCGTGGAAACCAGATAGATAGATGTTAAATAGAGTCGAAAAAGCCATCTCCAGATCTAATAGTCCATGAAAAAGAAATATGAATACATTTTAATACATTTCAGCCGGCGACGGAGGGGGAACTGAGGGAGAATCCCGCATCTGTGTTTTTTTTTTATGATTATTTTTTATTTTATATTATTTTCTGGTGTGGGGTGACAGATCGTGGGTGCAGTGTTAACCATGATGTGATCTCTGCCTAATGGGGCGGTCAAGACGCGAACAATGAAGGCAGAAGGGGGGGCGACACACTGCCCCCTCTTTTTTTAGGAGATAAAAAACGACGAAATCCGAAAATAAATTAGATCTGAAAATTAGATTCTCGAACAATTAAGACGATTCTGGTTTACACTGAGGAACAACCGGCGTGATGAATCGATTCAATTTGCGCTTTACTGCGGGGCAAAGTGCTGAATGTTAATTTGGGATAAACACAAGATGCGTGCGAGGAAAAAAAAAAAAAAAGAAAGAAGGGAAGAAATGACTGTCCGACAAGTTGTCACACACACTCTCTTGCACACACTCAAATAACCCCCAACGCCTTTAACAGTATTTTCAATCCTTTAATATAGTACGAAAAATGTATCCAAACATTTATTTTTGAAACTAAATATTACATACGAGCGCATTTCTCCATAAATATCGATCATATCTAACATCACATGCGGATAAATATGGAAAATTGAGCTACTTTACCTTCCAGACAAAGACAAGAGATATTTTTTGTTTATAGTTATCACGTACATGAACAGATCGACACGGTTTTTTTTTCACTACACGATTTCATTTTTAATCGACATGACATTTAAATAACAACAATGATACTGTGCTACTTTTTTTTAATTGGACGGAAAAAGGATGTTGCACTGGAGTCTACAAAAAGCACATTGAATACTAAGAGGAAGTCGTAGACTGTAAATACTGAATAATTCACATTTTGGTACACAACTATAACATTCTTTTTCAGTCAATCCGATAAAAGCATTTTTCCATATATCTAGGGAGCACATTTTACACAAATTCCCTTGTGATATTTACAAAATAAAATACATTTTCCCCCACATTTGGTGAAATACTTATGTACAAAAATCCAGAACATGCTTTTATTTTGGAGTCTTTCGGTAAAAATAATAGTTTAGCTGTCCTCCTGTCGGTAATTGTCCATGCATGACAATAAGGGCAGCCGGTAATTGCTCGTTTTTTTGGGGAAGGGGATGATTCTTTCCACGATAAAGTCTTTGATTCCGCAGTGCCACCACCCCACCACTATATTTACACGTACCATTCATTGAAATTGGACGTCAGCGTGTTGTGGCTGCTGGTGTGGTGTACTGAAGAGGCTGCTGGTGATATCGAAGTGCTGCTCTGGTTGTCTGTGGACGGGGACACGATGGTGGGGGGCGTGGAGGACTCGTAGCCTGAGCTGGCCGCAGGCGATGGCTGCGATCCGGGATTAGTGGACTCGTGAACCTGCAGCGTCAGAAATTAAATTAAATGAAAGGAGAAACATCATAAAATCAATGTCATCCTGAACGAGACAAAACATAATCTCATTTATTTGACGTTGTGGATGAAAGAAAAGTGTCAGGGCGATTAAATGGCGTGTCTATTTCGATAATAAAAACAATTCAGAGACTTTGTCTTTATTCACGTGGATTTTAAACCGATAAACCGCGATATGAAATTACAAAAACGAGACAGAGATTGTTTCCAATCGGTCAACGACTAAATTTGTGGAATTAAAAAATATATCTCAATGCAACATTTTGCTGGATGCAGAACGGTCTATTTTTAATTCCAGTCATTTTTTATTTACAAACGTTTAAACAAATAAAAGTGGGATTTGTAACCAATAACAATTCGATTTCAAGTTTACGTGTGTCTCTGAAAACCAACAGCTGAATATACATAAATATATATATATATATATTTAAAAATACTACTACCTAAACAAAAACCGTATCACGTTTCTTAAAAACACGCTGACGTGAATGTATTTAATTCCGTTTTCTTGGAGGGAATATAAATGTTGCCAATATCAAAATAATACAAATCGTATGTTAACGTTGATATTCATGGGCTTCGACATTCATGTCGTGTTTATTACATGATTATTATTAAAACAATGCATATAAAAATAATAATGGATAGAAAATAACGACTTTTATGTCGTTTGGCATATAGTCATTCGGATCTTCAATTAATATACACAATAAAGTTATCGCTGTTTGGAAAGAATTCCCCAAGATCGTGTGCATTACAGAAGGATTAAAAATACCGTGTATTTAATTGCTCCTAATTAACGTAGCTGCGTACATCCATGGCATATTTATCTTAATTGGTCATTTTAAGCGTTCAGATCTATTTTAAAAATACAATCGAGGACACGACGATCGACTGCGATCGAGAATAAAACGTGTTAGTAACTTCAAATGATTTCCACTAACAGAAAAAACAGAAACCAATGTTGCGTTTGGATTTTAAATTGTGCCTTGAAAACGCGGCGGCGAATCAAATAAAGCATCAATAAAACACATGCGTGTGTGTGAGTGTTACCTTCATGTGTTTTCGGAGGGAGCTGGGGTGTGTGTAGGACTTGTCGCACATTTTGCACAGGTACGGCTTGTCGGACGTGTGGACGTGCATGTGTTTCTTGCGGTCACTGCTGTTTGCAAACCGCCGGTCGCAGCCGTCAAACTCACACTTAAAAGGCTTCTCACCTGAATAAAAGCAGAAAAACACAACACCAGTGTGAAGTTACTCAATGCTTTTGCGTTGAAATTTAGCAAATATACGTGCACAGTTATTGATATTTCTAAATATTTTGACGATCATGCACGTTGGTGTTTTTGAGTCCACGTGAGGAGGATCTTACCGGTGTGCGTCCTTTTGTGGATTTTGAGATTTTCTGAACGCGCAAAGACTTTGCCACAGCCGGGGAAAGGGCACGGGAAGGGCTTCTCCCCAGTGTGTACCCGGATATGATTCACAAGTTTGTATTTGGCTTTGAAGGGCTTCCCTTCTCTGGAACAGTCCTCCCAGAAGCAGATATGGTTGGTCTGCTCCGGGCCCCCCACATGCTCCACCGTCAGGTGGGTCACCAGTTCGTGCATCGTGCTGAAAGTTTTGTTGCACGACTTTTTGGGGTTGGTCAGCTGCTCCGGCTCGACCCACTTGCAGATGAGCTCCTGCTTGATGGGCTGCCGCATGTACCTGAAGAAGGCCCCGGCTCCGTGGTGCGCGGCCATGTTCATGTTCATGGGGCCGTAGCCGTGCAGCTGGGTGGACGCGTAGTGGTCGGAGCGCGGGCTCGTAACGTGGCCGTACTGCTCCGCCCGGCCGTACATGTCCCCGGAGAAGCCCAGTCGCATCTGGCTGTTGACCACATTGGAGGACGCGTGGCCGGCCGCTTGCTCGTGGAGCCCGGGGAAGAGCAGGTGTCCCGCCGCATCTGAGTGTCCGTGTGGCCCCGCGAAACTCCCGGAGGCGAACAAACTGTGCTGCGCTCCGGCGGCGTCCCCGAAGCCCCGATTCCTGAAGAGAAACTCCCGGGTGGAGTTGAAGGTGGAGTAGGAGCCGACGTGGGTCGGGTGGTGGTGGTGCCCGAGGGCGGCTGCTGCGTAACCGGGCGCCTGCGAGGAAAACGCCGTCTGCCCGGAGCCGATGTCGTGGGAGCTGTGGTTGATCTTGAAGGCGCCCATCCCGTCCGCGAAGGGATTGATCCCCAACGCCACTTCTCTCTCTGTGACTTCGCCTGTTGAGTGATGCCGCGAGGAGCCGAAAGTAGTGACTCCTAGCGTGGGATACTGCGGTCCAGCGTCCAGGAGCATCTTCAGTCTTCACTCGCCGAGACGACTGAGAGCAGGAGTCAAAAAAACGCGCACAGATATTCTTCCTCCCCCTCTCTCTCACTGTCTATTGGACCTGACTCGACCGAGCAAACTCTCAAATCCGCTGCACTTTTCCTCTCTTTCTGCCGAAGATGCCCATGCACGGCGCGTCCACGAGCATGTAAACACGCAGTATTGTCTTTGTGCGGTTTGTCTTCCTGTGGCTCAACTTTCACCTCCTCAGTCAGGCGGTGAGCTCCAGACTGATAGTCGCAATCATTCCTGCAGATAAATGAATTGAAAAGACAACACAGTCCAGCCCTGATGAATGGTTGAGGAGGGGCGGTCACATGTTCACCCAGCGGCGCGGCCATTGGCTGACGCGCTTACCCCCCCAATAACATACATTCACCAAATAACAATCCGCGGAGCGCGGCCCACGCTTCGATTGGCCTCTGCATCATCACTCCCAGATATAGAGAGGAAGCTGATCTCTCTAGTTTGCTCTGTCTGTCTCACACACAAACACGGACAGTTGCATGCAGCCTGCTGTAACCCACTTTCTTTTGGACTCTGGAGGGCGACTGTAGTACCAGGAGTAAAAATTTAAGGCAGAAGAATTCATGCCTGAAAGGAAGTAAAATAAAGGCACCTTTATTGACTGGGCTTTACCATGCAACAATCAATGTAGATATGAACATAGCAGTGCCTGTCATCATATCTGCCACTGCAAACACATTAGTGGTGGAATCCTGAAATGAATGCGTTTAAATGTCTATATATAAGTGTGTAATGTGTTTGTCAGCGTGTATATAAACATGTATAGACCTAGTTCGTGCACTTATACGTGCACATATGCAAGTGATGACATACACCCACATATAGTACATATATACATACATGCATGTATTGTGGGGACATTCATCCAAAACACATGGCTAACCTTAACCAGGACCTAAATCAAACTCAAATTCAACTACAATGAGCTGGTTATTTTGAAGTGTTAATCCTCAATTTGAGGCTTGACCTTGTGGGGACTTGTGGGGAGCAAAATGTCCTCACAAGTAGGTGCATTTCCAAGAATCAGTTCCCCACAAGTATATCTGAACCAGGTACACCATTGTCACACCATTTATGTGGGGTCCTTCATTGGCAGCCTCTCACCCTGAACCTAACCATCCAAAACATATGGCTACCCTCAACCAGGAATCAAACCTAAACTTAATCATAATGATCCTGCATCCTCATATTGAGTATTAACCGCTCGGCACAAGGGCCCCACAAGGGGGTGTTTTCCCCAAGACTGCACCTCGAAACGGCATGCTTAAAAACACACACTTTTTAGACGTGTGGTACTAAATCCATTATTTGATGGATGATGTTCCCACATCGCCAAAAAGTGCTCCAAACTTGGACACGTCAATCTCCTTGAGGTTGATATTAAATCAGTGGACTGTCACCACATGAACATTATAAAACCCCGCGTTTAGTGTCATACTTTTTTCTTGCTGTTGCTCACAAGCCGCCTTGCTCTCCTGGACACAGTTTCCACTCACATCAGTGCAACATCTGTGTTTTAGATTTCCACATCATCACACCGAGCATCGTGTGCATCGACCTACAATGAACGAGTCCAGAAAGTCCAGTGATGAACTCGAACCTACTATGGCAAAAGAAATGCCAATCGACCATAGTAGCTCACCAGTTTGGAAATAAAAAAAATGATGCATGGCTTGTGCGCAAAAGTGAGTAAAAGCGCTGTGGGCTGTTATCAAGTGGGATTTGCGGCGCTCCCTGCTGGAACCTCCGGCTGCTAGAGTTCAAAGCCACATGCACAGACGTGTCATACCAACCATTAAAATATCGTCGTGGCTACTTGGTTACTTTCTACCAAGCAAGTCAGTCTGGAGGGTCCAACGATGGAGACACGCTTATATTGATGAACAATTTGACCAAATTGAGATCATGTGATGTGCCTTTTTTCCGGCGATTGATCAACAGGTGTCCACGGTAAGAAAGTCTCATCCCATAGACCAACAGATATAACTTATGTATTGTAAACACACGTTCTAAGTGAATAGTTATTCTTGCGCTTTCATATATAATAATTAGCCTTAATAGAGACGCCGACTGTTCTGTCAAATGTCGACCAGAAACCGTTAATGCGTTTTAAGTAAAAACATATTGGCCTAAGGGGCTGGCTTTTTGTGTGTGTATGCAGTCTAACGCAACTCGTGTGCGCAAACAACTTGGACCAGAAATAGCACTTCAAAGTTTCGGCATTTCACTGTACAGCTGCGAGGCTCATGGACACTTTATGCAATTTATTAAACAACTTTTTGAAGTCGTCATCTCTCAAAGTGCCGGCTGGATATTTCCCTGCTATGGTTGTGGCGACGTTTGAAAGGACTTTGATGTGTCAATCCTGCCACAAAAATACTCTTCACCTCCTAACTCGCCTGCCAGCCAGAGGGTTTATTATGTTGACCTACAAATCTGGACTAAAACGTGTGAATAGCGAAACGAAGCACTCATTAAGGCAATTAAAAGGCAATTAATGTAGAACACAAAATAGCATTTTTTAGAAAATGAAACAGTAGTTTTACATATAATGTTTATTTTTATTTATTTATTTTACATTAAATTGAGATGCTAACTGGAATAGTCATTAAAATGTACTGTATCGATTAGACTAACCCATTATCCTTATTTTACTGTCACAACTTTTAAAACGGAAAAAAAATCTTGTCGAACAAGACGCAGAGAAAGTGAGAGCCCTTTAAAAATATATACATATATCGAATTCAATGACGTATCTTACTCAGGGCTCAATGGTCTCCGCGCTTGTATATAATACACCCGTATTTAATATTCAACCTAAGTCCGTGTGGACGCCCCCCTCCTGTGACCCTCATGTGCTGCCGTCCTCAGTCTAAAGCAAAATGACCCCGGATCATAACAACAGGTCCCGTCCATTACACTTCTCTCTCTCTGCACAATGACGGCGGCAACTCGTCCTTCTCTCTCAGCGAACATCTGACTCTATAACGTGGACGCCTTGGAGCGGAGGATCAACCGGTTTATTTACGGAGAGCGCACATATTTGGACTTACGGAAAAGAAAAATGCCACGTGTTTTTTAAGAGCCAAATAGTGTTTTTGCAGCGGCTGGGATCGATCTGCGTCGCGCGTAAAGACTTGCGTAATGCGTAAAAGCGCATTAACGCGAAGCCAAGTAAATGTGTTGTGCTAATAACCTCCGCTTTCATAACTTTAAAAATCCCGACTGTGTTTTTCTGCGATTCAACTGGAGTGTAGAGGCTGTTTGAATGCCGCGCTGCGACCGTCGAAAAGGCGACTCTGAGTCAGGGTTTGTTTGGCGGAGTTTTATTGTACATTTTCACTAAACCGCTATTTTTTTTTATTGCCTCCGGCATTGCGCATGCGCTCTGACTGCGCTCTGTCACCAAGACATTTTTCTTCAAGTTGGAAACTGTCACCAGTGACGTCAATCACCAGGCTCTGACCAATTAGAGCGCAGGATGATTGTTTAGCTCCACGGGCTGCAGCGCCTACCATGAATCTCTATTCAGTATCAAAGCGTCCTGCTGCTGCCTCTCAACCGAATGGGATTCCATGTAGTTCGCAGATAGACTTAACTTTATGAACTTTTTTTTTTTTTTTCGTTATTTCTCACCGCGATTAAAATATATTTGTCATCATCATTATTATTTTGCCTGCTGTCAACTTGTTCTAAAATTAGGAGAGTAATGAGCGTGGATGCACTGGGAAGCCCCGTGATGGACCCTGCGTTTTCCAAACGGAACACGGCGCTGAGATTAGTTGACTTGGCAGGGGCTCACCACCATCACCATCATCACCACCATACCCCTCAGAGCGTGACAGGCTTCCCGGGGTTCAGCAGCCATCCACACTCAATGGCTCACTCGCACCCTGGGGAGATTACTGCGGAACCCCGCCTGGGGCCGAGTCCATTCGGGCCAGAACACATGGGGCACTCTGCGGCCCTCAAAATCAGCCCAGCCCATCATTATCCCCACCACCATCACCACCACCACCACCACAATCATCATATGGCAGGCCACAGTGAAGTGGTCTCCAGTCAAACGGGAGCTTTTGGCCCGGTTCAGGCGACGTCGGTGCCGTACTCTATGCCTCACTCATCCGCAGGTAGGGACTTTCTCATCCGGAGAGACCTGACAGCTCAAGCCATGCCCGTGCTGACCGACCAGACCGCAGGAACTCACCACGGACTGTTTGTCTCAACAACAGGTAGCTATCCCGGACACTATGGTCACCACCCCGACGCCGGGAACCTCTTCTCCGGACTGCACGCCGACCAGACCCCGAGCGGAACTCCGGGTGGCCAAGCTTTAAATGGACAAATAAGGTTGGGACTACCCGGAGAAATGTACGTTCGGTCTGATCACTTGAGTCCCGGCTCCAGGGCGGATCCGTTCTCGTCGCCCCTGCACGGCTACGGTGGTCTGAATCTGAACATGAATCTGAGCGCCCACCACCACCCGCACCACCACCACCACCACCCCGGTGCCGGAGCCTTTTTCCGTTACATGAGGCAGCCGATCAAACAGGAGCTCATTTGCAAATGGCTGGAGCCGGAGCTCTCCCCGAAAAAACTTTGCTCCAAAACTTACAGCACAATGCACGAGCTGGTCACGCACGTGACAGTGGAGCACGTCGGTGGACCGGAGCAGGCGAACCATATCTGCTTCTGGGAAGAGTGTCCGCGAGAGGGCAAGCCATTCAAAGCCAAGTACAAGCTGGTCAATCACATCCGAGTGCACACGGGGGAGAAGCCGTTTCCCTGTCCGTTCCCCGGCTGCGGGAAGGTGTTCGCAAGATCCGAGAACCTTAAAATCCACAAAAGGACGCACACAGGTCAGTGGAAAAACACCGCTCGCATGATTCTCTGCTCGTTCGTTTGCATGGGCGATGGTGATCTGGTATCTTTAACGAACGAAAGGCTGTGTGTGAGTGTTTTTTTTTTTTAAGATTTATGACGAGTTTAGAGGGCACCTGTTGGAGCTGGTGTCCAAGCTCGTTTTTGGACCAGGGGGTGTGTCACTTTCTGTTCTGAAATGTTTACAAATAACCAGGGAGTAAGATCTGTCAGACAGTATACGAGCACTTGTACAGTAACACAAGTGGCCTTTGTTATTGTGTTGTGGAATGGCGAATTATTTAAGAGCAACTGTGTTCATGAATGGCGGACTCACTCATCTGAGTGAATAGGAGGGATCTGGCAACTTCACCTTCATGCTGGAGGGACATCATTCCCCTTGGAAACCATTTATAATATACTTCATGTAGCTGCAGCCGTTTGGAATTGAGCTGAACATGTTAAGTGGCATCAACGTGTGTTGATGTGCATATGAGCTAAATTATTACAAATATTGGAATAAATAAGTGGTTTAAAACTGAGTTGAAGTTTGCAAAACAAGACAGAAGTTGCCTCCTTATTGGTTACTTCCTAGTGTCTCTTTGGGGATTTGGCATGCAGAAATCCCCCTGAGGAATGTGGTTAAATATTGTTGGCTTGAATTTATTAAAGGCAGTGTAAATAACTAAAAGACCTTGAGCTGTCTATAAGTACAATATCAGTAAGAAAATATCTGGAGACATTTGGAAAAAAAACAAAAAACACACACACACACACTATTTCAAGGTGTCACTGAAATGTATTTTAATTCATTGCAAACCCTTTGACGTCAATTATTCCAAACACACACCACAGACAGGGAACATATATATATATATATGCGTGGAACATGTGCCCTTATCAAGAGGACCTTCTTTCTAAAGTGTTGTCCCTAAGGGGATTATAGTGCAGCTCACTCAGGCGCTTGACGGTTCGACCTCTTGTTTACACCACAGCACAAAAGACTGAGGCCCACGCAACGTCTAGTGGGTGTCAGAGGGCAGGATGCGTCTTCAGTGTAACTAATACAATGACGTTTGGAGGCTCTTTACAAGTCACGACCACCTTTATTGACAAGACATTTGACTCATTTGCACCAGAGTTCATCAATAACACAACATGGTCTTCACAGCTGGCAGTGTGTTTCCGGTGCAGATGGGATGTACAGACTGGAGTTTTAGGGTTTATTCATGATTGAAAAAAAAAAAAAAGTCTCACCGGTAGTGGTAAACGGAGGCATTTGTAAAAGCTATCTTTGGTCTATGGAGTTGTGAAGGTGCCTCCAGGGGAGTTCTGTGACAAGCTCAGGATCCTCAGCTCTTTCAAGAGCAACAAGTTGTCAGGGGGCTTCAAGTGATTCCCCAACAGATGACTGACTTTTGCTCAATTAGGCTTCTATTTCACCGACAAAAACTAGTCCCACTTAAAGTGTCGAGTCAGACTCGACTGAACACGCAGACCTTACATCTAAACGCCCCCCTCCCCTCTGCTGCTCCACTCTCCTATGTATTATTCATATAATTTGCTCACATTACCTAAGTACAAATCTGCTAAATTATTTCTGTGTGTTGAATCCCAAGGGGCCTGCTCTTTGGTATCATGTTTAAAACCTATCCCAAAGTGTGGTTATGATTGGGGGGCTGCCCCTGGGGTCTGTTCCTCCACGCTTTCTTGTACTACACTAATATCCTTGATTGGCTCTCTCAACCCAACAGCTGAAGGTCAAATTGATATTCAACCCGCAAGTGTAATTAGACAGAGGCAATTACAGATTCTGAAAAGCTTTAATCGGAGCTGGGAGAGAGCAGAAATGCACTGGGTGATTTTGTAATTTATTCAGATTGTTTCTATGTTTTTTTTTCCCCTTCTTTTTTACTGTCTCAATCAGGTGATGTGAAGACACTGAATCAGTCCAAAATAGAAGCTCTAGACTATTTTTAGGTCTGATGGGATCATGTGTAGCTTGTCTGTCTTGACAAATGTCCTCAATGCAGCTGGTTCATGCATTTGGCAATGCCAAACAAATCTACTTATTATTATTATTAGTAGTAGTAGTATTATTGTTATTATTATCATCATCATTATTAGTATTATTGTTATTATTATTATTATTATTAGTTGTAGTGCATAAGTTGTAGTAGCTAATTTATTGAAAACAATAGCATGGTCTTTGGCTTGAAAATTCCAGTTTTGTTCTGTACATTAATGATTAATAATCCCCCTATTATAATTTTTACTACTACTACTACTACCCCCAACAACAACAACAACAACAACAATAATAATAATAATAATAATAATGTAATCGTTTATTTTCCGGTTGTGATGGAAATTGTCGTTGATAGTGGCTGTAATATTTGAAAAGTAGCCGTACTAGTACTACAACCAGTATTAATAGAAGCAGGATAGGCAGTCACCATTTGTAAAATATTCCACAAATTAAACATCACTGAAGTGCATTATTCTTTTTTTGTGATTTTGGGTGAGTTGATGATTTTCATTTGACTTGTGAATTGAATTCTTTATTTTGGTCTCCCTCTTGTGAAGTCCTGTGTAAAGGCTTGCTGACAGCGAAAGGGTGTAACGGTGTGTGATGATGTCGTCACAGGTGAAAAGCCTTTCAAGTGTGAGTTCGACGGCTGTGACCGACGCTTCGCCAACAGCAGCGACCGGAAGAAGCACTCCCACGTCCACACCAGCGACAAGCCTTACAACTGCAAGGTCCGCGGCTGCGACAAGTCCTACACGCACCCCAGCTCCCTGCGGAAGCACATGAAGGTCCACTGCAAGTCCCCTCCGCCCAGCTCCGGCTACGAGTCGTCCACTCCGTCCCTGGTGTCGCCCTCCTCTGACCTGGGCAGAGATCCGGGCCCCTCGGCGCTGTCCGACTCCGTGGGGGCTTCGCAGTCCGCCAATTTAAGTGAGTGGTACGTGTGCCACAGCTCCGGTGCGAGCGGCCCACAGACCCCACCCAGCGGCGCGTCCACGCCAGACCCCACGCAGGAGTACAGACACGCAGAGCGGAGGGACGCGTTTTAGCGCGCAGACACCAGTCTCCCAACTGGTTCCAGTGCCTCTCCAAAAGCCCCACGTGGACACACTCCACTCTAACGAGAATATATATTTTAAAGGTTCAGCTATTTAAAATAGTTGGCGCAGTGGCGTGTTGTCTCGGCATGTGTACATGTACCCTGTAAATAGTCTATTTATTTTTCAACATCGGAGGGTTTTTTTTAAATCACCCAACCAAAGTGCATGTTTGAAAACATATTTGTAAAATGGTTGTGTCGATGTTGTTATTTGTAGCCTTAATGTTTACAATGAGCCTGCAGTAAATGAAAACCAGCGAATATTTCAAAAATGTTTTTTTATTGTAAAGAAGTGGCCAATTTGTCATTCATTTTTTTTGTATCGTTTTCTTTTTTAAATGTCCAAACTGGAAAAGCACTCAAATAGCGAACCGAATTGCCTTGTCATTTGTGAATATTTTGAATAAATCTTGTATGAGAAAACATGAAAAAGCTACATTTTTATTCTGTACAACAGCGTTTTAAGCTTTAGAAGCATCTTGACGTGACCAATAGTTCTTACACGTTTTATTAATCTTAGTAGACACAGACATCATGATATATCTAAGCAGTTGAAAACTATTTTAAAAAGTTTGTCAAGTGTGTCGTGTGTTTTGTGATTCATACATTTATTTTGACGAACTTGACCAATGAGAATCTCATTGTTTCAGCAAATCAAATCTCTTCTTTGGTGAAGCAGCAACTGACTTCTCTGTAATTCAACTTCAGTTTCGCGCCGTGTTTTCTTGTTTGTTGTTGAAGTGTTGATCATCTGGGTGTGTTGACTTTTTATTATACGTAACGACCGTTTGGAATTCTATTCTGGTTGTGATTTTAATTGAATAAATGAATGATAAATTCTTTAAGCAACTAAATATGTCGGGGAGATGCGTCGATGTTTCCTAAATAACTTCACACAGCCTTCTTTGTTGCTGATGGTTTAAGTTAAATACGTTTAAAAAGAGAGACAAAGCACGGAGCTTTGTTCAAAAGTCCGAGCTAATATTCTTAAAAATCACTTGCGAGAAACGATATATGTTGACGTCACAATCCAGAAATACTTTGTGAAACCTGACATTTACATCCACATAAATTACATGTTTACCTGTTAACCAACATTTGATTAATGTATCCCAAAAAAAAAAAAAAAACCTCACATCTCAATATTTTGCTCCCCAAAAGTCTGCGCACAATGTCGGATGAAAGGCCACAATATTCTGATCCAGACTTCAAAGAGAACTTGGCACAAAGACACATTTTCTTCACGACGGTGAATCCTCACGGTGAATTTGGATTTCTAAAGCAGCAGCCGAGTCAAACTCAAATGATATGGGGCCGAGCCCGCGCCCTGAAAAGCGCACACTAAAGAATGTAATATTTGCGTCCCATGGGGTCGGAAACGGTAATCTATGTCCTTTATGTCAGGAAATAAGGAGGGAAAATATTCTTTTGCTTCGGCTCCACTTTACGACAATCAAAGGAGAAACCGAACACAATTGCCCCAAACATAAAAGCTAGAGAAAGAAATCCCAAACTCCAAAAATGTATACAAAAATATTTTGCTTGAAGTGAAATGTCGCAGTCGTTGTGTGCGTGTAAGTTGAGAACCAAACTGTCACACACGAGGAGACGACTTGAAAACATTTAAATCGTATTTAATTCACAAATTAATATTTTTCACTTTCAAGCACAGGCTTGAGGAAAAATAAAAATAATAATGACATTAGCAGAGGTTAGATAACTCACTTGAAGTTCGGATCCTTCAAATCAATGGGAACGTGAAATGAAATCATTAATAATAACATTGTAAAATAATGGCATTAACAGAAAAAAAAAGTCTTCTGTCCAAAACCTTTGGTGAATGATCTCAGTGAGGATGATACTGACGTTCACAGTCTTGAAAGACATGGATTCATTTTCAAGTAGTGATGAAGAATTATAAGTTGAAACTTTTGAAAAGAGTTGAAAACTGTTTGCCCTTTTCCAAACGTTCGCTCATGATATCAGTCAAGTCGTGTCTTTATTTTTTTAAGACAAGGAAGAATGTGGTTCAATCTAATAATATATGCTCATATATTGTGCATATATGATCTAGTGATAACTACAATTATTTAATCTTATTATTATTATTGCTTTATTTGTTTTGTTGTGTGACGAAGATGGAAAATGTGTTCTTTTTTTTATCCGACTCCATTTATCTTTAGTCTCACAACTATGTGGAACTTTGTCTTCTGACTTTCTTTCCGCGGCCGCAGAGTTTTCAATCATTTCAATTTTCATGAATTCAGAAACTTTTTGTCGCAGTGACTGCGTTTATAGAGTTCAGTTAAGTGTGTGACAGTTTGCTTTGTGGAAGGGGCCCAAGTGAAAAGAGAGGATAAAGCAAACAAATCCAGGATGGCGGTGGTGGACTCTTTCTGGCACCAGCTCTTGCGGAGAGAGAGCGAGAGAGAGAGTGAGAGGCAGGAGGGAGGGAGGGGGAAAAACACTAGATAGTTGGATCTCAATTGAAAGTGTGAGTCTTTGAAGTGGAAGTTAATATCAGAGGGATTCTTCTGGGTCGTCTGAACGACGTTGATGACACGGAAAGTCTTTTGTCACCGATTCGTCCGGCTCCTCTCTATTGGGACGTCTAAAGCTATTTAGTTCCACTCGTCAAAATTAGAGCAAGAAAGTGCGTCAGAAAACACTCTGCCTTTCTTCCAGCGCTCAGACTGAAGCGACGTAAAAGGGCTTTGCTTTTTATAAAGGGTGAGCAGGCGGGGGAGGTGGGGGGTTAAAACACAGGGCGTCAATTAGTCTCGCAGAAATCTTCATTTTCAGCCAAAGCATCTCTTAATTTGAACTTCACTCTGCAGACAGGAATCAAACAGAGACGCAAAACATTTGGTTTCATTTGGGGGGCCACAAGGAACAAATAAATTATACGTTCTGCAATCGACGCGTGACCTTTAGCGCCGTAATTTATGGCTTTGACCGGGAATAAATATTCTTCTGCGCAGTTCGGATGATGGTTTGGATTTAGGATTGCGTGCAGAACATTGGGAATGAAAAGGATGACTGTTTATTGAGCAAGTACAAGTCCTGGCGTGACGCAGAATGGAGGCTGGGGGTCCGTGATCAGGGGTTGGACCCAGGTGTGATGATGCGCTCAAGAACAGGTGTCACAACAGTATCACAAAAAAGATGATACTAGCCACACAAAACGAGAGAAACAATGTGTCTCAGGTACAAAAACGTTTTAAAAAAGATCTTTGTTCTGTAAGAGTACTTTCTATGTTTTGTGCATTAGCTGTATTTTACAAATATAAATGCCAATAAATATTTTCGTCTCTATTAACTCAGACCAACTGACCATTCATAGTTATCACGAGGATAACGGAAAAAAATAAATGGTATAAGACGATTTCCCCCTCAGTCAGGTCTCACATTCCTCAATTGCAATTTAAAGTTGCCCTTTCTTGTCGAGTACATCGGCGCAGGTTGAAAGTTCCAGCGAGTGCGACAAAAGTGAAGCAGCGCCACTTCCGTCCCTCATTCACCCTCTGGCTCATTTAAGTGTGAAATATCATTTCTTTGTAAAAATCATGGAGGCGGTAATCCCACTTCCGGAAACTGTCCGGCCTTATTGAACAAAGCCTCTTTAATAGGGGGATTAGCAGGGCAGAAGTAAAAGGCCCCACCCCCTCCCCACGCTCCGGCAGCACCAGTCAGCACCTCCGACACCAGGCAGGTCATAATTATCAGGAGTGAAGTGGCCAAAATGCCCAGTGGAAATAAAAGGACAGGTGCAATTGTGGAGGCGAACCGGAACCAGGCGGGCAGAACAAAACACTATTTTCATTAGGATTCAAACAAAATTGAATTATTTGAGAAGTAGCTGCAGAGACTCTACCAGAGCGTGTTGAAAATGCCTCCCCAGGTCCCATCACTTCTCATGTAACAAGTGATTTAAAAATGCAGTTTATTAAATAATGAATCTAACATTTTTTTATGTGTGATATTATATATATGAAAGTGATTAAATAAATTGTCGAGATAAATGCCACTTGTTTGTCTGTCATATTTTGCCTAGTATGCGTGTCTTGAAAAATACTGTTTATTCGCAAATGCTCTCATTCAACTAAGTCACAACCACTCCATGTATTAGATGTGGCGGCGACATGCCTGTTGCGGACTACATTTCCTGAACAGACCTTTTCAGAGTACATTGAAATGGCCTCAGATGAGGAATCTGCCCTGAGGAAACAGCTGAAGGTGTCAGCAATATTTCAATTCAGCAATAAACTTTTTAAGCCAATGTGTGCACATTTTGTTGTTTCAGTAATCTCCAATTATCCCTCTGTTACATACAATATGTAGGTGGGAAGCAATATATCTTTACCTTCGTCTGAAACCAAATTGAAAGCTCTTTTATTTATTTAATAATATGCTTCATATTGAAATATCAATATTAATCGCAGACAAACGTATTAGTAATGAACCAGAAGGACATCAGATGCATTCTGTACTTGCAGCATGTACACAAAGAAAACAGACTCGTGGGATTGACTCAGACATTTGACAGGATATTAGCATTTCATGATTCTGGTTTGGCAGAGTGGAACTGTCAAAACAATCCCATTTGGCTCGATCAGCGTGTTGATGCACTGCATCTCAACCCTTGGTGAGTTGGCCTGTGCTTCAACCCCGTCGGGCTAGAAGGTATTAGTAAGTGAAACTGTCATCATCACAAGAATCTGCGTGTAAAGAGCAGCTTTATTTAATTTTGCTTCTTCCTATTTAACAAAAGCTACTGTATTGGTCCAAAAATGTAGGACACGGTTTCATCAACTCACCCAGCTCACTCCGACAACACAACAAACATGGACGTTTCAACACTCAGAAACACTCAGAAACCATCTTTTATTTGGAACATTCCCTTATTTTCATCACAAATGCCAAGAGTAAACTTTCTCATGTTTAATTTGAGTTTATTATTTAATAATTGAGGATTTATATCATCTACGTCTCTTACCGTTATTGTGCATACAGACTGCATTCCATTTCTTTTGAAAGTATCACTAGATCTAAGTTTCTATCACACATGGAGCGCACTGTTTGAATGGTTATGATGAGTAAACGTGGGGAACCCTAGAGGTGCTGTACACCTCAGGAGAGCGCACACTTTGCGTAGTTTTCCTATTTTCCTATTTCACTTTGATTTGGTGATTTTATCACATACTACTGTATAAGGTACGACTAAGTGTTTTTTGTTAAGTGTTATATTTACACAGCCAAACATGACAGGGAAATTCGTTTGGTCGTATTAACCTGGTTAGCAGAAGTCCACAATTAATTTGAAACACTGGAGAAGAAAGTTTCAACTAAAAACGAAAACAATTGTTTGGAGAATAATGACAAATCAACCTTTCAAGTTAAACAAATAGAGGAAGGCAGTGAGCAAAAGTGGAACCCCTCCCTTCGGGAAAAAAAAGTCAGAAACATGAACAAATGCTATTTGGGTGTTGACTATTTCACATTCAAATATAGGCATTTGTCTCAACATTTCATCATGTCTGGTTTTCTCTTGCCAGAGTTGTCTGTGTCATCTGGCTTCCTGTCTCGGACACAGACTCAAGTGAGTCTCGTGCTTGCTGACTGTTGACGGGAATGACGTCATGGAAAGCGCCCACTTTTGCTCACAAGTGGGACGCAGCCTTAGCACGTGTGCCAGAGCGCCAAATGCCAATTTTCTGAAAACGACACGACACAAAGAACGTAAATCCAACAAGTCTAGCTCCCACGTAAAAGCGCAACAAGGCTCTGTTTTTGCTGTTAAACTTTTATAGAGAGAATAAAAATGTGTCTACACGTCCTATTATTGCGAGCCTTGGTACCGTTTCATGGACTCAACAGGGCAGGACAGAGCTGTTGCACCTATCGTGGCAGATAAGAGGTGTTGTTCGGCCCTCCGCCAAGTGAGAACCGCAGATCCCTCCTCCTCCTCCACCGACCTCCTCAGGTTTTCCGGATTATCCGCACATTTCTACTCCACTTCTTTTTTTTCCAACAAGGGAACAGACTCCCTCCAATGCAAATCAAGGCCGAACACGGATTTCTAACAACCTCCACATTATATGTCAGAATGTGGCACATGGTCCACACCTGCAGGCTGAATAGCGGCGTCTATTCAGCGGCTGATACGCCTGTTGGCCCTGCGCTCAAAGCAGCTGCATGAAAGAAGAAGCTGCTTTTCAAGCGTCTCCTGCTCCCACATCAGCCCGCTATTAACCTCTTCCTCCTTTTATCGCCGCTAATTTTACGTATATATGTACGAGAGCTTGTTGCCGCAAACATATGGATCTAAATAATGTCGCAAGAAGAGGCAGAGGAAAACACGGGGAGGCATTTCATTGAGACGACACTCAGCAAATAGTCGTCTGATCCCTTCCTGCTGCTGTTGGCACTCGTAAACGTCGCCCATCCACGTGCAGAAGACGGAAGAAAAATATTTAGAGGAATAATGGAATGTGAATGCAAATGTTCAGCCCATTAAATTCTGTTTACATTCACCAAAAGTTTGTTAAATATCGCTTATAGCTACTTTTAGAACTTTTGTAGTTCTTTCAATAACATATATATATATATATATATATATATATATATATATATATATATATATATATATATATATATATATATATATATATATATATGGTATTGTGCATAACCATACTATTATATTTTTATTATTATTATTATTGTATTAGTACTACCTTTGTAATAATACAATAATGTATATGATTATTATATTATTATCAATAATAATAATACAATAATTTTTGCAGTTGATCCTTTAAGCCCTTTTTATTTTACTGATAAAATCACGAAATTGTGTCTCTTTCAGTCACATTCCTTGTCAGAAGATGCAAAGTTCACCAAAGCAATACGAAAGAAAAATAGCGCCATTTATGAACATGTTTTCTCCACTTGAAGTGGCTCACAAACAGGGAAATGAAGCGTTTTAGGACCAAATCCCACCTACTGATTTAACCAAAGCCATAATGGCAAAAGTGCGTCGAGACCCTCGACACTATATCATCATATATCAACATAACGCAGAGTATAAGCTGATGCAAATGCTGCCAACAGTATGAATCATTGCTCTATCTGCACTATTTCACACGTCAGATGGGACACACTCCCAAACAGACGCACAAATGCACAGTTTGAGCGGGAGGATAATGCGCGTGATCAGTCTCAGGATCGAAAGACTTTGGGTCATTTCGCCATCTCCCGCAGGAAAAGACATTACGCTCCCTCATATTTACATACTCTTTAATATTTGTCAAACATTTCATAAATTACAAACTAATGAAATGTTCGACGGTCCTTGGAGATGAAGCTAATGAAGACGCAGACTTTTCTGACACATCTTTGTTAGGCTTTAATGTCATTCTCTCCATCACGCTCTATTAACTATTATTGTACTTATGTCAGGCCACCGCTGACACGGAGCGACTCCGCGATCACCTGCTGTAGGTGGCGCACCGGGGGTCACAAATGGCCTTCTATCGATAATAAAACTGTTATAGTGGCGCGCAAAGTTGGCTTTGTTATCCCTTCCCCGTCTGGATATTTCAAACGGACAAAAAATTAAATCGACAAAATATTTGACCACGTCACGTTTTATGCGCTTAAAGTCGAAACGATACCTTGATGTACTTCAAAATTCAATGGAAAAGAGAAGGGGGAGTCCCTTTGTCACCACAACAATATGGATCCTTGGAGACGTGTTTATTTGACAGAGCAAATCCCCGACGTGTCGAGGTTGTCATATTCCGCTCAATGTCCGATGCAAATGCAGCCGCTTAATCAGATGCAGCAGCATGGCGCGTTTATTACTTTGTCAATCATCTTGATACGACGACAGTAGTGAAACAAAGCGAGCTCATGTCCGCTCATGGAATTAGAGAGGTGACGTGCCAAGGCAGGCGATGTCGGATGGACATCTAAACCACACGTGAGGTCATCGGGTTTTTATGTGCCCATTTATTGTTATTATTATTATTATTATTATTATTATTATTATTATTATTATTATTATTATTATTATTATTATTATTATTATTATTATTATTATTATTATTGTTATTATTATTATTATTATTATTATTATTATTATTATTATTAGCAATAATAATAACAGTCCACATAAATGTTTATTATATTGCCAAAATTTGAATTTATTTACAAAGATCAACAATAACAGGCTGAAGCAGTAAATGTATCTGTCAAATCACTTGCAAACTTTTACATGTATAGAAGGGAAAAATATTTATCTACAGTAACTGTATGTGCTCCATCATGAATCATAAGTGTAAAATAATGACAAAAGCTTTTTTTTGTTTTGTCATGAACTTTTATGTCGATTTTTACAGTTTGAAGTTATTAAAAATATCTTTATTATTATTATTTTTTTCTATTAACATTGGTCTGTTGCTGTTATGATACGTTGAAATGGAAGTATTTTTCCATCCAAAAGAAACCCAACAGATTTCTCTTTCTTGCACCCGAATATCCATCAAAAGAAAACTTTCAATAAGAATTTCTTTTTTTTTTTTTTCCACAAAGTTTCAATAATAAGTCCACCACTGGGACAGTCTTTGAGTCCATTCTTAATACTGATTTGTGTCGCCTAGGAAACCAGCCCGGACCATGCCGCCGGGCCGAGAATTTCTGTCTGTCTAGTTCCACAGATTCACTCCTGACGCTGAACTCAATTAGCAGAACAACAGTTGGGTTGTGATTTAAAAGAAGCCGAGGAGGTAAGTGGCATTTCCTCTTGCGATATAGCGGCTTTAAAGAAAAGAAGAAACCTGGGGCAGGGGGGGAGAAAAGGCGCATGCATGGATCATATGTGGGAATGAGTTAAGAGCTGTCAAGAAATCAAGCCTCCAGTCTGCAGCCGACGGCAGGGCTGTCTAATTTCTGGGCACAATTAACTTTATGCTGAAAATCAATTGTTTCCTGTACACAGCCAGGGTCCAGGGCTGCAAACAGTGAGAGGCCTATTTGAGCATGTGAGAAAGCAGGAAGCCGTTCTACCTGCCACTCATTAAGCCCACAAAAACTCAATACAAAGAAGGGGAAGAAGGATTAGACCTGCTTGTTATACCTGCCGCGCAATTAAAACTACTTATTCTCCCAGTCCCTCTGTTCTAGACATAATTGAACTTGGAGTAACAACGCAGGGACACGCAAATCACCGCCTCGATTGCTGAAAGGAAAATCCTTTTCAGCAAAGACAAAAGGAATAATAATTGCAATAATCTGTGCGTAATGCGATGTAATTTAAATTAATATCCCAGTGTGAGTCAAAGCCAGGGTTCCGAGTCTCCTCATTTGGGAAGCAGAGGTAGCGTGTGACTCTTTGTCCCTGTTGTGTTGAAGGTGAATTGGCGCACACTTGAACTGAAAGAGGACTTGACCTTTGCCTTTATGTTGTCCCCGATGTTTGTCTAAATCACAATTGTCTTTTGTGCCGGGACATGCGCTGCCTTGACACGTCCTATTGAGTGGATGGATGTTCGCAGGCTGACAGGCGTGGAAAAGGACGTCAATAGGTGTTTGCAAACTATCATAAAAAATAATCACAGCAAATGGAAATGGGAGAAAAAAGGCGTACAATAATAGGAATACGTTTCCAGTGTCAGAGGCCTGATCAATCTAAAGATCCCGCTCTGCCCCGTGGGGCCCCTTTTCGCACATTCCTCATGTTGCGGGACTTGTTACCAGCCGTGTCACCCGTACTACACCACTACAAACAAGAAGTCTAGTGATGCCAATCCATTGTTCCTTTGATATTTTTTGGACTTCTAGCTTGATGCTTTATTTAAGGCTGGAAAGGTCGGAAATGGGGACCTGGAGCAGCGTCGCCCAGCTTGGAAGTGGGGACCAATATGTTCTCAAATTCTGTCAATATGGATCAGATGCACCAAAACAGAACTCTAGAGTTACTTAAAAGAGCTTTTGCACCATGGTTTGTTTGTTGCCAACTATTTCATTGTATTTAATTTCCAGAGTGATATAAAGGGGAAAGTGAACTCACCATTCTTTTAGTTCAGCATTTGTTCACCAACATGAAGTCACTGTTTTACGTCCAGCACATGCTCATTTGTCTATCAAAGGGCAGCATTCATCATTTTACAGGGACCATGATAACTGTGTTACACTTTTAAAAAAAGGAGCCCTTCAATTATAACAAGACACAAACTTTAACTGCATGGCTTTTGATGTTTGTGCCCCAATAGGAGCGCTGAAGTCTTCAACACCACAGATTACACAGTGTTAGTATGTTGGTTTGCATGGTTCATTCGCCGACAATGTTTGTGTTTAATTTCCTTGCCAGCTTTATCGGACTCTGACACCAATCTGTGTTACTCAGAATATTAACTGTGAAACTGCTCGCATCATCGCCTACATTTTTTCCCCCTTTTATTTTGTGTCAACTGCATCAAGTCAAGCTGACAACCCATTTTGGATTTGGCTGCTCTCCTTCTCCACCCTTTCCAGCCTCTCTGTATAAATTAGCAACCTTAAGTGTCCACAGTAAAAGCTCTCATGAGACTACAGAATGTCACAGATAAAATTTAGGCAGCTGTTTTTAAAATATGGCGCGTGAAGGTTTTAAATGGTGTGGGTGATCTGACAATCCGCCTGCCGCCGGCTGGTGAAGCTGCAAATGAAGATCCACGTTGTACTTCCGCTCCTCTTTTCACCCTCTGCAAAAATAATTAGAGGCTGTGGGTCTGCTGGGAAAAGGAAACCGAGACGTTAGCTGGAGCCAACATTTAGCGAACAACAATGCTGTTTCATTTTGTGAATGTTCACATGGGTATTAAAACACTCATGCTTCATTTGGATCCATTTTCTCTTAACCTGTTTGTTACTTTTTATGCGTTTGTCCATGTGCCGTTTTGTAAGTCTCTCTCTAAATGGATTGAAAAATATATGATTTAAATGGAAGTAGTGGCATTAATATCCTCTGCGATGCATGTTTGATCACAAAAAAAACAAACAAAAAAAAAAAATATATATATATATATGTGTAAGTAAAACACGGCTCTCTTTCACTCGTGCGACACTAAGATCTTACTGACATATATTGGGTTAAAATCTCAAATACATAGAGCGTTTAGTCTTCGAGGCAGGGTGAAAGTTATCATTCATTTGAAAAGAAAAATAAGTAAATGAATAGTTTGACTGAAATCTATGTATATATTTTGGGCTTTTCCCATCAGTCTCGTATACCTTGACATAACTTCTTCCTGCATCACACCTGTCTTCTCCGTGTCCTCATGGCTACAGCCATGAATCTTATAGGTCGTCCTCCCCTTCTTACTTGTAACCTCTGTTTTGTCATCCAACATCCGTCGATCATGTCTCCCTAACTTTGACTCCACCTGAGCCAGTCATCAGATGTGCCACTTTTGCACCATTCCCAATTCAACTCTTTCACCTCTATCAATTAGATAAATGCAGGGGACTGCTCGGTTTATTTTCTCAATAACTCAATACATTAACAATAAGCATTTTGTGCCACTTGTACCATTTATTTCGCATTTCTCTCTTTCAGCTATTTGTATCCGATTTTTTTACTGTATGGTGCTGTTTTGGCTGCTCATCTGACGACTCTTCTGGTAAGCCTTTAATGGTGTTCACCTACTTTCCAATCCTGCTATGGAAGATATGGTAACATTAAAGACGAAAATGTCCTTTATAAAAAAAAATAAATAAAAAAACAAACTTTGTTTGAACTTTGTGGTTCAGAAAATCTGACCGTTGTAAGGGCAGCCTTTCAAAATGTTGTGGTGAAAGTCAACAAAACAGATGGGCCACGTTGTAGCAACTTGCCGAAAGGTCGATCTGAGAATGAGATTTAAAACAAAAAAAATAATGATAGCAGCGGAAGAAATGGCTCCAATCTATCACACTGGGTTGAAAAGTCAACTCTGGTTTCTGAGTGGAAGAGTAGTGCAAAGCCTTAAGTCATCGCAGTGACAATTTCAGGAGTTGGATCGAACAACCCCAGTTTTGGTTGTTTTAGGCAGCGATTGGTATGTTTCTACAAAGTTTTCCAGATTTGTCAATGGTCAGGAATGTCTTTTGTAAGATCTTTCAGCAAGTGAGGTTTGAGTCAAGGTCAAACATTTTAAATTACAAATGTGCTTCTCTACTCAACTAGATTGCTTTTCCTTATGAATTGACAAACGTAGACGGCTGAGCCCAAAGCTGTTGTTACCAGGGTGCTCTGAAAAGGGAAGTGCGTATCGCCAAACCGTCTTTTCTGAGTCAAACCCTGCAACCTTAGCTGTTCGGTTCATGTATGTAAGTGGAATATACAAATTAGCATTATGTAGACCCACGTCAATCCTGGAAAATCCTGAAAAAAAGCATCTTGGCTCAAGCATTGCAAATATTGACGAAAAATCAGAGCACTTCAGTTCATAATATCTGAAATGACAACGTATGAATGAATACATAAGACAGTCAAGAGTGTTGATGTTTCTACCTGCCGTCCCAACAAGGACAAGATTAGTTGGGGGTAAAAAAAAAAGCTACCAATGTGACCGTATCTCAGACATCCACAGAACAAATATTTGTATTCGTTTGAGAAATGAGGACTTGAACAAAAGACACAAAGCTGGACAGGGGAAAAAAAAAACAAAGCAAAACTCAAGCATGAATACCAGTATTGTGTGAGTCTTTTGACATTCTGATTCACCGTAACGCCTGTGAGAGGAAAAAAACATCAATATCCTGGCCGAAAAAAAGTCGTTTCTATGGAAAAGCAAAGAATTTTAGAGTGGAGCGGCTGTAGGAAGGAACCAAAAGGATCAAAGAGTTGACTCGAGAAGCGTGAAGAAAAGATGGTTGACGCTGAAATGGGGAAGATCCTTTTTGGAAGTCATGGTAGTCTTCACTTTTAGATATGGATTTTTCAGACGTTACGCGCATTACTGACACCGATGTCTGGTATTCATTATATAGCTGCATTTATTACAGATAAGAAAATTAAATATATCCATCTCCAATCAAATATCAGCGATCCAAAGGAATGCGAAGGTTCTATATGTGTTGGATGATGCAACCACAAACTAGATCTGGATTTAAAACGTGTAGTGGGTTAAAACAGAGGTTCAGTCTGGGGCTAAACATGACTGATATTGCGGTATGTTGTCTGCTGTTAAAAGAGTGTCTTTGTGGTCAACTATGGCAACTGCTGTGACCACAGGTCTTGAGTTTGACACACCACACCACACATTTTTCAAAATGTTATCATCATAATTGTAGGGTTTTTTTTAACCTCCCGAAGATTAATCAACAGCAGCAGCTAATCTATAGTGCATTATAAATATGTCATAATGACATCATAATGCATTTCTAAGGATTTATAGCACACCTTATGAATGTTCATAATCCTTGATGGTAACTAATGACAAGCATAATCAGTTGTACATAATCTAACTATAAAGACTCAAGAGCCCTTAACCTTAACCATTGCCTTAAACCTTATGAACATTCATGAAGCCTTATAAATGCACTGCCATGTCTTATGAATGTAGTACTACGCATTATAGATGAGACCTTTAAGTGAAGTGTGACCAGCTAATCTTTGTTTAATCTGAATTTGAAACAGCGACAGTATTCCAAATACCACTGAGTGACAAGCAGGAAAAGTCACATGCCTCTGAGAAAAGCATCATCAGTCATTTCATTTCATATTTCCCAGACAAAAACTGCCCCTCAGCAACAATTTAAGATGCCGATCTTCCGCTCGTAATGAAACCTTACTTGACCCCGGACAACCAGGCCTGAATGTCTCAATTGTACGCCCATTTTATTCATCGTCCTTGTCAGGTACCCGGACACACAGGCGGCATGGAAACAACATTAAAATAAACAGGACTAACAGGAGACTAGTCCCTTTGTTGGGCTTAGGCAGCTGCCCGGCCCTCCATTATTCAGGAGCAGACTGACCGCATCCTTCCCGCTGCCCCCTCACCAAGCCACTGCACAAAAAGAGAGGGATGTTCTGCTTGCATGGGTAACACTGTCGATCCAGCCCTCAGCATTCCTCTTAGTCGCCGCTGAAAAGAGTGGGAGTAGTGGACACAGTCTGATCTGGGCAGCACAAAGACTCACCGGAGAGTTCCATTCTTCAAGGGAAAGAAATGAAGGAGCTCGACGTCTGTGAAAGAAGGTCGAGAGATTGAGAGAAAGAACGGAAGTGTTGTGCTTGATTTCCACTCCTAACCAGGGATAAAAGGGATTCACGGCTCTTTTCCTTTTGCATAGTGTTGATTAAGTAGAGAAGGCCAAACCATTTTTGGCCAGAAATAGAAGATGACAGAGTTAATCATGCCTTTAGCCTGTCTGAAAACAAACACAGCAAGTAAATAAATGTTGCCTACTAGAATGTCAGCTTTATTCATTTAATTTACCCATGATAGTAACATATTTTGAATAATCCGACAAAATACATTTTGAACTTTAAAAAAAAAAAGCAAAATAATTTAAAACATTATTATTATTATTATTATATGAAATTCAGAAAACCGCAATCCTCGGTTTTCTGGCGAATATTCAGGAGTCAATTTCATTCACTGATATTTTAATTAAGAATAATATTTGAGTGCGGTTAATTGAAATTCCACCCTCCACGTGTTGCTTGGCAGATATGGGTGAGGGCGGCAGAGAGTGCCCTCGGGGGAGCCCCATGCTGGCAGGGTTTATGTGGACGCACACTTTCGACAAGGATTGAATATGACCCCGTTGTTTCAAAATGGCCTCCTGATTTATATCCATCAAGGTTTAAAGGGCCCGTCATGTCTGCTGAAATAGAGGTGTTGACAGGCACGCTTGACAGCTTCTGGCTCACACTGGTTTAATGTTGGTGTATATGGCACGGCACACTTGTGCGCTATGTTTGTGCCACGTCCTGGCATTTGGAGCCGCGGCGAAGCAAAGATTATGTGTTGACCAGACTTCACCAGCTTGTAAAAGGTCATAAACAAAATGATAGACAGACTAGGTGTTAACTGATTTGAAATTCACATTGGACTTCTACAGTACGGGAGTCGTGGCAGAGTCCCAATTTCTTTATCCTCGCATATAGTCCTGATTCTTATTTATTCTTCTTTATTTATTGCACAGCACAAACAACACAATGCAGTTTTGGGTGGCTGAACTGTGTTTTTAATGAATGAGATTCATTACATTATATTATCTATCCGATCTATTAATAGTTGCAACATGATACGGTCCCTTACAAAACTCTGGAGAGGTTCTTTGGCGTGATCTAATGAGATGCTCTGCCTCAGGAATGTTCCGTCCTACACACAGCTACTCGCTTAGTTGTGATGTATGCAACTTGCCGTCGGAACTGGTTGGAGTCAGACAGGTTCCTCATCCTGGATGTCATATCAAACTGATAAACAAAGGCACAAACTGAAAGTTTGAGGCACCTCAGATCGCTTGGAAATGAATCTATTCCAACCAGAAAAAATGGTCCCATGACATATATATATATATATATATATATATATATATATATTACACAGTTTACTTGTTCAAGGAGTGCAGTGGTCTTAATTCTGTGTATGTAAAGGTGTAGACAAAGCGTGCCAGTGTAGTAGAGAGTCACCTGCTATTGTAGTAGTTCCCCTAAATGCCGACTCTAATCTTAGAATAGACACTACATCAGATTCAGATTCCAACAGCTTAGTAAATATCAAATCCTATTGTTGCTTGATGTTTCAACTCAACCAGAATGTTTCATAAATATGAAGGAGAATCTTCATTTAACAGCCATTCCTTGAATCCCAGTGTCGATAACTCTCAGTCACTGTTCCATCCCCGTCAACATTTGTGAGAGCTTTGCAGCTAAAAGAAACACGGGCAGGAGTTCTCCGTCTATAGTTAGGTCGGATCTCCTGGCGACGCTGAAACTGTTGACACCAGCCAAGGGTTCTCTTTGACTGGTGGAAACTGCAGATGGTAAACACTTCTGCACGATTGCGTTTCAACTCAATCTGCGTACTGTCCACTATTGGGACTGTCGTTGAGACTCATTGTCGGAGTTCTAGCTGCACATGCACAGCAGGGCTGCAAGCACTGTGCAAATAAAAGCTAGGTTGAGCTGGCCAGGTCGTTCCAGACTGGAGCGTGTTGTTATTGTAACTCTGTGTGCACACTGTGACGGTGCACGCTCTTATAAAACCTCGCGTGTTATAATTACATCATCTTGAGCCTTGTCATTTAGACACTAGCATGCGAGGCATGCAAACTCCATGGCCGACTATATATCAGCCGGCTAGGTTTGACATTTACACACTGCAGCGGTTATGTACAATTACTTCAAATGTTCTGTCAAATCCCCTGGAATGGACAAGATATAAAAAAAAATGCCAAAAGAAAGAAGGTGATGACCACAAAACATGATGTGGAAAAATGAAAATATACACTTAAGTAACAAGGACAAAATGGACCTAAAAATGTGACATGCAAGTAAAGATATTAAGAAGTGTAAATAAGTCATTAAACTTACTTCATACTTCACTTTAGATGCATTTTTCTATATCAATCATGGGCAAAATATCTGAAAACTACAAAGCAAAGTTCTAAGAAAGATAAAAAGGCAATTTATTTAATATTTTCAACTTTATTTAAATGTAATTTGAGGAACAATAAACAACAAAAAAATGCACATTGAAAGAAGAAAAAAGAGAATCTTTAATGTGATATTTACAGTGAACTAGTAGTAATAAAAAAGCAATGGGACAAAAAGAAATTGAGAGAAAAATGACTGCAAATCAGTTTTAGAGTTTTAGTTTGACCTCATGAGGGCCTCAAAAATAGAGACAAAGGGCCACATATGGCCCCCGGGCCGCACTTTGCCCGGGTGTGCTCTACATTCTGTATGAGCATTCGCTGAACATGGAAGCTCAAACATCCTAGGCAGTTTTAGAGCTCTTTAAAGCCCTGAAGACAATTCCACATATTGAAACACTGTAGTGTGACTTGATGGGCCAATTGGGGCTATAGTTTGACACGTGACCTAAAATGAGATTTCACTGTTGATCTGTTCTTTTTAGCGTCAAACAAAATTAGATGGCCTTTATTTGTACCACAGAGGGGAAATTCAACATGGTTAAAAGAGAGTTGTGTTATCGCCTTCAATATGATGAGCAGACAAGGATAGATAAATAAATTAAATCATTCTTGGACACAATGGTGAGCAGTGCATAATAACATGACCAATTTCATTTTAATGTGGTAATGAAGCACATTTAAATCAACTTAAACAATATGAAATGTTGAATATAATGCATTTTACAGATTGCAGATTTATCTTTTTGTAAAATCCACATGTGTAATGACATGCCGTTCGTGTTTGAATTTGGAGTCGGTCGCATGTTAAGGGTGATCAGTATGGAATAATACGGAACACATGGTGTCTTGAAGTGTGTTTCCGGTTCAAACTAGACTGTTTCTCACCACAGACAACTGGGAATAGAGGCTCCATGCATGGCTGCCGTGCATTGGCCCTTAGGTTTTGCACATGTAGGTAAACAATTCAGCCCTGTCTGCCGAGAGGCCTGCGTTTATACATGGGTGCAGAACATGTGTTGCGGCCAAAGTCGCATCAAAGGTCACTCAGCTATGCTTTGAACACTTCAAAGACTGGGGATGAGACTGTAGCTTTTAAGTTTTATGGCAGGTGTAAGCAGGGGTTGCTGACCAGCCCAGGGTGGTCTGCTCCCTGGTCAGCTCGGAGCTGCTGGTGGTGGTTAGCACGCTGGACATCGGGGGTTGGGACTCAACTGACCAGGCTTTTCCAAAATGTCTTCATGCAGGCAGCCACATTTGGACCCGACAAGGTTTCAGGGAGCAGACTGGACACAGGCAGACGTCCACTTCAAGGGTCTCTGGTTTCAGAGCACCACAGCAGGGTGTGTCTACAGCCTGCGTCAGTCTTATTTGGAAACAGATACATTGGCAGAATGAGGAGTGGGGGCCGAAGTTTGATGGCCCTGCCATGGAGTGGCCACAATGCTGCCTCCGTCCCCCGACAGACCAGAAACAGATCCGGCAAGTTCAAAGGATCCTTAGGGGTCCCGCTAAAGTTCATTCATCTCATCACTGATGTGGGTCACTGCACCTCTTTCTGGTGGCCATTTTGACTTTCCACAAGAAAAATTAATGCGTTTCAAATGAGATATTTAGAAAAGCAAAAAATAGTATCAAACGTCTGAATCCGCTAACTCAAAACTCTCATACTAATAATTACTTTCTGCCTCACTTATTTCCAGCAGTGTCTGGATGGGGATGCAGGAGGAACTGAGGGGTGATAGCAAACTGGCAAAGACCAAAAATGCGTCCAAACCACCCTCACAAGAGTCAGTGCTGTCATATTTGGGGAAAATGAATAATGTCTGGAATTACAAATGAAAGCTTGACAATGAAGAGGACATGCTTACAATCATTGCACCATAACTGAAGCAGTTTTTTCCTACAAAGCTGTCATATTTTCATCGCAGTATTTAGAATAAACGCAGAAGCATTGTACATTTAACAAAAAGATAGGTGGAATCACTTCACAAGTTAATCAAATGTGTGCGTACCTGAGTCCAGGAGACCAACTGCAACCAAAGCCATGATATGAAAGTAGCAGGTCACGGTCCTTACAAAACACAAACACCAAATTCGGCTGTGCATTTTCAGCCAAAGACATGGTTTTGTAGCCCATTCGTGTAAAAACGATTTACATGTCTAGCTTTGTTATTGTTAGAGCTAAAAGCACTGTTATTTTTATCTCTTCTTCTGCTTCATGGTGACGAATTGGCCTCTCTCGCTGTTGCCCTCTGCAGCAGCAGAAGAAGTACTACAACCCACTATTTTTTGCAGTGTATGATTTAGACAATCTAAATGATTTCTGGCTAAATGGAAAGTCTTTGTGGACTTCCTATTGGGTAGCCCTAGCTCAGTACCTTAAGTACTGCGGTATGATGAGCACTCTAAGCCACTAAGTACTTGCTGTTGTACAAACTCCGACAACATTACTTCCCCTCAACAAAACCTTACCCTTCAAATTTATTAAAAAAAAGTTTGCACCCTGCTGTGTGGTTCCAATAGAAGGTTGTAGTTGTCAACAATGAGAACACGTAAAAGAAATCAGTACTGATTGCACAAACTGTACTCTACTGACAACTACTTCAAATCACTGCCTCACGCAAGAAAGTGACACAGAGAAAGGAGCGACTTTGTGGAACAAAATACAAGCTAAACAAAGAGAAGGTTTCTGAACTGGTGAAAGTATTTGGCCTTCTGCGTTGCGTGTTGACCCAAAAGCTATTTCCAATGAGTAAAATTGTCCCTTCCTGCAAGTACAGACAAACACAAAGACTGTAATCTGGCTAGTGTACATCAAAAGTCATACCTTTTTCTTCTTCACATTTATGAGAGGGAACTATATTTTGTATTAAGTATACAACCACCGAATCACTGTCTGCTTCTTGCTTTAATGATGAATATAACTGACGATATTTGTGTATTATTAGAGATATACTGATACCGAATAGTGTAAAGAAGCATGGGTGACCATCGTACTTTGTAAGTCTGGATCATCCCATACTTTCAGCATACTCGGTTAATTTATGCAGATGAATGTCAGGATGATGATCCTGGATTGATAGTCATGTCTACCTCTGTGGAGACCCCTGCGCACCTCCAGAAAAGCCATTATGAGCCCAGAGTGAAGCAGGTGTGTGTCGCATACCGCAGATGGCTGTGGGTTTTGAGAGTCAACTCTGGAGGGAAAAAGTGTTCTTGATCCTTTTGAGTGAAAAGACGATCGATTTGTTGATCAACAACAGACCTGCTTGTCTGACGGGGAGGTCTCAGCACTTGCTTTATGAGGAGCCACAAATTTAAGGATGGCTTTTCGGCAAAAGGGCAGAGAGATTAGAGCATAGGAATCTGAGGTAGTGAGGAAATCTGAAACCAAGATAGCGGTTATTGAGGTCATTAAATCCTCAACCAACAAGCTCTTCTAAGATTTCAATCCTGTTTCTGTAAAAATGTCTGGCAGCTATCGCAAGGCAAGCGTTTATTTTTTTTCTACATTCAAACTCAACGTATGCATTTTTATTCACGGCACCTTGAGTCATTTTGACTCCAACGAGCGTCCTCGAACGTCTGCGTGAGATGCTGCTAATTAAAAAAGCATTAGAAATATAACCTGAGCAGGACGGATCCCTGAATCTGCTAAACTGGTGCTTTTCTCTGTTGTGATTGATTGAACCTGCGAAGCCACAATTCAACACGCTTTGTTTTTCAGTCCCCAGTCATCACCTATTATCAAAGACAGATTTTCAATTTCTCTCCAGGAGTCCAATTAAGGATTTACAGTCTGACAGTATTTTTCACTTTAATTACGATACAATGTGCAAGCTTTGTCGTAGTTTCTTTATTTATTAGACCACACAGTGCGGCTATATTCGTCAAGTATGCAGGGAGGTAGTTTTTTTTTTCTTCTGTGAAGAAGAATTGAAGATTATTATATTCTTAAATAAAATGTATATAAACATGGTGAAATATTTCAGGCTACAAAATTATTTCACATCAATTGAGATTTAATTTAATTCATATGAATACAAACTCAAAAGCTGGTGTGTAACACAGGCTCACCTGCTTTTGGTGTTTCCCATCAGGGCGTGCCACGGCAAGTCAGCTTCCCCCACCTTAACACGTCTTGATCTTCATCACGAGTCACACCGATCCACCTATGTTTCCATGCATTTTTCATTTTCTCTGAGTGTTTTATTTGTATATTCTTTATAGCCACATTTGCGCTTTAGACACTTTTTCAGCTCAAGGAACCAAATTGGGAATGAAATGGTTCAAGCCCGGCAGGAACCAGAAGCCAAGTGGTTGTAGGAACCATTTGAGTGCCAAGAACAGGGTCTTCCCAATAGTTCCTATAGACCCATCCTCACGTCTCTGCGACGTGCGAATGCAAACACCAGCACAGAGGCAGCACAGAGAGAGGCCAGAAGACTGTAGTTTCATTCATTTTAAACATAATTTAAACATTCATTTCCATGTTAGTGAAAGAGTAATGTTGGATTTATTCATTACCAAAGAAAGTCTTCAGCCGCGGTCATCAGATAAACACAATTTAAAGTCAGTAAGTTCTGCATTTTCCGTTGTTCTGACCTAAACTGAACTTGTTGTCATGTATTTTGTGTGTTATTTGTGTATTATCTGCCATGAAGTCAGTTTTTCAGCATTGCCAAAGACAAAATTACTCTCTATTTATTGTAGAAAGAATCCAGCGATGCATAGAATATAAACAATGTTTCCTTATGCTATTATATATTAGTTGGTGACCCCACTGCCACCTGTCCTCCCTCAAGTGACGTGTGAGGTGCTGTGTGGGAAGAATGTTTCTTAGAGACAAGTGGTTCCTGCAAGTTGTTCCTAGAACTAAAAAGGTCAAGGTAAGACAGCTTTTGTGCTATATGTACTATTTTGGTGACCTTATTGGTAGCACAGTGTTTTAGGGTGGTTGCACCATAAGTAGGAGTACCTGTTCTCTGGGTCGGGTCCCTTTTGAGTCAGCTGAAAATAGCCCAAAGTGGCGTAAACGTTTTACAAGTACGTAAACATACTGCTTATGTTTTTGTCATCTTACAGAATTTTCTTGTTTTTTTTATTTCATTTTTTTAATCTGATAGAATTCACTTTTATCTAGTAATGTTTTACACCTCCTCCGATGATATTTTTTTAGTTTGTTTCAGCACAAAATTTTAAAACTACCCGCAAATTTAGATTAGGTCAACTTATATGTGTGACTCAAACTTAAATCAAAATGACATGTTACAGCAAAGTATCCCAAAACTGACCTCTAGTTAGTGGGTCTTGAACTGCTTTTCATTTGCTCTGATCCCAAATGTTCTGCGTTGAACGCAGGGGTCAGCCTGGCATGGCGATCCAAATCTCTCGACAAGGTTTTGAGATTATCTTTCTGTCTCTGCAGGACTGGACAAACCTGGAAAAGCCTGAGAAGGAAAGGTGGTTCAGCTCTCCCCTATAGTTCATGAATATTGGGCAGATTAGCAAAAAATAAATTCTTGGATTCTTCTTTTATTGAAATCTAAATATGCATGAGGGGGCTCCAACATGGACGTTTAATATTCCTCCCCTGTTGTAATTCAGAAGTTCCTGGCATTTTGTCCAGCAGGCGTCTGAATCACAACAGTTTATGGGACTAAGCACTTAACGTATGGCTACTGTTATTAATTTACATTTGACCTCATAATGAGAACACAGTTGGAATCCTTCGCGAGTGGATGTGTAGTAAAACATCAGGATGCCCTGTTGGACTCGGGCATTCTGGGATTCACTTTTAATATTTAAATTCTAAATGCCTCATAGTTGGAGACGACTGCAACAGCGCGCAAGTTAAGTGGCTCCAAATTGAAATTTCCTGTGGGTTGTCTGCCTGCATATGAAGCCAATAAAAGTCCTGCAGGCCCACAAATAAATGTTAATTTTTCTTCTTTTCATTGGTCTGCAGGGTAAGAGAAATGATGACAGCTCCCAGACTTAACACACTCTGTGAATAGTCATCTCATTTTCTTGGATGTAAATGAAATAAATAAAAGTAGTTTGGTGATGGTGCCCTGGAAGGAAGGCCTGCAGTAGTTTGGAGTTACCCGTGGCCTCCTGCTTAATGCCCAATTTTCTCCCCGCATCCATGCCACTTCCGTTGTGTGACCCTGTAAATATCCTCTGGGCCTCTCCATTAGCGCACGGGGGCCTGTGAGCAAGTGCTCTCCAGTTAATTTGCCCTGGCAGGACTGTGTCCCTCCCTTAGGAACAGACAAATTAAAAGTCGCCGTTCAGAATTTCTCTTTCCATCGCCTTCATAAACTCCCCTCATAACTCATCATCTATGTCATGCGCCGCTGAATCAAGTGTGTTGATGGATCTTTAATACTTTGAGTCTTAGTTTTTTTTTTTTATTCTCCCCCAGTGTTGTTTGGTCGACCACTTGCTGCTACAATTGACCTGAGAGTGGAGCTGATGACCAGAGATGACTGACCCCTGGGGAGCTCAAGTCAGGGAAATCATGCGAGAGATGAGCAAGAAAACCAAGACTCGCTCAACATGGGCGTGTGATCAAACAGCGCATCCTCCGCGGAGTGGAGAGAAGCCTCGTATGAGCGGCTCAGGCCTGTTATTGCATTGGGGATCCGGGGCTCCCGTTGCGAGGAGCTGGCGTGATGTGGTGGACTCTGACAGGTGTTGCCATCCTGACAGCGCGGCTCAGCCACCAACCAGACATGAACTGTCTGCCCAAACCCCAGTGTACCGCTGAGAGCGTGATCCCAACTTGTCACCAACTGCACAACAATGACCGGTTGTGATTTAATTCTATTAGAAAGTGAGCAGTGAAAGCAGAGAAGGTCGAGGTTTCAGACTTTAGTTTTAGAAATGTGTTGATTTTCTCTGCTGCCCAGTCCGTTTGGAGGGTCATGAGCGTCGGGCTCTAATACAAAACACATAGTTCACCATTCCATCCCGCCATAATTGTCCATTCAATAACTTTCTATGCTTATTTTCTGGGTTGCGGCTACATCATCGCTTACTTTCTTACTGATGGTCAAAAGAATAATGCATTTGAGGCAAGAACAAAAAGCTTGGATGCAAAAAAAAAAAACTCAATTAATGAATCAAGCGGTTGTTTATTAGTTGGAAACTAAAGTGAGTGAACGAAAAGCAAACTCGCCACGTGAAACATTTGGAAACATGTCTCATACAGCTGCAGGCTCCTGAGGTTTGCACGCAGGGGTTATTAAGCTTTTAAACAGAGAGGATGGTACAACATCTCAGGAATTTAAAACACAGAGCCCCAAACCAACCAAGTGGGGATCCATCACTTGCATCCAATCCGGTGCTGCATTAATAACAAGCATCTCACCTTGCAGTTTGTTGAGAGTGGTGTGTAATTAGCTCCGACAAGCTATTGTTTCCATGACAGCGCGTGCAAGTGTGGAGCAGACTAAACAGAGACAGGAAAATAAAGTCCAAATCCCGGCAAATGGAGACCAGGTGGATATTTTGGACAAGTCTGTAAAACATTGATGAGACTATCACAGTTTCACCCTGTATAATCCCAGTGCCGCACCACTTCACACTGAGTCCAAGTTGCTGAAAAAGAAGGGAAAACTCGGCCTCTAAGAAAGATTAGATCAACATTTTCACAGGGCTTTGTGACTGTTACTATGTGGGAACGTCCAGAGAAGTTGGGCAGATTGAATGTGTCAGCTTTAATTTAGGGGAGATTGCTGGAGCGGGTCAATACCTTGGGCTGGATTCGGTCCAAATCTGTCTTTCAGGAAGCTTCGCTGAGCTGCGGGACTTTGTCCAGAAACCCTGAGGGGTGGCAATCTACACTGCAGCGCTTCAGATGGGCTCAATTATGCATGGCTGCGTTGGGTGAAAGTTGGGGAATTTAATGTTGAATATATCATATGTTGCCTTTATTCTTCACATCGTTTCGGGAAACTAGGAAGACTATAAAGCCTTGTGGATGAAAGTAACCTTGTTTTCACCTTTACGTTGGTCCTCACATACATTGCTAGCAATGAATCATTGCTTCTCATCATGATCTCTCAAGCCTGATGCTCGTCTTTGGGGCAGGGGGAAATTGGAGGATCCGAAACATGGATCCTTCTCTAACCTCAGTGTCAACAGAAGTCAACTGTAGCAACTCATCCACCTGCATTCAACCCAAGTCATTTCAACTGAGAATAAACAAAATATGTCATTATAGGACTAGGTTGGACACAAAGTTGAGAACATGAAGTTGAGACTTTGAGATGCCTCCTGAACGACTCCACAGATTGTGTCTGTGTAAAAACGTTCTGCTCCACAGTCAGTACAAGCATTATGACAACATCTGAATGCTTGTTTTCCATCAGGAAAAAGGAAAACATGTCTCTTTATTAAGGATTCAGTCTCTTTGGTCTGTAGCAGTAGATTTGTTGAAAATATTTGAAGAGTAACTTGTTGCAATGGTGGGAACACATGCACAAGTTGTGTTGCTGCCGAATGGGTTTGATCTTTTTAGATATTGTGTGATGGAAAATAAATAATGATAATAAAAGTGGTTTCAAATGTGTTTCAATATTTTTTGATGGAAAGATTAGACTCGCAGTATGATTCTGATCGTGATGTGAAGGGTCCAGGGTAAACAACGGTGGCTCCTCATTACGGGATCGATGACCAGATCACAGGTCGTGAGATGTTCCCCAACAAGAGTCGAAGTAGAATCCCAATAAAACCAGCTCCATTTGCTGCTCTCCTTGAAGAAACGCACACTGCTCTCTGAGTTTCAGAGAAACCATTAAGAAAATGCTAGCCAACAAAAATGTCAACAACAGTAAGGCCCCCTTACATTTGGTTAAATTCCACTCACCCTCAACCGTAGACACTGGTGACAGTCTCTGCCTCGTAGAGAGCAGGTGGTGTAGAGTGGACATACCTGGACATGTCTGTGAGGAATAGGATGGACGCCAAATATGTCTCTCTTACATCAACCATGAGATCCGATTTTAAATAGCTATGGAGCTTTATACACACCAAACACTAAATGATCATCTGGTGCTTCAACGCAAGTATTTTAATGAAACAGTAACACAGCATTCCTTTTTTATTGATACGCTTGTGAACAAACTTTTAGCAGTTTGGATAATAAAGCTGTACATATCAAATGACCATTTTTCCTGCTCATCCCTCAGCGCGGGGAGATTTACAGGGGGTAGAGTCGTCAGGCTGGAATCGTAGGTCTACAGATGTTTTCAAGATGTTTTTTCTGTCAGTTGCAGATTATCCCCTGTAGCAAAATCTCATTAAAGTGCAATTTACAGAGCTGAGCTGATGTTGCCATCAACCAAAATTAAAGGCATTAATTTTTCACACAACTTCACCGAAGTCCTCGCAATAAATGATGTAGCACTTTGCCCGGGAAAAGTATTATGATTATTTTTTTTCTTTTTTCGCTGGCAGAAATTAACTTGCGTTAACCGAGCGGAAGGGATTGGACAAAAAAAATAGACAGTAAAAAAAAAAAAAAAAGATGTGCAAATGTGGCCATTTAGTCAGAGCGTGTCGGTACAGAGACGTGCATATTAAGGCCTCCATGCTGGGACGGATGAGGGAAGAGGGAAATACGAAACCCTGATGGAGGTTATGGCACAGACACATAGAGAGATGCGTGCACTGGGGGGCCAAAGCTCCTACTCTGATGTTTTCAGGAGCAGCCACACTACTAAAGCTCATGTATTGTCTGCAAAATCACCAAAAATAATCACAAAAGTATTGTGTCCCGATTTTAGATGATGCATCAAGGTGTGATTTATGTCCTGTTGGTGTGAAATAGAACCTTTTCTCTCTTGTTTTGAATATGAATACTGGAGATGAAAGTCAAAAAAGGTAAACAGATGAGCGCCACAAATCACCAACTAATGGCTTTAAACTCACCTGGCTGATCTAAAGGGTGAGGGTTGGTTGAGGCTGTAGTAGTAGTGGTAGTTAATGGATGGATGAATGAACGAGCAGGGTTAGACAGTTTCATATAAATAAACATGGGGAAGGCATTAAGCTCTTAGAAATGTTAGCAATGTTACATTATGAAATGTCTGTAATGAATTCTCCATTCACTGAATTCACTGTTTGCTTGGTGTAAAGGAAAGGTGAAGCATGTGGATGAGTGAATGATTTAACTTATAAGACTTTAATATTTTATTTTGTTTTTGCTTCACTGTCAAATAAAGAAGAAAACAGAACATGCATATGCATATTTTTAAAATATACATCTAAAAATGAATGGGTTTAAAGACTGAACGAATGAATGAACAATGGAATGAATGAATAGGTGTATATTTATAAATTTCGCCTTGTATACAATGCAACAAAATACAAAACATATAGTGCATGAATGAGTTTACGTCACGTGGATGAATGAATAACCAATTGTGAGGAGGTGAATTAAACATTATTTTCATCCATATGTATCTAAATGGATAGTACATGGATAAAGAAGACGAACATTTCATTGTCATGTCTCAGTTAATAATCGATGAATAAATTGACATAGTTGATGAATGAACATGTTTATCTTTGTTCATAATATTTAAGTTGCTTCAAAACATCTTTAATTTCATATTGCCTTGAGAATTAATACATTAAAAATACATCTTTAATTGCACTTTGTCTATTTATTACTAGCACTTTATTATTGATTTATTTATTTTTCAGTTATTATTTTCCGACATTTGCACCTGCAAACTTAGTAATAAATGCTTTACCATTAATACAGTGAATTTTAATGATTGATAATGACTTATTAGTTGGGAATAATTCTGTCATCATGTTCGATAAATGACTTTAGTTCAAAAACATATTCAATGAGCTGCATTATCCTACAGCTAATAATTACAGTCCATCATTTTTATTAAATTTTCGACGCGCCCGCTTATTTCACCGGTCATAAATGCGCCGGATATTTTTTAATATCAGCTGATGCATATTATGAATCATAAGTGATAACTACGCAGACGAGCACATAAAGCCTGGTACTTTACGTGCATTAAAATGAACGCCGTGGAAACGAGCCGCAGAACATTCAGCGGCGTGAAGCTGCGCCGACGTGATTTATCTTGAGAGGGAGTTTCTGCTGCACACCACGGAGGGACGTATAAAAACGCGCGCGGCGTAATTTCGTACGGTCACGTGATTTATGTTGGGAGTTATAGTCGGGAAACGCCGCAATTAGCATTTTTTAGACTCGAATTATGAATAAGTGCTGCTTTGCAAGAAGGTTTGAAAAAAAAAAGGCTCATTATAATACGGTGTATAAAAGATGTGTCTTATAATAATGAACATTATTATTATTATTGTTGTTGTTTTATTATTATTATTGTTGTTATTATGATTGTTTACATGCACATTACAGCGCCACCTGTAGTTGATCGAAGGCCAATTTAACACAATGGGACGAAACAAATCAACTCAATACTCACTCACTTTCACGTCAATCCAGATGTAATTTGTCTTTCACTTTGTTGGCCAGATAAATACAATAATTCGTGTACAATAATGTATGAGATGAAAAACATTGGCCTTCGTTTTCGCTCCCAGTGAAATTCCTCTCGAACAACAACAATTAAATAAATAATAATAAAAAAGGTAAGATGAATATTATTGCTGTTATTATTATTATTGTGATGATTGTGACTGTTATTGAGGGAAATGCTTCTCCGTGCTGTCTTTCCACCCCCCCTCTCACACACACACACACACGCACTAGTGTTGGAGGCGGATGTAGGTTTAATTGAGTTAACTGGTGAAAAAGACGCAGCGTGTGGCTTCCCAGTCCGACTGCCGCCCGGGAGCCAGGCCGATCTGCCGACGCACTTTCCATTCTCATCGCAGTCATTGTCTGCCACACTTGTTTTTGTCAAGTCCATCAGCCGAGCGCCAGCGACGAGTCTCTCCTCTGCCCACTTTGCATTTCCACCTTCTTCCCGCCGGTCCCACCTGCTGTCCCGGGTGAAGTCATTTAAATGCACCAGGCGCGGATTCCTCAAATTGTCTACTGTCGTTGTTATTATTATTATTGTTCCCGATTCATCCCTAAAACACGAGCATCATTTGGAGCCAAATTACAGGCCTCGCCAAAGTCTTTTGCATAGTAATTTTGTTAGACTTGCCTCCCGCGGTCAGTGTTCGATGAGACCATTAGTGGGATCAGTGGAATTTAGTTTGGATTCGATTGAGAATGCTGAGGAAACACAAGGACACTTTTGATTCATGTAAAGAGGTTCCCTTTTGACTCACCAGTTCAGCTGCTTTGAAATGAAATGAAAAATATATATGAGCCAAGTCTGTTTTCAAGCGCACATGTTGTTTTTCTGTCCTTAAAATAAATAAATCCATTAACTCATGCCATGAACTTCTTATTTTGAGAGAAAAAGTGGGCATTTATTTGTGTTTTTTTATTTTTATTTTTGTCGTCATATGTTTATTTATAGATAAAAAATAGAGCATGAGCGACAGACATTCAGAGCTCAGAAAACCATCCCCTCTCATACCCGCAAGTCCAACATGGTGTTGTAGCGGTAGACAGCGCCATCAGCTCCTATAAATCTAACCACCTGCATGATAGAATTACCCTGTAATCCTCCTCTAATGCAGCAAGCCTCAGACTCTATTAAAAACAGTGAAAGGAAATATGTTTTACAAGCTAGAAATTAATTAAAAGCAGCGTTCGGCGGAGTGTGAAACTGAGGGGAGATTCTGTTTTACTGTTGGTTTGTTTTAGGGGGGAGGCTGAGCAGCAGAGGGGAGGCGGCGGGGGGCGGGGGGGCGCGGCTTCAAAAAGCTGTTTACCAGCAGGGGGCGGCAGTATAACGTTTGAGCGGCCCCACCCCTCACTCCTCTCCAGCAATATTGGCAGGTGTTTTATTCTGCGGCTCATAAGAGAAATTAAAACTGTCAAACACGCCAGACAAACGTGATGTTATTGATCACAGGCGGAGGAGACAGCGTTTAGAATGCCTGCGAGATGAATGGATTCTGTTTTGCATGACATCATCTCTTGGGTGAACATTCTCCTGCTCAAATATGTACAGCCCAAAGCCATCACTTTTCATGCAGACACTCACTGTTCACGTGATCTGATTCACCAAGCTCCATGTGTGGAGCGTGTTTGAATGTGAGTATGATTTCTGCTATTTGAAGGTTTTTTTCCCAGTCAGTCTTGTGGTCATGTGACCATCCACTCCAATTTGACATTGTCAACTGTCGACCACTGAAACTATATATTTTTTGCTGTAAATTGTTAGACGTTTGTTTCGTTTTCACGAGAAAGCGAACTCTTGATCAAAGAGTTGAGTGGTGTGAAATGTAATGATTCACACTAAACAGCAACAGTCACACTAAACCCATCAATGACAAAATGACAAAATAAGAATCACTATAAAACGTTTTCCAAGAGGTGGGTCCATTAGTGACTTGGCAGCGGACTTGTTTGTATGTACCAAACCATGTACAAATCTGTTAGTTTGCACTGAAAATACATACAGAGAGAGCTCTCAAGACAGCACATTAATTTGATTTTAAAGCGACCAAAATAGGATGAACACTCCAGTTAGTGTTTAAGGGCAATTCACTATTTTCTGAAAGAAGGAAATGCAAATTAATGCATTTAACTACTGGTAATGTTTGAAATATTGTTGATTTACATTCAATACATTCAAACATCTGAATGACATGGTATTTCATATGTGTGGACAGGGATGAAAGAGATGCAGAGAGGAGCCAGGTGAAATGTATCGTGCTTGCGCTGTGGACAGTCTGCTTCATTGAGAGACAGTTCTTGTCAGCCATCCTCAATTTATGATAAACTAGAAAAGCACTCAGAGAGCACAAACCTCCATCAACCATCAAGCAGCTCCAGTCCTCCCCAATACAATCTGCCGAAAGGCAAAGCATCCTATCAAATGATAAAAATAAAAATAGTCCCAATTTTAAGGAATCATTTGAAAGGATAAAAGTAATATTCTTGTGTCCCCTGGTCAAGTCATTCTGAACACAGGCAAAGGAACAATGTTGAAAACTGAAGCTAACTACATAGCACTGCTGAAGTGTGTAGGTTTGAATTGAAATCATAGATGTACTTGCTTAAAAAAAAAGATTTAGATGTCGAAACAGGTAACCTTCGACGACATGGCGTTATTGTATTGCCACAACTGCACACACCACATACACAATCCTGCCAATGAAAAAGGTCCAGTGTTTTATTTTTGAACCACAAATGCGCTTCCTAATTTCTTTCAAGTTCGAGCTGAAACACTCACTTGATCTCTTGACTTCATTAAAATCAGCCGACCACTTCATGTCCCACCCTGCTGGCCTTTCCAGTCCTTGCTGTTGAAAATAAAAGGCTTCAAAGAAATGAATGTGTCGATGATCTGCTGGGAGAAACATCACGGTGGTGGACACGCAAATGCAACTCTTAAAGATAGATGAAGAATTACGCCTTCATTTGTCCTTATGCGAAGAAAGAAAGTCTTTCTTGCATCCCAACTTGATCTGGATTACATCCTCATGGAGAAGCTTTCTGTTCTAGTCAGTGTATGGAAGGTTTAGTAAGTGGACGAATGAATGCATGAACGGCTGAAATTGTACTTGCTGAAGCTGTAACATTTGCACAAGCAACATGATAAATCATACTAATCCTCCTAACTTATAGAAATCCATCCTTTCAGTCACAAGGTTCAGCCTGACAACTGATCTTGAAATTGTCAGGTAAAGCCATAAAAGTGACAATGTAGCAGCGTGGAGAGCCATAAAGATCTTCTCTTATGACTGGTCCCCAGCGGGCCCGTCCCTTTTGAGGGCCGAGGTTATTCAGAAGATGAATCACATGATGCATTTTTAATTTCCCTGCAGTGGCTCCTGTCCAGGACTCTGTGGGTCAGATGGAAATGAGCAGTGGACAGGCCGGCGACATCAGCAGACGAGGTGCTGAGGCACTTAAGGCTTGATGTACGACAGTCATTACCGCAGACAGGTCAGGAGGGAGTCCAGGTCATTCCCGCCACCAAAGAGAAACAGCAGAGGAGGCAGAAAGTGTCTGGCCGCTTTAGAAAGTGCCACATCTCCTCAGACCTTCAGTGAGAACACACGCGGGGCTCCTGATGTGCAAATGGTCCCCTAAGACAGGCAGGGATTATTACCCATCCTCACCTCTGCTCTTGTACAGTACACAGGCGCCGTGTGCGCCCTCGCTCCACGTTGCATCACAAATAATGATTTGACATATGTGCCACTTATCAACACGTCTGCAGACAAGTTGACAAGTCACACATCTATTTTAGCTTGAGGTCGGCTGATTAGTGGTAGAGGCGCGGGGTTGAACGTAGTGGCACTGCTTGCGACGGCGCGGTGTAACTCCAATTGATCCCGTGGCCAATAACCACCGCTCAACTTTTATGTTTAATGGAATTGCCTAGAGCTAGAAGTGCAGTCTCTGGCTCCTGCAACATAACAAAGATGAGGCCTACAGCAAAGAGATGAGATAGAGGCTGAAAGTAAAAACCTCAATAAAGTGATTAGGCAGAACTTATACACGCTTTCTTCTGACTTTTTCTAGGCTCAGACTTAGTTATAGCGTTGTCTTTGAAAACATTGCATTTCTTCTACTTCACAATACCCCTCTTTGTTTGAACATTTCAAATGGCAGAGTGGTCCGGCTATGATCGAGAGGTTGCCAGTTCGATCCCAGCTCTTGACAGGTTTGTGCTGTTCTGTCCCTGAGTAAGACCCTTAACCTTGGTCTTGGCACAGCAGATCATAGCTACTGACACCAGTGCGTGAATCGTTGTTTTTGGTATGAAGAGCTTTGGTTGGGTGGAAAGCGCCAGCACCAGTTGCAGGTAAGTACACATGCAGGACGTGTCTTTGAAAAAGCTCTTTGCTTGAACATGAATGGCTCTCCTCATAACCTGCAATGTAGCGGTTCATGTCTGAGAGTCTGCGCGCTGTGATAGGTTTTTTAGTATAGAGAGATTACGGTGAAATCCTGCTCCACACCTGCCACCTTGAAAAACAAATCCACTGAGCCTTCGTAGAAGGGTCTTTAGAAAAAGCCAATACAAGTTCCTCTCCATCGAAGCCAAAAACAGGCTTCCTCTCTCTTAAAAAGTCGCTCTGTAAGTTGCCCTACGTATCCAGTACGGTGCGTGATCGATCCCATGATCCTTTGCGGCTCACATGAATAAGCTAACATGACATCAGGACTAATGACCGAATGAGATCGGGGGTATAGAGGGTTTTGTGTTGCTGCCATGTTTGTTCCTCCTTACCATTTCATTTTGCACAGACTCCAGATAACTCTTAAAACACAGGAATGCATAAGAATGATGTTGAGCCCATCTTTAACCAGCGTGCTCATTATCATTCCAACTTAGTGCACAGCTGCTAGTTGACCACGTGTGAAGCAAAAAGCCGCCGGACGCTGCCTGATATTTGGCCACAGCTTAGATGCAACTGGGCAGTGGACTGAGCGCTGGGGTCATAATATTTGGGGTGACAGAGAGAGCACATAGATTAGAGCAGTTCCAAGGTGTGAATGTCAATGAACATCCCCGCGTGTACCTCAAACATGAAGTGAATCTGCTCTGGAGAAAATGTTATTTCTTTTTTTAATCAAACCGAGGAAAGCTAATTGCACGAACCTCGCATTCTGAACGCAAAGAAGTGTGTCAAGGAGATTCAAGAGCAAAAGAAAGGAATGAAGCAAAATGAAATAATGTACTGGACCACCTCTTGTGCGAGTACAAGCCTGGCATCTGTGTCAGATGTTGTTAATTAACGTCAGTATGTTCCTCACTGGCACTTGGCTTCCTGTCCTTCATGCAGGGCAGATCATGGAGTAGAAGTGTGTGTGTGTGTGTGTGTGTGCGAGTGTGTGTGTTAAGAAGGCTAGTCGCAGCAGTGGCAGGGGGTGTTAATCCCACTCATTATAATTCCAGACTGTGGCCTGACTGGGGAAAAAAGGACTACAGGCATCAACCTCTCCATCTTATCAATATGTATTTCCCTCTTTTCACCTCCCCGAGTGGCCCCTGACTTCCATGTGTCTGCGCTGACCTACATCCCTGTCTCTGCCTTGTTGTCATCTGGTGCCGGTCAGCCTGGCGACTGGTGACTGCACATTGCAGCGTGGATGGAGGACACCAAGAAAAGTCTATTCATTTAACATCACAGCATCCTGCTTCAGGTTTCCTCATCCAGAGTCCGGAATAATGGAAACACACCTGGTAATAAATCAGTTTTCCAATTCATTCGACATGGATTTGGTAACCAAGCTCATATATTCATATAGACCACCTTACATTATGTACAGCTATTTGTAAAATAGTTTTTGCTTGCAAAAAAGGCATCTGAGCATTATATTACATTTCCTGAGAATTGCTAGTGAAAAGTGAAGAAAAAACAATGTCAGCTTTTAAAGCAACAGATACCTTCCTTTAGCGTGCGCTCACCTGATGCGCTCAAGTTGTCGGCGGAGACCCAACACACCCAAACATCAAACTACCAATGGGATTTTAACTGAAAGCAGAGAGAAGGAAGTGGAAAAGTCTTGGGATGTCATTTAAGGTAAAACCCAGCACAAGAACTGAAGGGTTTTATATAAAGATCAGATGACTTACCACTGTATTTATTCAGCGAGTTCTGCTTGTATGTTTTGCCGTGTCTTTGGGGGAATGCAGGACATTAAAGACGGTAAATTATTTTTAATGCTTGCACAAAAATAATAGGCCATTTCCTAAATGATGTGGCATGCTGGTGCCGGAGATCATCAGGACGCCTGTTCTGCCTCCCTGTTGATCAGCTAATTTGAGGCTGAGCGCACCTGGTGTGTGTTATTGCGTGCACAAATGCACAAACGGCGCTCTGTCTGCTGGGTTTGGTTATAAGCCATGCGGAGCCACGGTATACTGACGGTGTTAGCATTAACAGGCTATTAAAATGAGGAAGGATGAAGTCAGTTGATGGACTAAATGGGAGACTGGAAGGATAAAGGATGAAGTTTTTGTGTCACAGATTTAGCAGACTGTTCCACAAACAGACAGGTTCCACAAATGGTGAGTAAATCTCTGTGGATTCTGAGCTCAATGCTTTGTGGATTCAATGCTTTGGTCAACTTTGTAATCATAGAAAAGATCGAAAATATAAACACAATAGAGAACAAAATGTTTGAAGACTCTGAGGTTTTCTTTGTGTGGACGAATGGAGCTGTTGCAGTGGAAGGTTTTACATTGTCACCAAACACTGTTTTCTGATGGATCATACACTTGTGGATGCCCAATCTGGGCATTCATTCACCACATACATGAATAAATTCACCAGCATTTCGCACCTTTCCAGATTTTATGAGTCTTCTTTGTATCATCAAATCCAATATTTACATCGCGGCTTGGTCCGGGCTACTCAAAGTTGGGGACTGGACTCTAAAACAGCTTGAGACGGACAGCTGAATGGACTGCTTGGGGACCCCACTGGGGCTTGTTTCCAGCGATCCATACCCGCTGGTTAAAGTGAGGCAGCTCCAACATGCAGATGTTAGAAAGATCTAGAACAAGAAAAGCTCTCAAACCTTTTAAAGGTCTACAGAGGGCGGCGACGGTTACGGTTCAGGCTGCCACACTTTTTGTGTTTATCACGTTCACCTGCTTGGCTTCGCATCAGCGGGTGCATCGGTTTATCTTTTCAACAGGTTTTTGGGTTACTGAGGACAGCAAATCAGCGGAGGAGAGCCCAGTTTGGGGTGGCGGCACACCTCGATCCTAATTTCAGGGTTAGCAGAAGGCCCGACAGGAGCGCACCATCGCCATGGCAACAGTTAACAGCTAAAAGGACTGCCTACAATCTGATAGGGGCCTCAAATAATCAGCCGTCTTGACACACAGTCGGCTACAGGAATCCTTTTCAACATGGAAAGCTGTTAAATCTTGCAAACCGATGTGCATGCAATCTCCGACAGTACATTTAATAATCGAGCAAAGCCTTTCTTATACACCCCGAGATCTCATCTTCAAGCGTGGATGAAAAGCTGGGCGTTATTTAGCATTCACACACTGTCACTCAGGAACGCACTTTTCTCATTTCAACATTTGGTTTTTCTCTCTCTGAACCAAATTTCCTTCACATCCATTGTCTGTTTTTTTTTGCCTCCTTCCAGTGCACTCGTAATACCGGAGGCGAATGAGGAATACGGGAGTAGATTGCAAATTGTAGCGAGGAAGTGACAGTCAGTCAACGGCGACCGCAATATACGTTCCATCAGGATCTAGTCAATTTATCAGTGGAGAGATGTTATTAGCTTCCAGGATCGCTGCTACCGCTTGAGCATGCTGGTATTTCCCTCCCCATCAGCCGCCTTTATATTTTTAGATGTTCTCCATGTGAGTACACTGGCCTCAATATCAAACATTTTAAATGATGCTTGAAATACCAGTCACTTGACTTTGATGTCACAGGCAATTAAATCCAACCTTACCCCTTCTCCACCGTTAATAACAGCAATCTCGCTAGGCCCGGTGCCTAATTAATATGTGCTATTTGTCACTTTGCCTTGACACATGTATATCAAAGTGGGGGTGGGGACAGCGGCTTGAGGGGAGCGGAGGGGGTGGTAGGCGGTGGAGGACAGTATTGTAGGTATGCGCCTGATGGAAGGGGCTGCCTGATGCCTTGAAGGTGAGGCGACATGTGATGGGGATGCTGATCTGAATCTTAATCTTTAGATCAGTCGACCAAGAGGAGCGACTGACCTTTCTACAGTCTTCATTTAAAACTCTAACGTCATGACACCGGCAGCTCTGTAGATCACTTGTTGTCTAAAATACTTTGTTAAAAGAATAATAAAGCAGAGATCCTTCACCACGTTCTCAGCCCCTTCACATCCTTGATAGGTCAGTTTTCCTTTGGTGCATTGATGCGGCATGTTTCATCAGACTGTGGGATTTATTTTCCTGGTTTCTTTTCTAAATTTGTTTTAAAATAAGCATTTTCTTTTCAAGATCTTAGCAATATAAATGTATATTTTTATGATTTAGAAATCACTGCAGTACACACCTGAAGAATAACAATATCACTGTACCTGTGTGTGTGTGTGTGTGTGTGTGTGTGTGTGTGTGTGTGTGTGTGTGTGCGTGTGTGTGTGAGCCCTGGCATCTTACAACTTGGTTGTCTCTGAAAAAGTACAACAGCTGATGTGTATTATCGGGGCCTTCATAAGACCAATGTGTGTTGGCAAGTTATTGTTTTTCCAAGTGAAATATTCAACTTTGATATCAAGGTCTGCTGATATTGATAAAGGTCTGCTGTAAATGAGCAAAATCTTCTGGGAAGGGAGTGAATTTATTCACCTCATTTGTATATTGTGACGTCACCTGGCAGCGGCCATATTGGATCACACTTTTACAGTGGTTACCTGGTGGCTCTTCCTTGTGCTTGATGGCAATGCATCCTCCATGCTCACTCTCTGTTTGGATCAACAAAAGTGATGAATAAAAAAAGACAAAGGATTTAATTTTAATACAAATTGAGATCAAAATTTCATATAACATTATTTAATAAACAAACAAAAAAAATGTAAATCATGAACAGGCAGTTCGATGTCATGCCACAAAATTAAAACCAGTTAGAGGGCAGCATGTGGTCCATGGTCCACAGTAAATATTCATAGTATTAGTGAGTTGAAATCTTTCGCAGAGTTGATCATGATATAATGACACATGCATGACAGCAATGCAGATGAGTCACATGAGATAATAATCGAGGGAAGAACTCTAGTTATTGACTGGTATTTTACTACTTTTGTACGCGATCGGCATGTGGTGTGATGTTTTTACTCTCCTTTAAGCCAGGAGTTACTCTGCTCCACTGAATTCCCGCAGTATTAAAAGAAGGCATATTTTTGAGCAATGAAATCAGTGAGGCATGTTTTTGTACGTGTGACAAGGCCACAAAGTTGTCATCTAAATCCAAGCACAAAAGGAGTGGCGACTTGAGATGTAATGAGAGTGGTGCCGATGCCAGGACTCAGTGGGGTCAGTGGCCCAGTCATAAAGCCTCAGTGTACATCTCCCCTCCCCACCTCCACACACCCCCGCCCCCGTCATATAGTTACTGGCCGAGCCCTTGTGCCAAGTGCGACCAGACTCTCACATCTGCTCCGAAAATGGATTGTATCCTAGAGCCCTCTGAGTCAAGGATTCACTTGTAAAGAATGCAGTTTTATTGGATGAACAGACTAATGTAGCGTGCAATGTAGTTGCACAAGCATTTTATGCCACATTGAATGAGTCAATTAATTTGCATAATTCAAACGAGCGTATACCGCCACGATGACAGCACGGCCAGGCTTCTTGGCTACTCTCTTCCCTTTCTTCTGCCTTTGATAAATCCATCATTCTGGCCATATCATTAATTACATTTATGACCATTTCAACCTACAGGCCCAGCGACGCCCTGCGACAACCTGGCACCGGCGTCTTCGCCGTCTGACGAAGCCCCGGTGATTTAGAGAACACCTTCACCGAGAGCCGGAGCCTAGGGCTGAATAAAATTAATATTTTGTTTCCCATCTGGTGGAATCAGCAGAATTAATGAGGGAAGGAGGCCCTTAGCTACACAGACTACCAGGGATCAATCTGCCTCTCTCTGCTGGTTGCTACTGTTTGCTGGAGGTGCGCGTGGAATCGGGGGCAGGGCGGCGCGGAGGGGTGGGTGAGACGGGGAAGACAGTGGGTTGCTGCTGTCAGCAACATTTCACCATGAAGATCACTACTGTAAATGAATGATTACAGCAGTGCCAGTCACTCCCAGCCACCCTGACAGACAGCAGCGCTCCTTGCTCACCAGCCTGCTGATTAATTCCGCGGCCTGTCTGTCTGTCTGCGCCTCTGTCACTTGTTTACAGCCTCTAATTGAATTGCAGTCTTGGAGCTTGCTGGCGTGAAGTGCCTGTTCTACAGCGCGGACGGGCCAGTTTTATGCAAATGGCTCAATATTACGGGCTGCATGTGGTTTTTGTCATCCTGTGCATGCAAGGGTCAGAGGGGCTTTTGATGCTGTCAAAACAGGATGAGGGGGGTGTGAAAGTACCACACTGATGGGGACGTATTACCGCAGATCAGAGGGATGGTGTTGGGCTTGGAGAATGGCTGTAATGCAGCAGCGAAGAAGCACCTTTCTACTTTCACATTTGATTCATTAAAAGGGAATAGTAGTGAACAAAAGAGCTATCGAGCAGAAAAGCCATCGTAGTTTACCGTCACGTTCATTCTTTTCAGCTTCAGGAAAATCCAGTCGAGACGAGAGCACAGGATTTGGACGGCATGAGGGAGAAGTGATGCATTTCCTTCTGCTAGTGAGGGCTAAAGTTAACTTTCACATCATAACCTCAGAGTGAGAGGAGTCTTATCGACTAATCTACGTAGTTTAAGCTTGCTGTTACATAGTAGTTAACTACAGTTAGAACTGCGATATCCAGAAATTCAAATACATTTTTGTTTTAGTCTTTATTCAGGTATAAAAAATAAAAAAATAAAAGCAACAATTATCATGATATGTGGGTGAAATAAGTTTCACATTTATTTACATTTTCACGAGATGCACACTCAAGAGCACCATGTCATGAACAGAAAAGTGTTGTGAAGATTGAACTCAAGACTTTGATGTCCACCATTTCACAGAAAAAAAAAAATTATACTGACATCTAATGGCAGTCGCAGTATCCAAACATTGTTAGCTGCTACAGTTATGTATGCCGCCTTTGTGAATGAAAGATGAGCTACACATTAGCCATCCAGATGATAACAAAATGACCTCGGCGACCTCATTTGTCAATGGAAACAGTGCTCATGAATAATAATCTTGATAAATGACAAGTGAATATGTTTCAAGTGCAATAGCATTACACGAGCCACCAGAATACCCTGGACATCAGCGGCACAATTCCATGTGAAAGGGACCGGTGAAGACCATGTTCATCGAGTCTATTTATTGGTTGCAAGCGGTGGACTTAATTTGGTGAATCATAAGATCAGAGCTCCAGACAAAGACCGCTCTCCCACAGTGACGTCCAATGTGGGCACCCTGTTTCCTCCTTCTCCTGCCCCATATGTGTGCGCCTGTCTCTGTGTCTACACGTTTGTGTGTAGCTCCCCCCCGCCGTCGTCTGTCCTGTATGCTCCACGCAGCGTTTTGCCGCCTGGAGAAGGTGGTAGTCGTCTCTTTGAAGTATCACTTCAATTACAGGGTTTAACCCCACAGGTCAGCCCTTGATTATTTACACAAAGCTGGTGTAATTCTGCTGGAAAGCTTCGCCTTTGCCATGAATACAAAGCTGGCTCCACTCTAATGGAGTGAATTTCACACCAACAACCGTTGGGCTTTGACCTGTGTCTGATATCAGAGAGTTCTACCTGACAGTGCTTATGATGAAAATCCAATGAGGACAGGTTGATTAAAATAGAGTTGATGTGTGTGTCAGCCCTTGAAAGGGAAGTCTCTCCCTTTATTATCTTTATTATCGCCAAATCTTTGGGTGCAAAAAATAATTCAAATGAGGTGTCAATCTGATTTTAGTAGGGTTACTTTAATCTACGTTCCTTTAATACATTTTATTTTGAGTTTCCATTGTTCGCATAGTTTTCATGATTTGACCTTTGATGTCAACATGATCCTCTACTGTCATAAAATTCCCATAATATTGCAACAAAAATGAGTCTTTGCATTTATCATAATGGTAATTGATTCACAATATACAGGTGAATACTGGATTGACTATGATTGTTTTGTGCGACATTTGTTACAATGGGCCGTAGATCATGTCAATCAAACACAAGGCTTGCAGGGCACAGCAGGCCCAACTGGTAGATGGGAGACAATGAGCAAAACATTGTAGAGCTGGACATGAGAAAGAGACGGTTGTGAAGGAAGAAACAACGAAGGATGTCTGGGAGGTTTAGGTGGCGGAGGGGTACTACTTATGGCAGCACACGATGGGATATGTAGAAGAAGAAGGAAAAAAGATGTGATGAAACTATGAAAGACAGTGAAATACTGAAAATCTATCTCAAACTAAATCCTCACCTGAGAAAATACAAAATTGTTGTTTTAATTTAAGTATATTTTCACATGATAAACATACTTTTCAGTGGTGTTGTTCACTAATACGCTGATATTATTGTTTCTTTTTTTTCTTTTTAATTTATTTATAGTCTGATAAAAGCCACAATGGTCAAATATGCTATCGCCGCACACACTAGCCAAAAACGTATTCTCCACCAAAAGTGGCCTCTTCAGAATGTGTATTTTTCTGGATTGACAGCTTTGTGCACCTTTTATTTGCCTGATTTAACTGGTAAATCGGAGCCATCTTGCCGAAATTGTTAGTAAATAATAGATAGCTTTGCTGATCAAAATGCTGTTTACTTACTCTTTGCTCAGCTGGAGGCCTTCCCTAGTCTTGTTTTCTTTTTTTCACAAGGTTCAGTGGGGGGCAGCTCCAAGTGTTGCTATCACTCCTTCTTAAATAATATAAACAAGAGAACAACAGAGAATAGTTCAAGTCATCTTCCCGGGTTGTTCATTCCCGGCTAGATGGCTCTCATTCGCTGGAGCATGAGGCGTGCAATGAAAATACAAGGGTCCTCTTCCTCCTGCAAGCCCGGTGCTCACCATCGTCATAAAAGTTGCAACCGCCAACTCAGGTGGAAGAATGTTGCAGAGCAAAAGATGTATTCAATAAATAGAGACGGACAGCATGGGGCCGGGGAAAAGTGTGCATGAGACGAATGGAATAATGGAGAAGGTAGATGGAGCATGGGCGTACATTAAACAGCAGTGTTTGATGCCTGTGAGAAGGAGTGCACCGCTGGGAATGGAGCTCTTAACTAGCAGTGTTGTTTCCTTTCAATTTAAAGGACAAGCAAAGGCTCATATATCATTTTTTTTTCTGTTGAAGAAGGACATTAACACCATTGTTCTCAGTTTAATTGGCAATACCAGAGACAACCAACATGTATATTCATTTCAATGTCAATTATGAAGAATAAAAATAAAATAAAAAGAAATTTAAAAAAAGAAAAAAGGGAGGAAGAGAATGGAGACGACAGCACCCTAGCAAGAGCCTGAAGGGTTGAAAATGAGGGGACAGGGATCGCAGCAGTTCCAGCCCTACTACTTCTCCCCATTGCAATAACAAATCAACTAGCATTGTTCACAAAGCGAAAGTGAGTTTTCAGAATTTCATCGTGCATCACTTCAGAAATCGTTAAATCTGTTTAGCACAGAAGTGTCATCTTTGTTCTCATCCGTTTTCCTTTTGAAAGAGGGGACTTGAATTCAACCCTCCTCCGATAACTACGTTGTTTTCTCTCCAACCACCATGTAAAGGTAGGTAGTTAGGAGGAAAAGTTCCAATACATGAGCGCTGTTGGAGGAGTAATGTGCTTGTAGAAGCACAAGAAACTTCAACTCTGTCAACTTCGACCCATGATTTGTGAGACACTCGCATCCCTGCGACAAAAAAAATAATATTTCGCTTCCGTCTGATTGTGCTTCATGGCATCGCTTCATGGCGCTATTGGCTTTGATGAAATCGACATGTAGCAATCCCACTGTACATTACGGTTGTTGTCATTGGCGCCTCAAGATAAGCGCCTAATAGGATCAAAGATGAGACGACGGTGATGGTAGCCATCGCTGCCTCTGCTTTATTAACGTCCCTTTATCCCTGCTATCATCAAAAGGCTATCATCAAGTAAAAGTTAACAGCACAAACCCTGAGCTCCTCCATCTCTTGAACACGACGCGCCATCATTTGCCGTGCTTTTTCTCTGCCCCCGTGACTGATTATCATTACCTTTTCTTGCAAATACCAGGCTCATTACGTTAGTGTACAGCCAAAACATTAGTAGAGGGAGCCTATCTCTCTCCCGTGAAGGGAGGAGCGCGGAGAAGAGCTATGGCGGCAGATTTTCCCCTAGCCTCAGCAGCCAGCCCTGGCGCGCTCGGCTATTAACCACAATGAACATGGGCTTTGTTATTAACATCTGTTCATCAGGGATCGGGCCCAGGCCTAATCACCCCTCACACCTTCTGTTTCTGCACAAGAAGAGAGGCAATCAAGGGCATCATTTGGCAGCTGGCTGGAACTACTAATGCTTTTCTCCTGCTCCACTCTGCCCCACCACCCCACCCACCTCCATCACATTTCCTATCTTCTCTGCCATCATTTTTTCCGCTCTTTCTCCCCTTATCCTCCGAAGAAAAAAAAAAAAAGTATTTCTCCCCCTGTTATGGGATTATGTTATTTGAAATGGAAACACACACACACACCTCCACACACACACACGCACACCTTTGATAGTAGCGAGATTGTTAGATTTACCGATGGCCACAACAGTCCGGCACGGTAGGTGGTGCACATGAACTCAACCTCATCTCAGGTCCCTCCTCTGTTCTTCTGTGCTGTATCACAGGCAGATGTTCCTATCAGCTCCCCAAACAACATTCAAACAGGGTGCGGACGAAAAAAAAAAAGAGAGATGTAGAGAAAGATAAGAGCGAGGCAGACGATAACGAGATTGACGGATTACCAGTGGGAGACACTATGATGTCAATAAAGAAGAAAATGACTGGCTCAAACTCATTCTTTGATAAAATATCCATCTACGGCAGAACAGTTTTTCGTCTGTGTGTTTCTGGCACTCTCCGTGTTTGTCTATGTCAGTGCTGTCGCCACCATATGATATGTATTTTCTGTGCCACGACTGGTGCCAGAGATTGCAGCATTTGTTGTCTTCGGATTAATCCCTTTGTCAGCTCCGGCCTCTCCAACACATTGTGTCTCCTTCTGTTACCCACAGGAAGGAAGCACTGGGGCATCTGTGTTTGGGCTAGCTATGTCTAAATCAGCACTCCTTGTTCTTACTCAGGAAACAAACACAAGCAGACACAGATCCGCTCTCTCTCTCTCTCTTTCACCTCTCTTAAGTCTGTTTCTAAATGAGAACAACATGTCATCGTCTGTCTCCGTGGTGGGGCGTCAAAAGCACAAAAGCTTGTCGAGCACAGATAACTGTCGCAGTCAGGTTGGGCTTATTGCCACTGCAACCTGCCTGGGCGCTTGTTCCAGCCCAAGAATAGTCATTTCTATAATGTAAGCCAAGTTACACCATTTTAAAAATGGCAAAAATGTGTTTTTGAAGGTGCGGGTTGTCAACAAAAGGAAACCTTTATTCACTCCTATTTTCCCTCAGGAAAAAAGGCCCTGGACACACATGGACTGGAATAGTGCCTCAAGATAGAAAAAATAAAAAAAATAAAAAAATAAAAAATAAAAATGTTTCAGCAGTGATGCTCAAACTATAGCATGTTCATGTTTAACATTCAGCTAACATTCAGCTAAAAACTGTTTCGACGTGATCACACAAATCTGAGTTGAGGTTGTTGGATTTACTCATGTGGTTATGGAAGTTATGCGTACTCAACTCCAGATTTCATCATGAAATGCAAGCATGTGGTCACTGTCTGATGCCCGGGGGCCTCGTCTATCAAACTATGTGTAAATACGCACACTATGTGTGCACGTCCTGTTTCAGTTTAGAAAAATCAAACCCTATATGAAGGTTGACGTGCGGAAGAATGTGCTTTACTCCGCCCTGTTTATGCCCCTTGTAAGGTCATAGAACACACCACGGTGCAGAGAGTTGTGGAGACTGAGTCAGAGGGGAACACTGGGCCACTAGACGTACCAAGGACACCGGAAGAAGGTAACTTTGTGATCCTGTTCTAAAGTGAAATGTACATTGAGATGTCATTCACCATAATTGAATGTTTCACATTAGACCCCAGATGCTCTGGCTCTGCTTGGTGTTTCTGCAGGTTGGATCAAAACTGTCCTGGCGGACATCAGTAAAGCCTTAAAGCAAGCCACACACATCAACAGAGTCAGGTGTCACGGGAATGTTGGTGCAATGTTGTGCAGTCCAGTGCATTTTTGGGATACGGTGCCTGTCTGCCTTATTAGTTACGTCAAGGAATTTACGTGACAGTTTCGCAATGATGGACGTGTGTGGTGGACACATGACATGATAAAATAAAAACATACCTTTCCACCTTTCTGAATTAAACATTATTTATATTATGTACTGTGAAATGTGTAGTATCATATTCTATTTTTCTATTTATTTTTTTCTTTTTTTTAATTATTTCTTCCCTCTCAAAGTCTTTGAGGTTCAATGCTAGCTGCAGTTTAAGTTGACTGATTCCATGAAATCCTGGAACCGGATCAGTGATGATTCCAGATGAATCTGTCATCTGTAGAGCTCAAACACAACTAGCATCTGGGAGTAAAGATGGCGAAAAGTTTTGTTATTTTATGTTTTAAAACAGTGCTGTCACATTTTGTTTTTACAATTGACTTTCAATATTTGCCTTAAAGGACAAAGCAATGAAACCTCAACTCACATTTAACATAGAAACCTGACCCCTTGTCGTGCACACCAGCTCAATGCGAGGCCTGAATTCTCCTGGCTTGGCACATCATTTTTAATAAAGTCCTTCTGGTCATTTATGTGTCATGTTCACGTCTCTATGTTTCGCTCCTCTCCTCCTGTTTGTTTACCTTCTCTTATTTAATTGAAAAATGTTGACTCACGTTGTCACCATCTGTCAAGTGAACAAGTGACGGCACTTTTTCATGACCTTTGTCAGTCTTCACCAAGAATTTCCTTTCCTGGGAAAATGTCCCGAGTATAGTTGTCTCAATTACAATAACACTTTAAGGTCCATTGTCAGACGACTACGTGTTTTTTTCTGTAATTCATATTTGCCTCCTCCATTTGCTGCCTTTTCCCATTTCCAGCCACAGGGGTCAAAGACGCCGCACACTGTTGACGTTAGTCAACAATAGCTTTTTGGTCATGGCTCACAACATCCACGCTTTACTGTTCTACAGACAAGGGTCATCAATTTTATTGTTTAAAAGTCATTGTGCCTCACCTTTATTGACTCCATTTCTTTCATTTCTTGACCTAACTACCCATTCAGTTCTCATCTCTTTCTCATTCAACGGCTTCATGTGTATTCACCACGCAAGTCATTTCCAGTGTTTCTTCCCATTGTCGTCTCATTCTTCATGGACAGTTCTATTTCTGTAATGGGGCATGGTCAACCATTATCTCCCTGCCACGCATTTGTCTGAGATGTTTGGCTGTCTGCTGATGAATCTTTTCACCTTGATGTCTCCTAGATGTGGCTGGTCCCGGCTATATATCTTACCAAGGACTGAGCCTGTTCTACAAACCATGGCACTCCCATACATACCTGCGACTCAATGGGAGGAAGCATGCCCTCAGTGGAAATGATAACAGAGGAACTCGTCTGGGTTTATATAGCCAGGGGAGTACTGGTGTCCCTCCTCTGTCAAAGTAAAAACAGTACGGTGCTAAACACCTTCCATCCCAGCAGTGGCAGGGGTCTCACAATGCCATTAGAAAAGTGTTGGGAAACACTTGGAGTGTCAATTCCTCAGGCTGGTTATAGCACGAGTCTATGTGATACTGCTGTGTCAGTGGGACTGAGAGATGGGGTGCAGGGTGCTCTTGGAATAAGATATGAGGGTTCAGGGAGGATGTTCCCTCGCTCTTTATGATGAGCCAGGCAGACGTATGCACTGGTGTGTGTATGGAAGAATGCGTTTGCCTGCACACGTGATGACAGACACCATAATAGACACATACACAGTTGCACGTGATCGCAAAGAGAAGTAGACCAAGCCTTGATGGGTTAAATGGCCTTATCCCCCCTGTGTTGAGGGGGAATGTGCTCCTGTGTGTGAGCGATTGCTTCCTCTCTCTGGGGCTCCAGCATGGGGCCAGACTGGTGGCTGTTAGCTGGAGATGGATGTCTTCTTATCCTTCCTCCTCTGACAAGAAGAGAGCAAGAGCAAGGATAAAAAAGAAATAAAGAAAATATTCATCTCGAGTTTTACTTTTATTTAGGTGGGAGAAAGTTCAGTCAGAACTGAAGTCATGCAAGGACAAACAGCGAGGGAATGAAAGGCGAATTAACTCATATGATCAGCTCTATTTTATATCATCAATTTCATGTATTATTTCATTAATAAGTATCATTTACACCATTACACTTTAAATAGTAGCTATATTGAGAGCCTGGATAATACAACTTTGAATAAATGTGTGCCCATAAATCTGCCTTTCTCTGTTTGATTTTTTTCCCCTGGTTCTTCCAAATTAATCAGGACGTTTTAATAACATGGGGAATAGTCAATGTGCTCAGTGAAAACCTCACACAAATCAAAGAGACGTCATACGAAAACATGGCTAGATCCAATGGGGGAAATCCGTCATATAAAATGTTCCTTAGCTTGTAAACACACGCGCATAACTGAGTGAGTCACATCAAGAATTATATATTATATTTCAACCCCCTTTAAAAAATATAGCCTCATCTATAAGATGTTTGGAAGTGAGCGTAGTGAAAGTCACATGAGTGAGTTGAAATGATGGGAGCGTCTGATATTGTTTACATTAAGTTGAAGCATTGCTCATTGCAGATGACAAATGGCGTATTTATAAAAGTGTCATCAACTATACATGATCTAGACATTCCCCAAATGTGACCCCATTAGCTTCATCTTCGCACATCGTGGTCAAAGATGGAGGTCAGCCTCTGAACTCAGTACAAAGAGTGGCCTGATCCTGGAGTGTTGACTTAAACATAATGTCCCGGCTCCCCTTTGCAGTGTTCAGAGGGGCTCCAACAATGTATTTAAAGTGAAGTTCTCTCAGCAGGTGGAGGTTCCAGCAGTCTCAGACCAGAGGCTCCTCGGGAGGGATCAAATGACTGCCGCCCTTAGGCCTGGCCAAAGTTTGACCCACAGTAAAAAACAGATCTTTTCCACGCAAATGCTGCCCCCCTTCAGCAAGAACAACACAAGGGAACGAGTGTATCAACGGCTATAGGTAATATAGGCATGGGTCCGGGGTGTAAATGGTGTGTGTGAGAGTGCATCTGAGTGATGGAAGAGGGACATGCCATGGAACACATGCACCTGAAAACACTGACCCAGACTTGGGTAAACATACAAATGCTTGCCTCATGAGTTTGGGTGTCTTTGAAGATCTTTGACTTGCAGCTGAACGTGTCAGTGCAAAACCATATGAGCCATGTGTGTGAAGCATTCTTCATGTGAGGTCAGACACGAGTGTGTTTACACAGGTTACCATCAAAGTCTAATATCTTACTTCTGTTCCCAAACTTTCCCCTCACAACTGAAGCTTTTGTTTAAATTTCAAGAGACTCTTAAATGGTGGGATGCGATTGTTGCACGTCATGGAGAAAAGCACAAACAGAGTTTGACCGTGCGACAGAAACTGGACAACTTCCCGGGCGTTGATGGCCACCAGCTGCTTGGCCCCGCCCGTTGGTCAGTGACTGATGGTCCAAACTTGACCCCGTCTGTGAGCAGGTTCAGGGTTGCGGATTGAAAACATCCAGCCAGAGTGATGGCTGTTTCAGTAGCTGGAGATACCAGAACATGTCCTGCCAGTCACCAACCGTCAGCGGTATCAAGAAATGTTAGCAGTGGCATGCTAGACATGTCCCCCATGTGCCAGGCAGAGTTTGGGAGGCCCCGCCGACTCAGCAGGATGTCAGCAGTCTCTAACTTACCAGTGCAAAATAAGCTTAAAGAGAAATACAAGCCAACCTCGGTTCTCGACCACAATCCGTTCCAGAAGGCGGTTCGAGAAGTGATTTGTTCGAAATATGAATCAATTTTTCAATGAATGAATGAATTACAATTAATGGAAAAAGAAATAATGTGTTCCAAGCATTAAAATAGACTTTCGTAGGAGTGAATGTAGTGTCTGTCAGAGTGTCTGCTGCAGGTGCGCTGTTCGTCTATGTGTGTGGCCGCTGCATGTGGGAGGGGTTGCCGAGTGAGTGACGTCTCTCCAGAAGTGAAGAGGTGCCCGGTGCGTGTCCAGCTCTGAATGTGCGCTTCTGTGCAGTTTGGCTGTGACAAAGTCATAAACCAAGTAACGCTCTGTCCCAGACTCGCCTCATCCCTGTCCCAGCTACGACAACAGGACATCAAACCCTGGAGTGTGCGCTCCAGCCTCGGAGGTGTCGAGAGCGAGCACCTCCCCTGTGACACTCTACCACAGTCCAGTGTGGAGACAAGAAAGGTTTTACACCTCAATATGAAGAAAAACAGTCAGTAAATGTAGCTTTTTAAAGTTCTGGATTTTCATTCGAAATCAGAAGCAGAAAAAGCTCAACATTTTCGTTCGAACTCCTTCTGGGACGTTCGAAAACCGAGAGCGGGCTGTACAGCCATCCATTGAAAAATGTTTGAGTATGAAGTTGAGTAACTATAAAACTCATCTCAAAACAACTATTATTAGTTGAATCTAACAGGCCTGCAGGTCGATTCATGAGCCTACACTGAAAAACTACATGTAGAATAGCATTACATTTTAATCAAGCAAGTCTAGCAAGGCAACTCTTGTGAAATGTGCGGGCTGAAACAAAACAGACTGAACTGAACTCAGGCCAAGTTGCAGTTCAAAACATCGAGCAACATTCTTCCCAGTCTGATGAAAAAAAAAAAAAAAAAATAGAAAAGCATACATTGAGTACAGACCTCTGCTAAGCCGTTCACTTATACACATATTATGATTTTATTTATTTATTTTAAAACTTTTTTTACCCAATATTATTGGCCCACATGTATTTCATCTAAATGAAAATATGATTGCATCGTGGCTGCAGGTGTCAATACCATTCTGGAACTCACAACACATACGGCAGGTGTTAAAGTTAAAACCTTCTGCACCTCAGAACGTGGTTAATCTTCAGATGATTCCGAAGCATACCAAAACGTTTGCCCCATCACCAACGCATTTGGACATTTAATTGAAATCCATTCTTTGGTTATGGATGAACACTGCTGGTCACATGACCATCACACCTCTGTGTCACCGGATTTATGCACAAACATTCCACACATACTGCTACACTGTTAAGATTTAACAGGCAAAGCATGTCAACATAGTCGAGCAGGCTGTTCTTCAACGCTAGCCAACATTATTTGCAGATACAAAATAGTTTCAAATTTTACATGTCACAGTTGTGTAAGCTTGTAGAGAGTGTTGGAAATAAGACAATATGGAGGAAAAGCTTGTTTTCCTTAAACAGTACGAACACTGAATACCACCATACATAGCTACTTTTTTTCTTGGGATGAGCCAGGAGGCAAGAAAAATGAGTATATATTTGTGTACAACTGTTTGGAGCCGATCTTGAGGGAAGTGCTTTGTGTGGGAGGGTGAGTGATCCAAGTGTGATTACAGGGAGTTATGCAGTCAAACCCTAGTCTTCCTCCTGGAAAACAACACTCCAGCTTCTTCCATTTTCAAATGATAATGGGCAGTTTGAATGATCAAACCACAGCTGTGGTAGCTGGTGGGCTCACAGTAAGTGTGACATGTGTGACAGAGCTCCGAGGTCACTCTGTGGGAGCTAGAGCTTCCTCTAGCTGAGAAGCTGCACAACAGTAGCTACGTGGTTGAGAGGGCCACGCATAACGATAAAGTGGACAACTGATAGTCATGCTTGAGAAGCGGCATGAGAAAATGATGCACACCCAGGTGGTCAAATGCTCTTTTTGTCTCGCTACAGACAACCAGTGCGGCTTTTGTCGCTGTTCATCACTTTGAAGGAGAACCCATGGTGGGTGTTTACGGTTCCTTGCGTTCTGCATGCTTCTCTGCTTCCCCTCATCAGACAAGCGCTGGTTGTTTTGAATGAAAACTTTTAAAGGAATATTTTATCTATTTGTCTATTTTTCATGTTTGACAGTTTTTTTTTTTTTTTGGTTTCGTAAATGTAAAATAAGATTAAATGAGGGACATTTTTGCCTCCACAATAAGAGCGTGGGTGTTAAACTAGTTCAATCACAGCCACTTCTCGATTTTGTTAAACATTTTCAAATAAAATCTCTGATTATTTATTACATTTACATGAAAATAGAGAAAGCTTTTTCCGGAATTCATTCATGGTAGCCATTTTGAGTCTTTGTAGGCTAATGTGGCCAGTTAGCGCCACAATACTGGCATTACGTTATCACTAAAATTTGTGTGTGAGCATTTTATACTGTATTCTCCAGGAAACTTTGACACACAGTTACCACATCACAACTGTAAAACTTTGAAGTGGTGGAAGCTAGCAGAAGCCTGTGGTGGAAAAAAGTCAGGTATCGTGGGCTCACTGGCCATGACTACCCTTATTACAATAACAATAATAAAATGACAATTCATCTACTTAAATATTGACAGAAAATATATACCATACAATTACAATTAATACACATATTGTAATCAATTAATCCACAGTGCTTAACAAGAATTAAGACGTTTTTGGTTCCTCACTTGTAAACAACCAAGCCCTCCACAATAGACCTGTTAACGGTAAGAAAATTTTCTCAAGCTTACAATGTGATGTAACTATCCTGCTAGATATTTCAGCATGAATATACAGCTTGAGCTGCAACGGTGAAAGTCAAGAAGTGGCTTTTTCAGACAAAAGAAATAGGAAAAGAATCGGGTCCAGCAGAAATGTGCTCGATAAGGTCATGTGATTATCATCGTCCTTTTCTGTCACTCCCATGGAAGATCAAGTTTACTTCAAGTTTACATTCAGTTACCAGACCATGATGTAGTCAATTTACGGTCGTGCGTGGCTGTGAAGTAGACTGGCACTGGACTGAGGCATCTGCAGCCCTCCATGCCGACCATATGGGCAACCATTGAATCAGCACCATAACATAAAATGACATACCATTTATCTCGCTCCATTTTAGAAGTGTGCAGAATTGGGCACACGCACTCGAACATATTGCTGCCAGTCATTAGGCTCAGATTAACACTTGGATATACATTAAAACCAGCGGAACAATGTCGCTGGGAGTCGGCAGCGATAAATTTCAGAGATATACTGAGGACAGATAGCAGGCATATGGCGGTGGTAGGACACTGCTCCCTTGTAATTGAGCGGCAGAGTAAGCAGTCCATAAAGATGCCAAGACATAGTTAAATATTTATGCTGATGAATGGAGTAATAAATAAATGGTTAAATGACTGATGGCTCCACTAGCACCATCACAATAGATAAGTAATGTATTATTCAAGGTTTCTGTCTCATTTCAAGCGAATGGGTGAATACATGAAGTGGCTGGAGCTTACGTTGTAAAGCTGGATAAGGCCAATATAGAAATGAAGTTGGAATCATGTATATTTGTTTATGAAGGTTCCTACATGTTACAAAAGCGTTTCCTTCCTTTATAAGAAGAAGAAATGGGCCCACACTTTCCCCTGCAGGGATATTGTGTGTCTCCGGGCTTCCCACTGTGTGGGACCAGATTGCTGTTTTGACACGCCCTCTGCAGGATGAGCCTGGAACTGACTGGAACTCGAACCTGAACGTCTCATGATTTAAAATGAAATTCGGTAAACTGAATATCTACTGCATACTTTTACGATTAATAGAAAAAAAAAATAAATGAACACAGTCATCATTATAATAGTTTTTGTTGCAGGAACTATTCAGGGATTACTAGTCGATTTTTAAAAAAATGTCTCTGAGTGTTCTGGAAGGGAAGAATTGTCAACAGCTCAGACACGGAGTCCTACTGTGAAGTCAGGACCATATCAGACATGAAGCTGTCCACAGCACGCCACCAGGATTTCACTCTTTGTCCTCTCCTTTCTCTTTGTGCATCGTTCTCTGATAAAAAAAAAAAAAAAAAAAAAAAAAAAACACTCATGAAAGTGAAGCACATGTTCTCCAGAAACATTTATTCACCTACAATTCTCATATCAATGACTTTAAAATGGAGCAACGATATTTTTGGATTACATCAGGTCAGGATACAAGTGAGCTGTTGAACAAACACTTTTTAAAATAGCCTACCCTGACAACGGCCTTTTTTAGGATCTTAAAATAGTCATTCCATCAGTAAAAATTTTCAATACTTTTGTTTGTTAGCAGGATGATTCTATTGATCGGACACATCACATAGTGATGATCCCCTTCAAATTTTAGTTTCTGTGAGTTTTTTCTGTGAGAGAAAAAAAGCACATCTGATATGAGAAACGTATAAAGACGATGGGTCTGTATAGCAAAATACACAATCTCACTCGCAGGTATGTTAATGCTACAAAGCCACATAACCAAAGGTGAATACAGAAGACATTATCTGCTCTGGATGGCAGACATATACGTAATGCAGGCCAAATCTGCTCGGCCAAGCCTTTTAGGTTAGAGTCATCTTCTAATGGGTATGGTCCAGTAAAGGCCTTCTGCCGTGTTAAGGGGCATTGCCACTGGAGGCCGAAAATCATTTATGTCAGAATTTCAAGGTCAGATAAAGTAAGAACCATATTTACATTCCAACTTCTGGTTCCCTCTGAGCCGTTCCTCACGAATGGCCATCTTCAGGCACTTTGAAATAAAGGTGATACAACCGTTCTAGTTGAAGCATGTTGGTGAGTCTTTGGGTCTTGTGATGATTTAGTTGACATGTTGTTTTGTTGGGAATGTGAGTGGAAAATGTAAAGCAAAATTATTTTGGTTTGGATTGTGCATTTCAGTCAGAACTGACCTTGAGTGAATATATCTTCAGATTAAATACCTCGATCAAAGGAAGCTTCTATTTCAAAGAGCTGTTCCTTGTTAGTAAAGACATTTACCAAACATCTGACAAACTGGAGGAACAATCTTTCAAAATAAAGGCTGAAAGCAACACTCAACACAAAGAATCAAAGTATATACCAAACATGAAATTAGCACCCAGTGGCCACGGATGATTCGGTGATATAGATGAAAACAATCCTTCACTGGATAGCAGTCAGGTGATGAACGACAAATGACAGAAGAAGAGAGCAAAGCAGCCCAGCATGAATTTCTGTTAAAAGAGCGTTGTATGTGGGTAGAGCAACTATTCCGTTGTTTGTATTTATGTGCTTATTTTCCTGTGTGTTCTTGAGGGTGTGTTTGGGGTCCAACCTTTGAAGCGCCTGCCTTCCCCTGCGCGTCTTTATTGTGGGGCAGCTGAGTCCCTGCCTGTAGCGGTGTCCAGCACTGGGACTCAGGCACCAGCTGCATTCACTGTCACAGACCTCAGTCGGCCTTTGATGTCCGCCCTCATGACCAGCCCCTGACCATGAAAATGCCTCATACCCACTAACCTTCCCCAGTTAAAAAGTAACACACGCACACACATGCACACACACACACAAAAAGAAAGTCTCCTATTTACATGTTTTTATTATCTGAAGGCAGAAGAGAAGTTGTTTGATATCTGCGGACAAAAAACAAGCTGTTCGAGTCTGGGCACTCTGGGGTGTCTGACTGATTGACTGCATGGGCAAAGTTCCCAGGGTCTGTCTTTGTGTCCAACTGCTTTTCAAACAGCCCCAGGCTTGAGAGAGTTTTGCCTCGGGCGGAAAAATGATAAATTAGAAATACATTTTGCCAAATCAGAGTCGGCTTTTGAGCGAGAAAGGTAAGAAATGAAATGGGCTTTTATCATCCGAATTCAAAGGCTTGTTCATGTGAATGTATTTGTCCTTTGGGAAGGGAATTGATATGAATATGCAAAATAAGAGACACGGGTTGCTGCTGTATTGATTCAACAGATAACGTCTGAATCCGGCTTGGATGGAGGGCTCGGTTTCATTCATAAGGGATTCTGAAAATAAATTGGCATGAACATTACTGCAGTTGAGCCTGATAACTGGTCTCTTGAGGTCGAAACTGAAACACTAGAATGTGTCCTTCTCTGAGGTTGTTGCTGTTTTGAATAATCAATCAATAAAAGGGCTGTAAACAAAGTTTCTTTTTTGGTACATCGCTCATTAATTGGGACAATTCAGCGGCAAAATTTAGCCTTGCTTACTGTTGAAGAAAGAATTAAATTTTATTCATAAGCAATGCTACTAGTGGGAAATTGTGGTACAAACTAAGGCCCACATGTACAGGACACTGAATGTGAAAAATAAAAATCATATACACAGTCAAGTGTGGATGAAGAAACAACTTGTATATATGTATGTAGACTATAGACCTGGACCGCAAAGACCAAGTATCACCCAAATCCAAATTTACTCAGTCCTGCTTGTGAAACACTTGCTCACGTAATACTTTCTGCACTAGCACAAGGGCAGGAGCGAGGCCGATACAATACTATGCAGTAGATATATTTAAAAAAATATATTTATTACCAAACCAAGAATTGATATATATCAGTTAAAATCTGGAGGAGAAGTCTTGGTGTTTTTTTTGTTTATTGGTGATCAGGTTTCAAATATAATCTCCTGAGACATATTGAAGCAAATCATCATATCTTTGAGTGTATTACGACTTGGAATACTGTTCTGATGCCTTTATTTCAAAAGAGATTCTTTATCTTAGTCAGCAAATCAGCCTCCTGCACCTTAACGTATTTTGTGTGGCCTCCTTTGTCACATCCATGACTCTCAAAGCTTATCATCCTCTGGTTGAAAAGACAGAAGCATGACGTTTGAAATCATGTATAAATAACTGCAAAATGATTTTCCACTGTATGATTAGTCGTGTTGAGTGATGCAGTGTGACAGTGCCTAATGTAGACGTAAATGAATCAAGACAAGCTCAAGGTTACATCAATTTGGTCACCAACTTACGTTAGTTTGTTTGAATTTGGTGGGATTCAATAGGTTTGTTTGGGCGAATGAACTTTCTACAATGTCTCCCATTATCTACAAAATATGTGCTGGGCAATAATATTGGCTCAAGAAACATCTCTGCTGGTGGCTTGGCGGTGGGATGCACTTTCCCTGTGTTTTTGTAGGTCTAACCATAATAAGATAACAATCCACTTCAAGTCCCATTATCCACTGCAACAGTGGAAGCTACAAGTTACGAGACCCAAGTCACTTTTTGAAACCCCAACAAATAGGAATCCCAATATTGATGACTCAAAATGGTGGACAGTAACTTGGCAAACTCCTGAAAACCTCAATTATTATATATTAGACAGACAGACAGACAGACAGACAGACAGACAGACAGACAGACAGATAGATAGATAGATAGATAGATAGATAGATAGATAGATAGACAGACAGACAGACAGACAGACAGACAGACAGACAGACAGACAGACAGACAGACAGACAGAGATAGATAGATAGATAGATAGATAGATAGATAGATAGATAGAGAGAGACAGACAGACAGACAGACAGACAGACAGACAGATAGATAGATAGATAGATAGATAGATAGATAGATAGATAGACAGACAGACAGACAGACAGACAGACAGACAGACAGACAGACAGACAGACAGAGAGAGAGAGAGAGAGAGAGATAGATAGATAGATAGATAGATAGATAGATAGATAGATAGATAGATAGATAGATAGAGAGACAGACAGACAGACAGACAGACAGACAGACAGACAGACAGACAGACAGACATAGATAGATAGATAGATAGATAGATAGATAGATAGATAGATAGAGAGAGACAGACAGACAGACAGACAGACAGACAGACAGACAGACAGACAGATAGATAGATAGATAGATAGATAGATAGATAGATAGATAGATAGATAGATAGAGAGACAGACAGACAGACAGACAGACAGATAGATAGATAGATAGATAGATAGATAGATAGATAGATAGATAGATAGATAGACAGACAGATAGATAGATAGAGAGACAGACAGACAGACAGACAGACAGATAGATAGATAGATAGATAGATAGATAGACAGACAGATAGATAGATAGATAGAGAGACAGACAGACAGACAGACAGACAGACAGACATAGATAGATAGATAGATAGATAGATAGCTAGATAGATAGAGAGAGACAGACAGACAGACAGACAGACAAATAGATAGATAGATAGATAGATAGATAGATAGATAGATAGATAGATAGATAGATAGATAGATAGATAGATAGATAGATAGATAGATAGACAGATAGACAGATAGATAGATAGATAGATAAAGAGACAGACAGACAGACAGACAAACTACTTCATGGCTACTTTAGACTACTACTTTATGAAAAGTTTCCCGAAAGTTTGTGCGACCCTTTAATTCTGGAAGACAGCTTTGCTACACTGGAGCTGACCTTCAGACAAAACGTCTTTGAAGAAAAGGGAAGCAATAAATGATGGGAAATGCAATGATCCTTCGGTTGTCCACAGTTTATTTTCCAGGCTTTAAGAAGGCGGCACTGCCACACACACGCTGAAAATCCATCAGATAATGACATTTATTACAGCAGAGGACGATCAGTTTCGTAGACAGATGAGACAGACGTCCATGTAAACTCCCAGATAGCAGTTAATTTCACCAGCGTTGTTCGCCTTAAAACCCTTGCGCAAGCAACTCGCCAATGCCTAATGGTCTTTATCATAAATATGAGTACTGCAAAGGTTATGCGTAGACAGATTTGTCCCTGTGCCCCAATTGGTTGCATAGCAGATACCCTTGACGGATGCTGCCTTCAGAGAGGAGGAAGCACATTGATAGAGGAGGCTTAGAGCTAAATAACAAGTAGGTTACAGTCTGGGCAATTGTAATGCAGATGAAATATCTGCACTTGTGTAAAGGTTATCTCAATATAACTTCTACACGGCTGTCTCAAGACTTAGCAACCTCCTGAGTCGGAAGACTGTGCCATTTCACGAAGGCACATGACTCGGAGGCACCCTCTAAATTATAGAAATGATTGTGAACTTAGAAAAGTGCCTCACACGGCTTTGGCTGGCTGGGATGGATGTATGTTGTCAGTTAAGTGAGACTATTTAGGTTTTGACAAATGGCCTACTGGAATGCATTGTAATCACGTGAATTACAAACATATGATAACTTTTATTGACCTGCATTGATTTGCTATTAAAGACTAGTTTAAACCTGATTTATGACCCCTGAGCTGTCAAATCTAAGACCATAAAGGGATCATTGACAAGCACCAATAGCCCTCTTTAACATGCCCCTGAGGTCTGCTTCAGCGGCCGATCAATAGCTGACCTCCTGGCTATTATTTACGGGCAATAGCCCTTCACAATTTTCTCAGAATGATGGACAGTATCTGTCTGTGTAAGAGGGGAGAAACATCCGTCTTACCCCTGAGCTAATGGCAATGAACAAAAATGAATTCATATTTCTTTGGGGAAAAACAAAAAAAACACAATTTCCTCTGCAAGAACATAAATTTAACACTGAGATTCCAAGATAAAATGTGTAGCACTTTTGTAAAATGACATTATTTCTGATCTTTAATTGAAAATATAGATATCCGACTAAAAACAATAACAAAAAATAAATGAATAAACATGTACCACTTGTAAAATAAAGCAGCCCAGTCAAGCTATAAACGCATGTGAGGCAACAGCAATTTTATAACCATTTCAATAAGCACAGGTTGTGACTATTCAAAGACGTAACTAACAACAGTACAGAATGGTGCGGTGTCTCAAAAAGAATGTCTTTCTCTGTAAAAAAAAAAGAAAAAGGAATATGAGTGACTGCGCAAACTTATTTTTGTGTTCATTGATGAAAACTGTATTTTCATTTTTTACTTTTAATAAAATATATTGTGTTTCCAGTTACTGTATTGTGAGAGTGTTGCTTCCACGCAAGTTCATCCGAGTCAGCGCCTTCATTGGGGGTACAGAGGCTCCCCATTAAGAAGGACCTTGGGGGACAGAGTATCTCTCAACACATGACCTTTACCGTGAACTCAGCCAGTGGGTCATTGCCTCCGACACAAATGTATTAGGCTGATTAGAGCTGTGTCCCAAACCGGGGTCCGCAGGTGTCCAGCAGCACCGCAGTCTCTCCCCCGTGAATAAAGAGTAAACGACTGAGGCTAGCATGTGACCTTATTAGTTTAAAAAGGAAATGATAAAGAGAATATTCTGAAAAGTTCCTAGAAGAAAATCAGGGAAAGTTTACCTGCAGATGCAAGAAAAAAAAATAATGCTGTGGACTGGTAAACCTGAAATGTCCAGGTATAACTCATATAAACTACAATGACAAATATAAAATCCTGTGCTGTTGCCAGGTTTGCAGTTGTGGGAGATGACAAGGACACTATTGGTGTCAGTTGACGGAGGTGCAAGTCATGTTACTAGGTAACAACCAAAGATTTATCAGCTCTTGCCTGAATTATATTAAAGTTATACCATCTGCTGTTCATCAGTTGTCCTTCTTTCAGCTGTCCTGCCTCTCACCTGTCTAACTTGTTCTAATGAGAAAAGAAGGATGCCTATTGAAACCAGAGACACACAGATATTGCTCTATTTGGGAATGTTTTACGTTCACTTTGCTGATATTCCTGCCATCTTGTGTTCAGTAAACTGGGAGTCAAGTGACAAAATCCCATGGTGCAAACAACCATCCCTCTACTGTATATTTCACCAGTATCTCCACAAATGTGTTATGAAGTAAAGAGTGTGTGAGAAAAAGATGGAAGGAATACTTCAGGGAATTGATGATAGTAGGCAATAAGAGAGAGAGGAGGATGGATCAAGGCAAGATAGTGGAGGAGAGGAACACTCTGAATAGATTGTTGACCAGGCTGTTCATTGAGTTATTGAAGGCTGAGAAGAAGAAGAGAAAGACTTAAGTCGGCAGATTGAGGACTTGTGGCTTGCTTGACAAACAGTGATAAAATACTCAACCTCAGTCTGAATTTCTTTTCATGACCTGAGTGAGACTTGGGCTGTGTCCCATTTCTCACCCTAACAGTAGTTGTTGGCCCTAACACTGGGTTTTGCGCGTTCACGTGTAGGTGTAGTGTGTCCCAATATTCCGAGGGCCCTCGCCGTTCACCACTTGAAATGACCTCTTCAAACTGAGGGTGCTCCGGAGCTGACTTGAAACCAAGTGGGAATATGAATTGTGGATAGATTTCCAGGACACCAAAGTACCTTATTTAAAAACAATGTTGGATGGGACAATTTTAGTAACGTGGACTACTCTTCCGTTTGTTTACTTTCTCTTGTATCACACATTAGCGACCCAAATGGTCTACCGTGTCCGACGACATGAACAAGACAACAGGTGTGTACAGCAGTGTGTTTTTATTTCTTCTTAACAAACTACAAGAGTCGGCTGGTATCCAGGCTAAGGTTAACATCTTCATACTATAACATCGCGAAGCTGGCTTCACCACCAAACCAAGTCAGATTATCAGCGCCGATGCATGAGGTTGCAAAAACGTAGTATTTCCAAAACATCTCCAACACTCGATATGCAGGAAACAAAACATGTCTTTATGCGTAACGTCGTGAAGCGTTGTCCCAATTCTTAGGGATGTGAATCACTTCACTTCATCGTCGGAGGGCACTTGATAGTGGAGAGCACTCAAAACCAAGTGCGAGTGTTAAGTGCTCGTGTTAGGGTGAGAAATGGGACACAGCCTTAACTTGAACTTACATGTAATGACTTGACAAGTCGTTTGTTTTATGGAAACCGATCTTACTGCATCTACCACAGTCCTCCGCCGCATGCTCGGCCAAATAGTGACACGGGAGCCAGGTTTTAAAGGTGAAACGAATCCTTCATTTGAGATCTGACAGACACGCTGCAGACCAAAACACATGGGCAGCACTACCGAATATGATCACACAAACACCCTGTCACACCTCTCCCCCAGGTCATGATGCGTTCTCGGACCCAACACACGTGTCAGTGTGGATCTGGCACGCAGGAGATGATTGCAATATGTAAGTCATGCAAAGCCAAGATAAGTCATGGATGGACCACAGTCAGATTTGACAGCACCACCAATCACATTTGTCACTTTTACTCGTCACCCTGCAAACCACTCTGAATTTGATGCTGTTTAAGCTAAAGCAAGGCAGACAGAGACTGTTAGTCGTGTGTTGCTGGTTCTAATGAAAGGAGGACCAAGTAATGCAGCAGCTAATCCCCTGATATAACATGCAGAGCCAGACACTCTTCAGACACATCGGCAGCCTGAAGTCAGGACATTCTATTTGCTTTGCAGTCTTGTTTTGTTAGTCATCTAAATTATGATCTTATTCAGTGCCTGACTTAATTGTTTAAAATCTAAATACTGATGAATTCACATGTTGTATATTGTTTTTCAATAGAACCACTTTCAAATATCATAGGTGTATTTCAGGAAGACAGTGTGACTCCACCGAATATTGATTTGCTTCCTGTCAAACAAGCATCATGGACCAACAAATTTGTGAAACCAAACATTCATAGTGAAACAGGAATTTTCATTCTCTCTTGGTAATTTCAGTGTCAAGCTCTCCTAAACTAGACCTTGCACTCCAATCCCATCTGTCGGTCAAGTGAATCCACTAAGACAGCTGATGTGGGCGAGTAATCCATTAGAACGACACAGAATATCTTCTTCGGCGAGCGCACAGTTTGAATGTGCTCAGCAAGACCTCGATGGGCCTCAAAGCCGGGCCTTGTCAAACCAGGAGCCGGAGTGATGGAGAGCCCTCACCATGGTGCGCGGGACCCTGGCTCTCACCCACACTCAGTGTGCAACTGAGACTGCACACTCAGGGGCCTCTGCCACTGCAACACAATCCAGATGTACTGGTTTGCATGAACATACTCTGGAAAATGAACGTGCCAACAACGGGTCAACACAGATTAAGACATTTCCTGCCTGTCACAGTCTCTGGGGTTTTTGAGATTTTCATTATTGCTGTAGAATTCCATCAAATCCCTCAAGGTTGTCAGACAGTGACGTGTGGTCCCAACAGTGTGGGAGGCTATAACTTACATGGACAGTGATGAAAAGCCAAGTAAATTTCACAATAAATCTTGACTACATGACAGTTTAGGCACAAAGGCCGACTACTCCCCCAAAATATTTGGTACATTTCTCAATCATCTCTGATGCCATTTGTTTTCATGTGATTTAAAGGACAATGAATGAACTATGGCACTTATTGAAGGGATTTGTCAAGAAAAGTTACTCTATGTCAAGACAATTTCAATTAAAACGGCTTTAGAAACTCAAATCTTAAGTCCAACCACCTGAATTTAAAGCATTTATTTCAGTTCACGATAATACAGGTAATTACAATGTAAGACTGACATTGAATGCACAGGGTTAATGGTTTTCCATACAGCCTTTAGTACCTGTGACAGCATGACTGAAAATGGTGTTATTTAAAGATGGAGGTAGAGTGATGAGAAGCAATGGATGCTGAATGATCCAATCATCCAATGCTACACACTCCTGCACTCCGCCTGAGTTAGTGATAGCAGTTTCCGTAAGAGTCACTCAACGACAACTTCACAAAAATACCCATTTTCAAAGGAGAATGGAAGCTTGCGATATTGGCATTTACATAGTATAGTGTGTGCAAACCTCAAGTAAATGAGTGTTGTTTATGCACACACAACTCTATATATGTATCTGAAAACTCATAATTCAAGTGATTTTTGTTTCTGCACCTTTGACTGACAGTGGCAAAAGTCAACAAGATTCTATCAGAACATTCTGTCTATGTCTCCATGGATGTCTGGCCTCGAGGTGTGGTCAGAATTTGTTTTTCGTAAGGGACCACAGTGAAGGTTGGTCATGTGTGAGTTTCTATGCGTATGATTGTGTGTGCTGAAGACCAGCTCTGATAGTTTTTTAGACAGTTCGTGACCCAGCGGGAGTTTTGACGCTCCGGCTGGGTAGGTAATGATATCAGATGCCACACTCCACAACAACAGGTGCCTTGGCTGTGCCACCTTCAACCTCCATGCTGTTTCAATGACATCAACGCCGACCCAATGGTTAATTATAGATCACTTGTCTGAGTCCCTCCAGTGTTCAGCCGTGAGGAGAGTGGCGGAGCTTCATGTGTGGGTGTCCCATTGAAGCAGGTTGAAAAATGATATTTTCCCTGCCCACGTTTGCGTCAATATACTACTCTGACTACATGTAGCAACATTAACATTACTGGACTATAGCAGCTATGACAAGTGACAACAATCACCAACACATTCTCACTCTTAAAGCGACAGGAAGCAACCACTTTCAAATGGACTTTTGTGTCCAAAACTGATTCTGACGTCCAAGTTGCATGTTGATGCATTCAGCTTTCCAATGAATCGTTTACTACACAAAACCACACCAGACAAGATCATTTATATAGCACATAAGACAACACAAGATCATTGCAGTGTTGTCCATCTGTGTTGAAAATCGGAATAAAACAAACATTCACATCAATAAATACACAAGTCTATAATAAATGAAGTGCATGGAATACAACTAAAACAGACAAAATTGAGGAAATAAGTTGCTACTATTATTAGATAATCTGTGATCAAAGAGTAAAAATGCATGTCAAGAAGAGTTTCAAAAATGGCCAGTGATGGTGCCTGTTTTATATAAGGAGGAAGGGCATTCACAGGTATAGCCTAATGACACCTTCACCACTTTACGTTTTGCGCACCGCCAGTAAAGCACATAACTGCATAAGGTGCGACATATACTTTGTAACATCTAAATTAAAGTTGCTGACAAGTCCAAACCGCATCTCCCCCTTCAGGAAACAAAAGGAGACACAAAAGTTCACTTGAAAATAGTCGATATGTGGCACCTCCAAGGCATGAATATGTTGCATATATTGGCTGCTATTTCATTAAAATGTACAATTTGTTGGGATAAATCTTCCGGTCTCATACGTATCCGCCCTGAAATATTTGGCCTTTATTGTATTGGCTTTCAGGTGACCTCGTTTTGTCCAGAGTCACTTCCTTCTATATTTCAAACACCAACAACAGATGTTTGTTCCTCATGTGACTGCCAAAACAAAAACCATGGATCTGCCCGCAATCTGTGCCTTGTCAGTTTCAGCAAGAGCAAGTGTTAGATAATAGAAATGGACATTTTCATGTAAAGCAAATATGATGAATCTACAAGATTGTAGCTATAGCTAGAAGAAAGAAGCTTCAGAACATGGATTGAATGGATACTGTGTTTGCATAGGCTGGAAGAATGCAGGATCAGGAGTGCACATTTGTTTTACCACACTGAAAGAAGTTACTACACCAGAAAACAAGCAAACAATCCAACACAATGAGTTTCATTACTGTAGTGCATTTGATATCGGCAGTGGGCCACGCGTCATCTACATGTTTTGCTGCTGAGATTGCAGTTCTAGTCTGGCTTTCATGCACATGCCAATGTGAATGATGTCTTCGATTGTGTTCATAGTCTTGTGAGCTGAATTCAAGTATAATTTCCCACCGAGCAATTTGCATAAAGATGTACGGATTGCAACTGTTGCACTTACGGGACATAAATATGTTTACGCACTGAGCTAAATTAACTTTTCAAATTTCCCTTCGTCTTTTCACAAGGACATATAATTTCTGTTGTCATGCTCGCAGACGCCATGCGACTAATTCAATCGAAGTGCTGAGCTCCGGGGTGGAGATTGGGAGCAGATTTAGGCGGAGCATTTGGATGACCATATGGAACTCTTTGTGGCGCCAAGAGACCATGCAGCTCGGAAACCTGATCACCATCTCCCTTGTGACAGCTGGAGCCTTTACACTATCAGAACATTTGTAGACTTCTAATTTGTCATCACCACCTCCTGTGGCATAGAAATATGCTGCAAGAATTAGGTATGAGAAGTTTTCCTCATATCTGGAATGAAGAAAAATCATGTGAGGAAAAAGAACGACCCTGGGAGTGTTGTCAAAAATGCACAAGTGTACGGATATTTAGTTACAATGTAATTGATTTAGATGTCTGTTGACTCAGTAATGTGTTGTATCTAACTACACTGCACAATAAATTGCTATTTTCCTGACAAAAGGACGGACGAGATCACTGCAGAAACAAAGGCAGTACTCGGAATATCAAATGCACGTATTGGCACTTAGTAAATAAGAACAAAGTTGCAAATCGTACACTTGGCTGTGTTTACATGAGTGACTTTTTATGTCTGCCAGTCACAGGCTTGTTCCCCTGAGCTGGACAATCGTCAACTCTCCAGTCCCTGTTGGTTATTGTAGCGTGTCAGTAAATACACCCCATTAATATTTCATTGAACTGTTTTCTGTTGGCGCTTTTCCTCCTTGTAGCTTGTTGTTCCCCCCCATTTGTCCGACTGCACCATGTCCAATACGCTGTTCAACCAGAAAATGCCTCGACCATCATACCCTTCCCATAATTCTCCATCTCCAGTGTGTAAAGTGTTTTCTGCCTGAAGGCACAATTCTCTTGTCATTCTCCTACAGCCAGGGCCTTGTTGTCGTATGATGTAATTGTTTGAGAGGACCTACAGTTACCGGTTTATAGATCTGAACCTTTCAAACTCACAGCGAAAGTTCTTTGGCCATGATTGTTTGGCTAACAAATGCAGTATAAGATGGCGCCTCGGCGCAGCAATCATGACGTGGGCACTACTGAAGAAGTAGCTGTTGAGTAGGTGTCGCTGGTCTGCATCGCCAGCTGTAAACAATCGAGTAGAGCTCTGGAAAAGCATGTTGACCAGTGTTTTCTGGTGGGAAATTGCTTGTGAGTGTTTTTTTTCTGCACTCTGGTAATGCTCTCTAATGTTGATGGTTGACTCTCCACAGGCGGTCTCACAATTCTCAGGTGGGCCATCTTAAAGCACAAGCTGTATTAAGTGCATATGGTTGTAAGATTTTCTTTTCATACGTCAACGCAGAAAGACCACAATTCTGATGTGACATTACTTGGTTTTTAAGTGTTCTATTGTGGATTGCAGCAAGAAATCCAGAGATGATTCATATATTCTTTCTTTTGGTCAACATACAACAGACTTTTATTTAAAGTTTCTATCACAATCAGTTTAATAATAGCTGTGTTTTCAGACTGAAGAGTGGCATGTTCAGTTGAAACCGATGCGAGAAATGGCACAGTGTAGGTTTACAAAAATCTATGAACATATTTTAAGTTTAAGTGAAGCAAAAGAAAAATACCCACCGACAGCACACTATTTCACTGAGGCAGGTTTTCACCTCATATAAAATACGAATAGAAAAAAAAATGGATGTATTTCAACTTTCATTATTCTCTCATATATAGATAATAAAAAACTGTGCCTTTGGAAAGGCTTTGGCTTAGAAGTACAGAAGCCTAGCTCTAACTTAGATATGTAGTTTTCAGAGCAAAAAAGAGTATGGATTTTAATCCGTCAGTCGATAAAGGTCATTGCTAGAAAGGGCTTTATTCTTTGGCTTCACATCAAAGTGTAAATCTGCTGATTGCAGTCCTTGAATGGGGAGCCAACAAGGCTCCATTTGTGGTCTGTTTCTATGGCTCAGTGTGTGTAAGACCCTGCGTGCACAAAACCATAATACAGGGAGTTTCTAACCAGGGCCCCCTAGATCAATGGGCCGCATGACCTTTGCATTGTGCTGCCAGCTTGGCCCGTGATGTCATGCCATCTATCCAGTGCTCCACTTAAAGGGGTGAAAGGAAAGCAACGCTAAGTCCCACACCTTCCTCCTACTGAGCTACAGAAAAGCCAGCATGAAAGGCATCATGTGCAAATGTATCCACCTGAAACAAGATTAATGTCGTTGATACACCTTCGCCAACTGTTGAGTTTAGCCTATAGGACTGTGCGTGTACCTGCTTTCGCGATGGAGGACGCACTGGCGATGACTGTTGTTGACTTTGCTGATTTACTTTTGAAAGGCGTGCGTAGAAACGGTAATGAAAGTCCTGTTGGAAGATTCCGCCCTATCACTTCTGGAGTGTTGTTCTGCATTGATCTATGTCTATTGAATTTAAACGTAGTGCAGCAAAGACTCTCAGCCCAGAGAAAAGAGAAGCCCTCTCATTGTTCTTGACTGAAAGGTCCTCTTTATAGTGAAGAGAGACGATGGCAGCTGGTAGGTTCTTCCCACTAAAGAAGATAGAGCACTTTCAGAGAGTTGTGGAGTGCGGTTGAATGGAAATCTAAAGAGGTAGGCGTGAACCATTTGTTTTGCTATGTTTGTGTTTGCTGTCAACATGTCTATCTGTGTTGTGGTGCGGCCCCTTTTTATCCGCACAAAGTGGCTAACCCCCTCACCCCCAAATGCCCTATATCCCCTTTCACCCACCCACACGACCCAGCCAACACTGTCGCTCCCCCCAAAACTTCAGAAGAATCATTGAGAAGGAAGAGTTACCCCTGAAAGAGACTGCCTTGAGCTGTCTTTTGGGATCGCTTTGTCAAGGTGACAGATGTTGTAATTGCCAGCTGATGGATCACTTGTCCAGGACATGATTAGGAATTTGGTGTACAAAGTCTTTCAGAAGTAGGGAAGGGGTTAAAAGAGTGGACGGAGACAGGATCGGTTGAGAGACGGGGCTGCATATATCAGCCTTTTGACTGCCACCGTGGAGATTCATAATGTGATTGGCCACGCAGTAGAGGAGACACAATCGAGGATAAAGGAGTCTACTTCGGCCCGGCTTGTGAAGGCATGCAAGGTTTGAATAAAAGGGTGAACAGAGCAAACAAACCATTAACGGCCCGCTTTCAAACCCACATTAACATCAGAGCCTTCAAACTTCTGTGGGTGCTTAACATTTTCTCGGACTTGACCTCCAAATCATACAACAAATCCGATTTTTGTTGACGAAGATTTGGATTCCAGGAAGGTGAGCTTCAATGCCATGGGTTTTCCACATTTGCCAGTGTCACTCCACCCCAAAGGAACCCCCCCCACACCTCTTATTTTCTTCCTCACCATTCTAAACAGACATGCACACACAAATGTGCACACAGCGAACGCTCCCCAGAGGTCAATTAGGACAGACAAGGAGCTCCCAGACAAAGGTGCAAGTGGTCCACTGCAGCCGAGGGAACTACATAATTAACAGTTATAAAGTACTTTACTCTGTTAATTTAATTAGTTAATCCTGTTATCAGTAATGCTTTGTTGAGAGGCGCCATTAAAGGTTTCCTTTCCCAGCAACACGCAGGCATTTCTTTGTAGCACTCAGAGGTAGCGGTGTGATGGTCTCATGCACGGACACTGAGTTGGAGGACGTGACAATTGAGCCAATAATGGTGATGCTAACAGAAAAAAAAACTGTCTTTGGAGGTGCAAGGCAGAATCTGGATTTAGTTTATGACTATGCTTTGAATGCCAAACAGGCTGTATATGAAGATGACTGCAAACATTTTCAACACTTTTTGGGTTTTTTTACTGCGATGCGACCCACAAACTCAGAGGACAAAATTCAGGATTCAATCTCCTGTTTTCAAACGAATCACAATTGGATGACTAAAGGTTAACCATCATTCTTCTTAGATTCCAACTCCCACTCTCCCACTCCTTTTAACTGCCAACCCTCTTAGGTTGCTCAAAAACACATGTTCCTTTGCACTCCAGACAATTATTCTAATGAGCTGAGCTTGCCTTCACGTTTGTTTTACAGCGCCACGTGAGCTGTTCATTATATTGTGCTGGTCATCTTATGTGAAGTAGCGGCACACAGCGCCACCTCTTTTCAGGTGCGGCATCTTTGAACGTCAAATCTTGTTTGAAAATATTTTTTATAATCAGCTCCAAACCCTCCTGTGGAGTGCTAATCTGGTTCGGTTCAGTGAGACCCTAAGAGAGACCCTGCTGCCCTTCGTCTCTGCACTCACAAGGACATTTGAGCCATAAGTGAGGCTTGAAATGCATCGTTTTGACGTGACACCATCCTCAAGATGAACAAAAGAATGATGATCAACTGGTTCTGTGTGTGTTTGTGTGTGTCATAGTACAACTGGTCAAAAGCATGGAGCCATTTCAACTCAAAACCAGTTAATGGCTTGTATTTGTTTGTTTTGAAACGGTTGTCCTCTTTCCCATATTTTGGTCGTGGGAGTTTATCACTATAAATATTGCGTTTAATGGGAATTTCCTCAAGAGGACTTTTCAATACGGACTGAAATGTGTCCTCTAATGGAGGATTGATGTCTGGGAGCAGAGTTTCGCTTGCAGAGAGCATCGACTGCATGGTGGCTTCTGGTGGGAGTATGGGCTGATGAAACAGAGGGCAGTCAGGTTGTCAAGGATTAAACTGGAAGGTAGTTATGTTTCTCAATGGTATGTAGTCAGAGATCATCAGAGTTCTCAATCTACGTCAGCTTTTTTGGTTTGGGTGTCATATAGGATTTGGATGCACAGATGTTAATAGAACGTGTGGTCGCAAAAACAGAAAATATACATTTTGAGGTATCAAAGGCGTACTTCTTGAAAAGTGATGTGGTCAACAAATAATAAGTTGATACTGAAGGTAGATGACACGCGACTGGGTGATGTCACAGTGGACAGGTCACCAGTCCACAGGTGGACCACAAGGTACACAGTAGATCCACTGCATGCTTTAGGATCCTTTGTTTTAGTGTTCAATTTGGGTACTGTCTAACCCAGAGGTGGGCACGTCTGGCCTCGGGGCAAAATGCAGCCCTTTGCCTGTATTCAGAAGCAGAATTACAATTTTATTAAAAAAACAAAACTGTTCAACAGGACTTTCATTACCATTTCTACGCACGCCTTTCAAAACTAACAGTGTTTCCTTTTTTTAATTCTTCTTCCTTTCTTAGTTCTTCCTTTTCTTTTCTATTTGTCCCTCATAAAAATACCTTGCAATGGAATGACTTTGTGCACAAGATATTCACCACTTAAAAAAGCTTCCATTACTCATCATTTCCATTGAGAATGTTAAAATTCAAATTAAATAATATATAACCCAATAACATATTTTAAGCATATAATGTCACAGTGTAATCACCTTTCTATATTTTATAAGTTTCGAGTCACAAAATGTGTTGAGAAATGTTGGCTTGACCCCTGAAAAAAGTGGATACTTTTGCCCACCCGTGGTTTAACCACGACACGGAGCCATCTTGTCCAGTAAGATCTGGCTGCTTACTTTTCAGATGTTTGCTCAGTGTTTTAACAAGAAAAACTCAAATTAAATAGTGAGCCACATTGGAGCTCGGTCCCACACCTGATAAACTGCCAACACTACCTTCCCTTTACATCCTGGATGCTTGTCAGAGAGGGCCCTGTAGCATCGTAAGGAACTGCAGCTGGCCGTCACTCCAGTCTGTTTGTTGATAATGTCAGATTTATTAAGTGAAAATGTCTGCATTAGGGGACGAAAAAACACGCCAAAAGATGGCATTTAATCACAGAGTCAAGTGTGCTGAGCAATCAGTTTACAGTATACGGTGCTTTGGCAGGATAGGTCAAAGATGAAATGGCTTGTTAGTTTGCAATCAAACAAGCTCATCATCTGACCAGATGGCTGATTGTTTACCTGTGTGCAAAATGCATATCTCTGATTGCAATCACTTTCCTCCATGGCAGTGTCATTAACCCCGAGCACAAAAAGCACCACACTTTCTTTGTGAACCTGGAAAATGTGTGTGGTTGACTGGCTGAATGAGAAGGGCAGGTGATGTCTCAAGTCTGTTCATGATTCTGTGCAAAACTATTGGGTGAACGCGCCTGCTGCAGCGACCTGAATGGAAGACGCTGTCTTTGCTGGAGCGTCAGTGGGAATTGCCTGAATAATAGAAAAAGAGAGAAACAAAAATCATTTCACGAGCCAATGAAACAGCCATTGAATTTTTCATAAAGTAGAGAACACCTGAATAACCTGACCCCGCACATCATAAAGTATTAATGCCATGATAGCTATGTACAATTCTCTTTGTGTACCGCTGAGAGGAAGTGCTTCAAAATAGAAACCGCTACGCTGAGTTGAAACGTTACGAAGGGTGATTCCGACAAAATAACATTATGAGTTGGGTGCATGTGCACAGGATAACAAGCAAGAAGCCCCAGCGACAATCATGTTGTGAGAGTGTTCAGAACAAGAGATAAGTCAAGGGCGGTTACAGTACAATCGAAATCTCCCTGAACAGGATTGTTTAAATTAAAGTCCCAAAAGTCCCTTTGGGTGAAGTCACCAGTCTGAAACATGGCACATCGAAACAGACACACTCACACCTCAAGACAACTCAACGTGAGGGGTTGACCTTTGAAGGTGTTCAAACTAAGCTGGACACTCTAACATTGCCCCTAGGTGTCCATGTGTGCGCTGCAGTGGCAACCTGTTCAGGGTGTATTCCTGCCTCTTGCCCAATGACCGGTGGGATAGGCTCCTGCACTCCCCACAACTCTAAACAGGACTAAGCGCTGGTGCACTGACAATATATATGTATGTTTTAATACCCAAATGCAAACCATTCTGTTATCCATCCTCACTGTTATATTTCTCACTGTGGCAGAAGTGATTCAATACACAGACCAGAGATGGTCAGTTCAGTACTCCCAGATGTGCACAATGATGCACACAAACATGCAAAATAAGGACATAAATTCCATGAGCGTATTACTGCAGATGTAAGGTGGTAACTCTTTAACCATTGGATGCCGCCTATAATTTTTATTGTGACCAAACAGGTCCGTGTGCGTTTTAATACACACAAACTCCATCTCTCCATCTGGTTGTGGGTCTGTATTGTGGTCTACCTCCATTCATTTCAGGAGGAGCTTTCATGGAGGAATTGCTGCTCGTGAAAGATCTGAGTCTTCAGTTTTATATTCATTGCCACAAACATAGCGAATACCGTGTGTAAATCTGACAACAAGAATAGAGTGTGTAACTTTGTCAGCTGATGGGTGTTGAAAGTTAGGAGCTCCACAAGCATGGGCATTAAGAAACTCTCAGTCAGACAGTCAGACTGTCACTCTCGGTCTAAGTGGTACGCAATGAACAATAATTATTTCGCAAGAGATGGAATTTTCTCTTGGTGTCTACAAGGTGGCTTTTTATTATTTTACATAGAACAAACAACGGCATACAGAGTAAATGAGCTCAAAATCAGATACATCAATAATATACACCAAACTGAATAAACAGAAGGACCAGATAACCCAATGAAAGAACATGCAAATTGGAACGTTAAATTGACCTAAAACGTATCAACGCAAAATCTTCCAATCAAATTTATGTCCACTGGAACAATTATTTATGTCTTTTACAATTGTTTTTGTCTAAAACGTTGCAATTTTTTGCGCTACTTGAGATACAACGACTGGCAATGAGAGTTTCTATATTCCCTCAAGCATGGCAAAATGGCTAGTCTATAATTTTTTGGCAGCCTTTGATGGGGATTTGTGCCCAAATGAAAATGCATCTGAAATGAGCAGCCCTCTGTGGCCCCCACAGTGTGCAAAGATGGCATACAGCAATAATCTTAAAAAATGTAATTAAACACAGATAACATTAATACAATCAGGGAGCTATGATTGAAAGATGCTGTTGTTGTCTAGCAGGGTGGCGAGGGCCCCCGGGCCCCTGGGCCCCGAAACGAGGCGGCTTGCTGTGGGGAAGGAGGCCCTTCGCTCTGGGATTAGCTCAGCCAGGTGGGGGAGCCTCGTGGTTAGAGCATTTAAATTAGCAGTGAGATGACAACCCCCATTAGGAGGGATTAAAGGCCTGCTGGCAGGCAGAACTGCACTGGCACTGGCAGGGGCATCCATCAACGGAAGGCGACGTGGCACAAGTCAGTCAACAGACAGCTGCTGTCACTCGCCCATCTCAGCTGTAGACAGCGCCGTCTCCTAGTTCGCTTCAAACTACTAGTTTTAGAATGTCCTTCTCCAGTTTACCCCCAGCTTTTGGTGTTGTTTTTATATATTACCAAACATGGTGACACATGCCTGTCACCAGACGCAACGTGAGTGTTGAGGTAAGAAAAGAAGTGGAGGGACGTGAGACAGATAATGAGTATTAGAGTAGTTTTTTGTTCTTTAGTGTTTGCTTCTTCCATATTGAATCACAGTTCATATGATCATAGTGGTGGTGAATTGAATATATATATATATATATATATATATATATATATATATATATATATATATACATATATATATATATATATATATAAATTAGTGGTGGGACTTTAACAAGTTAATTGTGATATTTAATGTGTTAAAATACTTTAATCACATTTAATAGTTTTAATTTAATTTTAATTTTAGCAGTTTGCTCTCCAGACAACACAGAACCTTTGTAAGTGCAGGAGTTCCTGGTCCACTGGTCACACTGATGCACAAGACACGTCGCAGCTACGATGATAACAACAACAACAAACATGGAGGAACACCTGAACAAATGCAAACAAAAGCATCTGTTTGCTTTTGTTCAGGGATGTTTTTCACTACACAATGTCAAGGGTTTCCACTACTCTGAATGTACTTGAAATTCTTATGAAATTGAAATTCTTATACAAATATTTTCAAGACATTAAAAGAGCTTTAGTTTAAATAAGGTGATATAAAAACTTGAATAGAGCCACCATCGTGATTTATTGTTCTATTGTCAAACTGATGCAGAATAAACAATATTTTGTTGTTTAAATGTATGTATGAGTCCATGATTTGATTCAGTAATATCCAAAATTCATTCAAATTGAAAAATGTAAATATTCTTATCCCATTACACTGGCGCTGCTGTTGAAAAAAAAATGTTTCACAAGGTTTCCTTTGCGGAAGAACATGGCAGTTATGAGTTTTTTGGGGGATATTTTGTCGACCCACCTTCCTAAATCCAACATCAGATAGTCATTCCGCTGGTAGTCGGCCAACTTCTCCTCAACTTAATGCGGAGAGACAGCGCCCAGGTTCAGGGGTGAGCTTTCACACAAGTGCAGTTGCCGTGGCGGTCCCCGCAGAGAATCTGTCTGTCGGCGGGATTGTGCTAACGTCAAAAAGCCGCAAGAAGAATTACTGGCTTACTGCCACCTGACAACTGAACTTTTTGTTCCTGACGCCGTCCAAAGTTCTGCAGGGAAAGCAAAACAAAACAAAAACTAGAAATCCGATTAAAACAATCTCCTTGAGTCCTGATTAACATACATTTACATGAGAATAGCCCTCTGTGATTAAACAGTGGTAGGTAAGTCCAGCGCGCTATGTGGTGCTATGGTCCATTAGGAGGAAGCCCCATGATGCACTGTTACGCGCCGCACGCCACGAGCAAGGAAACTTCCCAGCACGGCGGTTTGGCCTGCATTGCTCATCGTAAATGTGTCATCTCCTCCACGGCAGCTTGCAAACAAGAACTTTTAAAGATTGACACCAGCTGGAATTAGACTTTGGATCAGCGTTGGATTAAAGGATCGAGCGTCCAGGCAACCTGAGGGTTCACTCCTTTTTCTCAAAAATAATCTCCGATATGAGTGCAAGTATTCTTATTCAACCATGAGTTACATTTAGCATCATAATAAAATATAGAATATAAAGTTAAAAAAAGTGAGTTAATAATTACTGTTTTGTTTTAGGGTAACATTAAGAATAAATAAAAACAATATATATTTTTTTCTTTTTTGAGCTGTCAAGCAGAATAACGGGTATAGATATCGTACAAAGAAAAATCAAACCTGTACTGCTCAGTATTTTTTTGAACCCTCGCTGCACTAATAAATGCACTTAACTTTGTTACACCCTGTCAGCCATCTTATTTTTTTGCTATAATATTTATATTAACCATTGTGCTTGACAACGGAGGATTTAATAATATGCTATTTTAGATGTTAAATTAACAGATTTGTTCCCACAATCAGAAAAAAAACACTTAAATTGAATTAAAAAAATAATAATAATAACAAAAACACAATATAAACATATACTGAGCAGAAGGATGTCTCTTGCTTGACACTGCGGTGGCTGGGACACCGATTGTGATGGTGGCACAGGCCGAATATTCTTTCAGAAAATGCCTTGCTTTTATTTCAGGTTACACTTCTCTGCTGGGGAGTGAATATTAAAGTTAAGAAACCACAATTCAGAACATTGAATATTAAATTAAACTTCTATGAAAATAACTACACTGGGCATGAATACAATGAAAGCTAAAGAGAGAAAGCCATGCTAACAAACATGAAAGACAATATATGTAAAAGCACTCAGAGAGAGCAAACCTCTGTCCAGCCGCTTCAGCCACTAAGAGCATCTCCCAATGACAGGTATCCTTCAAACAAAACCCTGGATCCAGATGGTGATCTGGATCATGTGTTCTGTGTCCCATTTCACAGATTGCCTGAGCATTTCACCCAAATCCATCCCTATTGTTTCATGTTGTTTTGAAGACAGACAGATGGACAAACCAAGGCCGTCGAAAACATAACCTCCTTGGCGGAAGTAATTAGTGCAATTAAAAGAAAAGCCATGTTAGCAGCTTCGCGCATAGCCTGATTATTATGCATTATTAAGCTTTTATTTGCAATGGAAGGCTTAGAAAAGAAACATTCCAGCCTCACAACGCTTTCAGGAACAGCTGGAAATGGTGAAGGAGGGGATAAAAGGAAGATAAAAAGGAAAATATAGACAGACAACGTCAGATGTCACCATTTGGTATTTCTGCAAAGCTCAAGAGGGAGAAAAGCCTGGAGCTATTGCCGTGTTTGAGACCAATGAAGTGAGTGTGCAGCCTCCGATGCCAACCTGGGCTTTCTCCCTTTCTCTGCAGTGCACGCCGAGCTCTCGGGCTATGACAGGAAATCAAAACAATTAGCAGGAGGGATAGAAAAGGTCCTTTTCTGCCCTCCAGCTCTTGTAAACATGGAGACCGTATTTGGAAAATCATGTCGTCATGACAAGTGATATGAAGTTTTGGTCGATATTTAAGTGCATTAAAACCACAACTCTCCAATAATCCAATAATAATAATCATCATAATAATCTCATTGACATATACCTTTTGGACAAATAAAATATTATATATAACCCATGACCTAAAAATATTATTTTGAATATATGTATATATGCAATTTCTTTGTTAAAGCACTGTACAGACAGTTGTAGTTGTGAAGGTGCATTCAAAATGCATAAAATAAGTTTGTGAATTGAAGCCGAAGTGTTTACTAAGTACTCCAGTCAACCGGGTATAGAGTCAGCAGCCAGAAGACGAATTACCTCCAGAGTAAAGAACATGAATGCTGCCGTATCGCGGCACACTGCTCTCTAAGTGGAATTTTTAACTGAGGGACCCCTTCACAGCAAGGAGGTTTTGTTTACATAAAAAGAGTCGGCCAAGGTCTGGGACATTGCACTCGGGACCGGAGCATCGCAGCTCTCTGTCTAAATGGAAAGAAGAAAACATGGACGTTAATGTAAAAGCAGAAAACTGGGAACATGTGTTTTCTGCCAGAGATGAAAGTTTCCAGACGGCTGTGTCATTGTGAGCGAAAGGAGGGCGACTTTGGTGCAACTTAGCTGTTGTTGTTGTTTTTTTTTATTGATTTATTTATGTGTTTATTTTACCTTATTTTTTTTCATATGTATTAAATTATGTGTTGATCCTTATTACTTTGATAGATGGGATAAATGTGCATAACAAATGATATAGTATATTTGAGCATAATACATTTAAAATAAACCCAGACAGATTATGATGTTGTCTCTTTTTTCTTGATAGATAGATAGATACATAGATTAGAATATTTGAAGAAGTAACTAAATCGGATCAATTGACTTCAACATGTGGGCTATTAAATTGGCAACCTTTCCTTTCTTTTTGTGTAGAATATGTTTGGAACAAAGCCGTGAGATTGGTGGTGGGGGCAGATCAGCATAAACAGATCACCTGCCCTTTTCTTGTACAGAGGGGTATGAAGCTGCGAAGCCAGGCATTTTGAGTCCACGCCATGTTACTTCCATAGAACTGTGTAATAGTGAAATTGAGGACGATGGCTGGTCAGATTATTTTTTTTAATTTTGTAACAGTGCGTGCCGGGGTCAGGAGGGGAGTGAGCTATCCACGTATATCATGAAAAGCTCTGGTAACCTTGTTTTGAGTTCTGAGGAATGATGATGGTGGTCAGGATGGGCCTTCGCTGCTCCACCAATAACCATGTCATTCGATACAGTCTACTGCATACGTTGAAATCTGGTTGTTGTTTTGGCCATGTGGCTTTGGGGCTCATGAGAGTGTTGAACTGTCTGTGTCAGTGATTTTCATAGAACACAACATACTTGCATGTCAGCTACAATGTGACAAGGATAGCGACATTTGACCACTGTTCTGTTTCTCGACATACATTCCTCCTGTTCTGCCGCACCACAGTCCAGAAAGCAACTGCGTTGGTGTGACCCGTCCACCTCTCATCCAGTCTGTGTCCCTCTAAGTACTGCTTTACACCTGGGAGCCCTCTGAGACTGGGGCCAGCAGCAGCTCCTGGAGGTGTGTGTACTGGTGCTCTACTGCCCTCCAATGGCTGCGTCTGCACAGAGCAACATAGAAGTTCACTAGGCTTGACTCTAGTGGGATGTCGAGCAGTTCAAGAATAAACTTGAACTAGGTGGCCACACTGCAGAGGACTCAACTGCCTTGTTCATAGTCTTGAATTGTCAAGATGGGTACAGTGTAAACCCAAAAATGACAGTAAAAGCAGTGTTGAGCGCCTTGAAAATGAATGAATCTTTGTCCTTTCAAAAAGTTTCAGTAGATATGTCATCAGCTATTCAGCCAAACATGTTGATAAAGCTTAGTAAATAAGCAGCGAGGTAGTCCTCTTGATGACACCAGGGATGTTTGCCTTTCAATCCGCTGACTGAGCCACCGCTTGCCCTTCAAGCAGACACCATTGGAACAAAGTGTGTGTCTCTTCATTTTACTTTCTCTCTTTCCTGCTAACACACATACCTAATTATTTTCCCCCATTTAGTCAGAAGGTCACTTCCAGCGTACGGTGAGATTTTTCTTTTTTCCATTTTATTAAAAAAAATGAATAAACATAAAATAGTTTGGTTAGTCATACAAATATGACAGGAAATATTTAGAATTTTATCGTGTTTAAAACCCACAATTTCTTCTCGACAGCGAGAAAGATGGGAGAGAAAAGTGTTAGCAACATCTGTTGGCATACATGAATGGCATAAATATGGGCTCGAGTTTTCTCCTGTGTCCACAATTCAAACAATTATCTCAAAAAGAGGTATTCACTTTTACCCTGCTAGCATCCTATAATTTCCTCTTATGCAAGCAAGAACAGAAGAAAGCGCTCACACCGAGCTGCATATAGTTCATAAGAGAGATAAATGTGGACAGTGAGCGGAGGCCCAGATGGCTCAGTCACAATGGCGGTGCAGGGCAGCCTTTGATGGGTGTGAGTGATTGATTTTAGGCTTGACTGGCTCTGATAGAGTCACCTCAGGAGGTGCCTGGCAACCACGGGCCCACGCCAGAAACCTCTCGGCAAGGAACAAGATGGAGCTGAAATTTGCTGGATGCCCAGCAGCTTCGTTCGCATCCCCATAGAAGTCCAATACATTCCGGGTACTTAAGACCACTGGAATTGGATGTATTTTGTCGCTGGCATCAGCTTTCAAAGGCAAAGCGGTTTACAGAACGGTAATTGGTCATTCAATATGGCTCAGCGTGTCGGCTTCACACAAAACATATCTATTTTCAAGTTTATGTGTACGTTTTGCAACGTCCGTCCTTTTATTTGCCTCCAGTCAACACAAAAAAGCTAACTTTCATGTAACGCTGTTGTACCGCCTCTGGTTGCAATGCTGCAATTTCCCCAGCGTGACAGTTTTAGGGAATTTCTGAGGCTACCTTTAAAAAGAATGTTGATATCCCAAACATGGATTTACATTTTTTTCTTCACTATTAAACACACAACTTTTTTTTTTTATTTGAGTTGCAGCATAATAGTGTTTCATGTTTTACATGGTGAATGAGCTCTTTAATATAGTGGAAAAAAGTTAGAACCGCCTAACAGGGCGACAGCACAGAGAAGCGTAGCATCACTGCTCATGTGGCTGCAGACTCCTATAAATCCAAGTGGAGACAGAGGGGCGGGCACAGAGGTGAGAAAGAGGGCAGGGCAGTTCTGCCCGCCTGGGGAGTTTGGCATGTGCCCTCCACAGGCTTCCCGCAGACCAAGGGTCAAAGTAAATAAAGGGACGACGTCGACCGCCTCCAGCAACCCCCTTGGCAACCCCTTTTCCTCCTACCATCCCACAGGCCAAAAACAGGAATCTGGAGACCACGCCCTCCTGGAGACATCCATACCTCTGGAGCCACATGCCACTTTTTCTTCATTCTGCATTCTTTCCGGCATTCTCTTGCAGAGCGTCCAAACACAAGGCTGAGGCTTCTTCTACCACCTGACACGGTATCACAGCTGGAGCTGCACAATATTAGATCTCGTGTTCACAACAGAATTTGATCCTGAAATTGAATTTAGGCACAATGGATAGAGGAATATCAGTTGTGGTGCTGATGTGGTGTACTGGTGCAGCCGACGATAATCCCAAGCGATGCTCATCGATTGAGCTGGGAAACTCACATAATGTAAAACGAATCTTAGAAGATATCAAAGGCATCCATACTAATTCAGTTTTTAATTAGACAATAAAATATAGCATCAACAAAAACATGAATTGAATTTGAATCAATTGTTAATCCCGACAGCATGCAGAATGCATGGATCTTGTTGTTGGAACCATAACACACCAGTTCAAGTTTCATAAAAATATATATATAGAAATTTTAAAAGCGTATAAATTCAATCGGTTTCATTCATGATAACATGCCACCACGGTCGCTGAAGTCTATAAACTGACTCCGGACAGCCAGTTCACATCCCCCATCGGTTTTGAATGTGGAGAAATGCTTTACACGTCATAAAAACAATAGGCAGCCGTCTGCCTCGCTGGGCTCATAGCAGGAAGCTTCGGGTTCCGTGTCACGAGCGGAGAACTTTATAACTTCGAGTTAAAAGTATTTAAATCTGCTGCCCTTGCAGAATTCCCAAATCGCTCTCACCACCAGACCCGATTCAAGATCTGACAGGATACTTTCCACATGGGAATAAATAAATGTAATCATTAATTTCTTCATTTTAATCTAAACTGTGTCAGACATGACATACAGAGCAGTTACAGCCCTTTCATGTAGTACATAAAGGAATTCTGGACAGAAGGCTGAGATCCCCCCAATGGTTGCGAATGTGGAAAAATGCTTTACACATAATAAAAACAATAGGCATCCGGACTGCGTGCTGGGCTCATAGCAGGAAACTTAGGGTTCCGTGGAGCGAGAGTAGAGCTTTATAACATCAAGTTAAATGTCTTTTAATCTGCTGTTATTCGAGGTTGCCCAAGTGTCTTGAACCTTAAGCCCTAAATCTAACTGAAGATCTTCACATCACGTCACATAAACCAACTCAACATCTTTTGTTTGAAGCAATTTAAAGGCCATATAACCTTCAGATAGTCCACCAACTTCTATATCCATAAAACCACGTGCAGTAATTCACAGTGGCACGCTTGTATAAGTGATTTCAGTCCCCCATTGGCTGAGAATGTGGAAAACAATTCACATGATTAAAAATGATGGGCCGCCATCAAGGCTCATAACAGGGATATGTGGTGTGAACCGAGGGCTTTACATTACAATGTCAGGTTCAGTGAGTTTGGATAGGCTGCTTTTTAAAATACAGTCTGAGTCTGAACTGGGTACTATGAGACAATAAGATATTGGCTTGAGTCAATGAAAGAATATCTGGTGAAGTTGTGTCGTTGAATCATACCAGTGGTCATGAGGACACTTCTGTGGAATTCGTGGAAGCATAACAGAGACCCTATCAATTGATGAAAATACTTTCAGCGTGTCAGTACCAGTTCAAGAAGAGAAACCTAAATAACCAATGAATGCCACACTTCCAGATTGTTCCGAGAAACAGCAGCCTGTTAATACACTGTTAAAAGGGTGCATGTCAAAATGCATAACACTGTTTTTGACTGACTTTCATTGCAAAGTGTACTTTGGATAGAAACAGAATTTTACATCAGACTGCATGGGCAACATCGGAGATGGACTTCTTTGCATTCATCTACATCTAACGAATGTATTCATGTATATGAATACTCACTGATTAAAAAAACTTTTTTATCGTTCATTCATGTATTTGTGCCCCTTTGATTTTTAAAAAAATAAAATATGTTTTACTGTATGATGTGTAATGTGTTAAATTACCAACCAACTTGAAAAAGTGAAACCTAATGTAATCCTCATTCTGGCCAGAACACTTGAATCAAATTATTGGTCGTGGATATAATGCTTCCAACAATTGGCAGCGGCAAAGCTTTTGATTTTCTTCCCCACTGCTCCGCCTGTATAATGGTGATAGATCCCTGCTATCTATCAGCTAACCTTTCACATCTCTACCAGACACCAGCCCCGTCTGACAACAGGACAATACATGACAATGTAAGTTAATGTTCTGCACACACATGGAAACCGGTGAGCTGCCTCCTCTTTCTCCACCAACTGCATCCCTCGGTCCCACCGTCCCTCCTGCTGGAAGAATTCCCAACCCTCTCTGCAGGTAGCCGGGCGGCCGAGACCAGCATAACATGTGTTTTCCTCCCCTGGTGGGGTCAAAGTGAGGTCTTCCATTCATTGCTAGTACAACGTAATACAGCGGCCAGGCTCGGCCACTTGCATACTCATCATGTGCTGCTCCCTCACTACAGATGATGAATTCCTCCCAGCTCAAACATGGATGGAAAAAGAGAAATAAATGGCAGTTAAAAAGACCCTTGCCAGGGCCTCTCGATGCATCACTCTTCTGGTTTGCAACTCAATCATTGACAATTTCAAGGACAAAATTGTGCCTCTTTTGTTCCTGCTGTTCTACTTTACTGGTCAATAATATTGACCAAACTAGTTTGGACGTCTGAAATGTGATATTATCGTAGGGCGTGAAGTTTTTGCAAGCCACATGTTGTTTGGCTGTTTACTTTACAGGCTTGAGTAATGAATTCATCAGACGAATATAAAAATTTTCAAAGTCTCATTTGAAGTACTTTTCTCTTCAAAAGTTATAGTTATAAAGTTATAAAAAAAAACAGCTTTTTGGAATGCTTAAGGAGAAACAGATCTGATAAAGTCAGAGACACTTTTTCCAAAAGGTTTGTTTTTAATTTGCTGCTGCAAAAATAACAACTGAAAAAAAAATGCATGTCACTGCAGTAGATGAATGGTCAAGTGTGAGAACCTTCTCGAAACCTTTAAGACACGATCAGCAAGTTTTTGTGGTCTCGACTTATGGAAGTCTATGTATGGCAACTTTATGAGTTCCAATAACTGCAGCTCAGTGGGAATCTGACATATGTACGGTGCTCTGCAGTGGACTCTGAGAGACTGTGGTTAATCACGTAGTTTAAAATGTTGATTTAACACAAGAAATAATTGATTTGGTACCTACTACGACCAAGTTTTAGAGTGTATTTTAAGACACATATCGGTACCACAGACAATTCCGACTTTATAATTGCGACAACCCAAGACGACAGTGTACAGCTGTGAGACATACGAGACAAATACATAACTCAAAATTGGAAAATAATGTTCCTCTCACACTGGAATGAGCCACAAAAATTTGTGGTTTATCCGGCACTTAAAAGAGATCCTCAAATGTCCAGCCCCATGAGGGTAGAAATCCTGGATCCTCAGTGCAGAGACTGGGTGCAAAAGAACCCACCTGAATAGTGACGGCAGCCTTAAATTTTAAAACGGTCCCATCCTCTTAGGTGGGTATCGTGAATTACACTGTGTGCTCAGATGCACATGCCTGGTTTTCATGACTGGCAATTCTCCACTGTCATCGCAATTATGAAGTCAATCGCTAAGCGTTTGTAGCCAGGCTGGCTACCCACTGTTTCATGTTAATTCGATGTACAGTTCAGTCCGCAACCTTGTCGAGAGATGGCACGGTGGCATTTCAGTCTCCCTCTGGGATGTAAATGAGTGATAGCATAATTGGTCGAATCATATCCAGCAAAAAACACATTGCAATAAAACAACTGGAAAAAGCAACTATGCATGACCTCATGTTTTTTGTTAAGATAGTTCTCTTCACGACAACCAGAGTATCGTACAGAAAGCATTATATATTTATGCCATGGTCACACCAGATGATATACTTGGGTTGGACTCATGGAGCCAACTCACACCACCAAGGTCATTCATGCACATTCACACAAAGCAAGGTGGGTATGGACGTTAAAAGCACCATTAGATCATATTCCGCAACATATCTTGGGCAGCGCTTCATGGAAAGGAAGGACGAAGGTTGTGGTTAGGATCAGCCTTGCAATGGCGCTTTTTGCTCTGTTTACTTCAATGTGCCACTCGGTATGTAAAGCGCTTCAAATGAATTTGCGTTTCAATCGTGGTGACCTTTAAGGGGCGAGCCAGAAGGTCTAATAATGTAAACGCTTGTAATGTTACATGGGCATGGAATAACCTTTTACTCCATTGAAGTACCTCAACATGCACGGCAGCCACCAGGAAGCAAAAGTCTCGGGAGTGAGAATGGGTTGGATTCGAACCACCAACCCAGTATACCAGTATCGACTAAAGAATTGTTCTATCATTGTGGCCAAAAGTTTTTGTAGGCACAGAAAAAACCCCAACAGGGATGTAAAGGTGGGCCTCAGAAACAACCTCTAAAACACCACTGAACAAAGAATGTTTCCCAGTTGTCAAGGTACTTGCAACTTTTCCTTTGCTGTCACCAAATGAGTCCCATATTTTGTTTCTGAGCAGATCATGGCGTGTCAGCAGCAACACTTCAAAGCCTTCCAACCTTCCTGGATCCCAATGAAACTCAGGAATACTACTTAAATCTGCAGGAGTCACCACTGAAAATTTCATTTAAATACATTCAAAACGTAGTTTGCAAATAGACAGACACCAATGATGATTTCCTGAGGGAAATTCAACATGCTAAATGAATAAAAAGTCTCCTGGTTTAGTGAATAATAATGAGATTTCCTGTTTCTCTAATGCTAGTGGGAGATGATGATGAAATGCTAAAAATGCAGCAGCACACCATGGGCACATACAACAAATAAACAACTATAATAACACACAGGTATCAGTGTTAAGCAGGTGTCATGGCCGCCATGACATCGTGCTGAGTAAGACTCGCTACAGGAGGCTTTCTCTTGGCCCCGTTGCCAGCATGTGGCCACTGACAAGAGCTGAAAAGGCGAGACAAGAGATTAGGGAGGCAAGAAGCTTTGTCTGTGCACACAACCCGCCACACAACACACAACAAGCTCTCCATACAATCCACATGTTCCCATTTTTTCTTATTATCGTAAATGTGTACGGGGGGATGGACCAAATTCTTCTCACTAATGGACTAGAAATTTACCACCCTCGCCCCCACCCTACCCTTTCACTCCCGAAAAGCCAGAAAAGCCACTTACGAAATCTGTTTTCTGACCACACTTGGGACGACGGCATTTATTCAATCATGCTGGAAGGGATTTTGGGAGACATCTTATGTGACTTGGTGCAATGTGAGTTAATAGGAAGAGAGTCGCTGGTGGAGAGAAGGTACCAGACAGAGGGGGTAGTTACCGAGCAGAACAATGCCAGAGGGGCACTCACAGTATCTGGACTCACACTGGGTTGAGTGTATTTATCAACTTAATAGCAGGTGTCTGATTGAACATGGCCATGATTACAGTAAGTCTGTTCGTCTCCGCCTCCTCACCTTCTTCCTCCTCATCTTGCTTGCACCCTTGTTCCCATTTCTGAAGCTCTAGGACACAGCTTGTCTGTCAGTGTTCTTCCATGGCCCTTTAAAATGTGGTTTCATCGAAGATAGTCAGGAATTTATGGAGAGGCAGACGGACAAATGAAAGAATAAATAGAAATAAATTGATCAAATACTTTTTTTTTCCTCTTGTGGAGCAGTTTGGATTTTGGGGTATGGATGAAGGGTAATTTGAAGAACATGAACTTCACTCTATTTTGTTGTTTTTTGATCTTGGCAACAGTGTAAATGCACCGGGTTTGAAGTTTCAGTGAATGTGCTGACACTGTCAGGTTGTGGTTGCTTCTGAAGCATCATCAGCTTGCTGGCTGCCCAACCCTGGTTAGTCCCCTCTTACTTCCTTTCCCCCTTTTTTCCCTTTTGAGTGGCATCTGTTGGTCTATACTGCAAGTGAAAACAATAGATTTTCCTTCCTTCAAATCAATGTGGAACCACCAAAATGATGAAGGGACCAACACTGGCAGATGAAAAGATCAATTGACAGATAAATGCCAATTTAAACAATTTGATTTTTTTTTAAACATTTCCCGACAGCCACAACTTGTTGAAGTAAAAAGATTCACGACAATAAAATGAGAACAAGTTATATAACTGGATGAATGAGTGAGGAAGTTGAAAGAGAAGTTGCAGAAGAAGTATTCTGCCAGATAAACAAGTCAATAAACAAGTGGAGGGGGACCAATTTAGCTGATAAGCCAGAGAAGGCCCTTCAGGTGTCTCCTGCACCACTGCTGTGTAAATGAGCTCCAATTAAACAGGCGGGCCTCAGCTCTGGGTCTCCCCGCAGCCCTACTCATGCCTCCTCCATCCCTGAGGCCTACCGCAGCCCCTCGCTGCTCGCCGCGAGGCCCAGCCCACCGCACGACTCCTGCAGCTGCTGCTCACTCGCACTGTTTCTCACTCACACTGTGAGACCCAAAGGCCTTCTTAACTCGCTCGAGTGTGAGCACACAGTTGCCTGTTGACGTGTGTGTGTGTGTGTGTGTACTTTGGCATGCATCTGATGGTGTTTGTTAGCCTTTCAGAATTTCACCTTCCTGCATTGAAATGTGTCAGCATGGGAGAAATTTGGCATCACAGACCATTGGATTTGTTTGTATTGTGGTCATAAACTTGCCATCAAATGGATGTATTGTCTTTTAATGTATCAGATTAGAACATAGATTCAACGACTCCAGCGCAAATTACACACACTCTTGGAACGCTGACCAAACGGCCCTGCGCAAACATTGCACGATTCCTCCGAAGGCCTCTGCCATGGCGCCGACAGGGAGGTAGGGAAAGGAAGAGGAGGCAAACACAGCAGGTGAGGCTGCCAATTAGACAAGGTGGTGATTTAGATGACCAGATTGGGAGCACACTGTTGGCCTGGGTTGCCACTCCTGATCCCCCAGGACCCAGGAGACCAACGTGGAATAACAAGAGAAACTCAAAGCTGCCTGGTTAGAAGTATATTTTCTTAACTTTACCTCTTAAGGATTACAGTGGTGAAAATCTGTGAGCGAAAAGCTGTAGAATTAAGATTTCATTGTTCGGCTTCTAACGTACGGTTTAAAACATGAGCTTCGCACACAGGGAACATCCCAGGAGGCCCTGTCTCAAGAATAAATCTTGAGACAGCTTGTATTAAACCCTGTCTGCACTATTACCATTAAATATGTATACAGCTGTCTTTATTTATGAACACTAATTCATGTAATTACCAAGTTATTATAACAATGCTATGATGATTCTCCCTCAAAATTGTCAGCAAAAAATAAACAAATAAAATGTAATTATTATTTTTAAATGTCATTGCTCTTTTGAACATTTTAGAATACAAATAAATAAATGAATAAATAACTAAAATAACAATTGAAAAAAATAAAATAACCAAACTCGTACGGAAATCATCTAGGTTCTCAGTGGATGTGAATTTTCTGAACCTCTACAAATGTCAAATAAAGGTTGCCGCTGATCAAAGACTTCTGTCAGAGTTGGTCTTCAAAACACTGACCAAGAACCATCTCTGTAACTGTAAAAACACACGATTAAGCCGTCACTACAGAGTTGAAACTTTGCTAAATGCTGTAGGAGAGTTAAGTGAGTACTTGTTGTTCATCAATATTTGGTTGAAGTTTTTTTCTGATTAAGCTAAGAATGTTTCTTTTCCAAGCCACAGATGACCAAGTCAAACTAAATTAAATGGGTGAGCATTTATTCACTGGAGGCATTTGTTTTGCATATTTTATGTGGTTATGTTGTGCTTACGGCCGGTCACTGACATTGGTTACATGTTACTGTTTTGTGGCTGGGATTACAGGATGCTATAAACTAGGCTTTAACTTGTCCTTCTTGATTCTGTTTTACCAATTACTTCTGACTGGACACTGAGTCAAGCCAACCGTCCAAGATCTGAGTTTTATCATAAGAAAACTGGCTCTTGAGACGCAAGTCTGTTCTGTGCTCCATGCAAAGTACATTCTACTAATGTCACCAGTCAAATTCTGAAAGGTGTCCGTCACTTTAAATGTCAGCTCTTTAAGCCTTGATGCTATATGTAATTGAGAAGGGAAAAAAAACAGGCCTGTTGTTTGGGCAATTACAACAATTTCCATTAAGGCAATTCTCAACTTGATTCCCCCCCCGGAATTGCGATTAACATTACTGTTAATAAGCATCACTGAAAGGGAGCCAGGACCGGGGTTTGGGCAGCCGCCCTGTGTCTGAACAGTCGGATGTTTTCTTGCCTTGGCCCTGCTATATTTAACCGTGTGCAGGGGGTCATCTCGAGATGCGTTGGGAGGTGGTGCTTCACCGTGGGAGCAGGGAATCAGTGGACAGTCGGAGGTGAAGGCTCAGTTGGATCGTGTCACTGGGGTTAGCAGGCATTTCCTTGTTTGGAGTCTTGATGGTCCAAGATCTGCGTTGTTGTGAGAAAATGGCCTTGTTACGACGTACTGTGATCCATCTTCCCTCTCATCATGCACGCCAATTAAAACTACGCCACTGATTAGATGATTCCCAGCGAGGAAGGTCAATTTGACACTTCACAGGTCATCGCTGCAGTCACGTCTACGCTGGTGTGGATGTCTGACCTTCAGTGTGGCATGATTCTACTGGGTACTGTGGACTGCTCATGATCATAGGTGCATGTAAAATGACATTCTTTACAATAAATTCTCTTCTCCTGTTGCACCTTGTCTTCTACTACCATCGCCCCTCCCCCATCGTGCTACTTGGACTATTGGACCGCTATTTCCACTATTGGACCACTATTTCCATCACTATCGACAGTGGTCGATATATTTCAAATGGACCAAAATTGAAATATTTACAAGCCCTAAAGGACGACTACAACCACACTATGCACTGTAAACTACCACCTCAAGAGTATGCAACAGTTTGAATTCAGGAACACACAAAAACTTATTGTAAAATAATTATATGCTTAGTTACTGTGAAAAACAGTCAGCTACAAGGGTGTATATATCAGTATGTGACCATGATGCTAGGACAAGATGCTGGTTATCACTTTAGATTGATTTATAACTGTTAAATATGCTGCAAATACATGTGAACATGCAACATTCATGTAATATTGTGAGCAACGTTAATGGTCAATATGACTTCCGTTTAATGTTCCCAACAATTACCAATGAAATACAAGTTGATGTACTATTAGCATTATTAGCATGAGCATTAGCATCTGTCTACCAACATGAGATCAGTAACTAAACACGATACAGAATGTTTTTTTTTCTTCTCTTTTTGCGACATAAAAGTATAAGAGCAATAAAGCTGGCACGGAAGTCTCAATGAAAGGCTGCGAACGCGTGACACTATTAAGTGACACAATCTGCTTGTTTTACGACACCATTAAGTCAAGATGCTCCAATTACGCGAGGAACAAAACAACTCTTCATCCACACATGTTGGAGTAGAAATATAATGACATTCACATTGACGTGACCGACGCAAGGCGTCATCTGAGCAAAGCTGTGACCCGTTTTAAAGATCAACATCAGCTCACGAGCCTGAACCCAGCAGTTGTCCTTTCCTCTGAATGTTATTGCAGAGGGACACAAGGTCAGATTGCAGGGAGATGATGATGATGATACATGGGAAGCCCTTTTGAAATACGAAAGTGTTCCTTTTCCCCCCCTCTCACTGCTGCGCTGCATATTGACCTTGGCATTTTTGACAATAGCATCCATCACACGCGCAGAACCTTTCCAACAGGCAACACTGGTTTTCTGAGCGACCAAGTGAATCAGATTAAGGAATAACACCAGTAGATGGATGCCTGTTGTCAGAGCTGCGGAGGGATCAAGCTCCCTTGTTCTCCATGCATTCCATTTCCTCTCCGCACCCCTCGCATGGCCTGGCGGGCTTATGTTTCTGCGCTCTTGACACCTTTGATTAACGGCCACCGATTACTTTTGAAATTGAGCGATATGACAGCGGTACAGAGACGATCAATTTGGAGAAATATTGAGAACTTGTTGGATCGAGCCGCTCACACAGTACTGTTTCTTATTTACACTGGTGTATATACAGTATGTTTCTGCATTAACAGAGACTAAGGTGGTGAGGTGCAGTTATATATTCTTCTCTTCTTGTCTAAAAACAAAGCCTGCTTCAAAATGGATGGGATGAGGTATAAATGTATCATATATGTGTTTGATTTACAAATGCAAAATAGTGTGGAAATATATATTTTCAGCTGCCTAGAATGAGGGATCCAGATTTGCTTTTGAAAACAGCAGAGGTGCTACTTTGGCTTCCGTTGAAAGGGGCACATCCACAACATGACAGTCATGAGGTCAAGTACAAAATGACAATATAGGTGAGGGTCTCTATAAAAAAAAAAAATCTTAGGTAGTTACTTTATCCCAATTGATGGTATTTTAATATTTGACACCGGAATGATCAAATCTGAGTTGATCCACACTGAGTTCAAACATCAAGGTAGAAGTGCTGTTTAAGCTTTTTAAACTTCAAGACTTCCACCCATCAGCACATTCTTGTTAACTGACCTCCATCGGGTTTTATGGATGACATCACATTGTTGCACTGGAATTGGTGCACAGAAGCAGTTTCCCTGCAAAAGAAATTAGTTAGCGATTAATCTGAGTTATTTGCATCAGTCAAACATTTCTGTGCGTAATTAATTTAACCAAATGAATTAAGTCACAACATTTCCATACAATACATAATACATGTACCACCTTCAAGAGCATCATATTTTGGGATCAAATCTAGGTGATGGTAACAGCTACTTGGACCCATATGAAATTACGTATTGCGACTGAAAGCAGTATGAAAGTATTTAAATAATGAAAGTTTCATGTTTGAATTATTTTGGTGTGAATTTTAGTTCATAACTTTTAGTAGGCAACGCATTTTTTATTTTGATTTAAGAATCTGTTGCTTCAGTTACATTAAACAAAAATACATTTAGCGTTTTAAGATGTAGACATGATATCAAAAGACATTGCTGAAGACTGTCTGCACGGAAAAAGGTAATAACACTACACTTGCGTGTCACTGTATGAAGATGTGTTTCTTAATGTGTGCGTCTTCACATTTATGTGCATTTCAGAGAGGTGCGAGAGTGAAGTACTCAATTGGGAGCGTCAAGTCAGTGACCTCTGTCTCTCCAACTGTGTGGAAAAAAAACTGTGTGCGTGTGTGTGTGTAGGACAGAACGAGAGCAAGTACAACACGAAGAACAGAGCAGCATTGTAGAGTGCTGAGCGTGTTTGCTCTGAGAATGTCATCCACATGCTGCTGCTCACGTAACCCGCACAGAGGAAAAAGTCTTGAACCGCAGCGGCCTTTGCACTTTGCTCTGACATTGACTCACACAGTGCAAGGTTGCTGAGGCGCTGCATGTGAGCCCAGTCCAGGTTCAACACACTCCACTGCCAAAGCAGAACTCTCACCGTGTGCCTGATAATGCTACAAATTCAAATTTAGAGTCTGGTTTCCTCGGCTCATAGCATGTGAGAGTTCCTGTGTGCTCGTACATACACGGACCCACTATAAGACAAGACAAAAAAACAAGACCCACTATGATAAAATAGATTGCCTTAAAGTCTCTTTAAATCACTTTATACAGAATAACATAAGCAAACACAAAAGTATTAAAAATACAAATAATTAAATCAACAAATTAGACAATAATTAAATAAAAACACTGGTAATAACAATTTAATTCATATTCTTCAGTCCATGCAGTGGCAGTAGCAGCTCCGGTGGTAGTGTTTGAACATAATTATTCTGTCCAAATATGGGAGGAAAAATATATTTCTGACTTTTTAGGGTTTAGTCTGCAGTCTATTACTAGAAACAAAATTATGTTCCAGCATCTTAACGCCTTATGCCCATTGACTCGCGGTATCTGTCAGTCAGCACGTCTAAATCTGATCTGAATCTTCAGCTGACAATATTTTAAAGAGAACCCGCTAAACACACGGAGGGACTCATTTTGTTCCTGCAGCCACCGAGCACGAAGCCGAAAACTAAAATGGAGAGGGGGACATCATTTTTTTGGATGGCAAGAAAAGGATTCTTCACAAACGTGGACACGCAGCTCCCTCTACCCACCAGAACGCAAAGTGCACCTGGACTACTTCTAGGCTTCTGGTCACAGAGTTTTAAGGCAAACCACAAGAGCAAAGATCTTTTTAAAGGCTTCATCAAAAGTGACGGACCACCACAAGCGGTAAACCGTGTTAAACAGGCGGACACCGTCAAAGGCCTGCTCCTGAGGAGGCAGGCGACAGGGAGGAGAAGTACAAGGCCTCAGAAGTTGGCCACCTTCCCTTGAACCACAGCGATGCTCCCTCAGCAGGAGGGGAACCAGGCCAGCTTTGATAAACAACACCTTCGTGATCCCCGTTGTTCGGAGATGAATCATGGACTGCAGATGGGTCCAGATTCTTTCTGCAAACATTGAAGCGGGGTGAGAGAAATTCCAGCGCTGATTTTGTTCACTACTATCCATGATGTTTAGTCGGTGTTGAATTATATGACAGAAAAATCGACAGTGCAGAATGTTAAAAAGCCAAATCTGTCAGTCTAATGAGAGTGGAAAGTTTGGGGTGTTTGGCTCGGAAGGAAGTGATCTGGCAAACGCACACAAATTCCGTCATCTCTTGCTGAAAGTGAATGGAAGCAGACAGTGAGGATAAAGGACAAATAGAAGCTTTGACTGTGTATAGATATTTCAGAAGTCGCCCCCTCATCCTTATCCTGTGTTAATTTTAACGCTGTCCACCATGGATGGTGAGGAATTGCCAATAAACACTACTACTACAAGGTGGCTGTCGAGTAGGGATTGATATTCATGGGGTTCGAACCAAAAGAGAGCTGCCTCTGATGCATTTAATTCCGTCTCTATCTTTAGATGTCTCACATCTAAATACGGTCACACTGTATATATATATATATATATATATATATATATATATATATATATATATACAGTGTACAATACGGTCACACTGTAGATATATATATTATATATATATATATATAATGAATGACTGAATGAATGAATGACTGTATTTTACTTAGAATGGTCAGTGAAAGTTTGCTCTTAATAGGTGACACATTGTAGAGAACACTGAAGACTCTTTGTGAAAGCAGCATTGACTAAAGACGATGAATCAGAAATGATGGATTACAGGTTAAATAAATAAACCCAGTGTATCACTATAGGCAGGTGCCCCCTACTGACCAGCTGCTACCTGAAGGTAGTCAAGGACTCCAAATCAAGGCGCTGCGTCGCTGGATCCAATACGAGTTTTGAGGATCCAAAACTGTCAATACTTTGATCAGCATCTGTTTTCAGTCATTTTTCACTTGTCACTTTCAAAAATAAATCTTGCTTATGGTTTCTTTTGTTTTATATTTCACATCGGCAGCGCAGAGTGAGTTCCAGTCCAAGAGCTGAGAGGAGAAAAACATTTCCCTCTCTAAGACTTGTTTTGCCTCCAAGCAGCTGCCTCTTACAGTATGTGCTGCTTCCTTCACCCCGGTCTCACTCACTTCTCACTCCCTAGGTTGCTCCTCGCAGGTCATAAATTAGGAAGAGGGAGGGTTCAAATCAGATCAGAGAGAGCAGATCAGTCACTTGTGGTGTTTAGTCAGTTGAGGTCACTTCACTGTTGGCACTGGGTGTTATGCAATACTCATTAAAACAACATCGGCTGTGTTGTGATTTCATCACGGCGTTTCTTCAGCCCCAAGTCCTTGCAGCAGAGATGTGGTTGGGAATTGACAGAATCGCATGCTGGCTAAGGAAACAAGTCGCCATCCAAAGGACTGCAGTTACATATGAAAATATTGATCTAAAAACATGATCTCGGTCACACACTTGGGTTATGTTTATGATTGTACAATCACTTTGTGGTTCAGAAAATGAAACAGCAGAAGGTAAAAGAAAGTAAGTCATATTCAAGAGGCCCAGCATGCCACTTGAATGCTCTTAAAAGAAGACGAGAGGATTGTCAGCAGGGAGGGTTTAGAGCTGTGGAGAGTTGCAGCTGCCTCATGATACATGAAGAGGCTTATGAGCCAAATATTTGACTTTTCATAACTCTCGCGGCCCACATAAAGTAACTTTACAGGCTGGGTTTGGCCAAGATTTTGACTCATGCGAGTTGATGTGCAAGACGCTGACTTGCTGCTAAAGAAATTATCACTGTCATATTTGGGTTAAAACTTGAAATGTTGGAACCAAGTCAGGCGTATGATGTCTAAAACCAAACTGTGCAGGATAAAGCGCCTGAACTCAAGTATAATCAAAGCTGAAATATTTAAAATGAAACTCTATTATTGCATTTTTACACAATTTAATGAAACATCCGTAAGACACAGCAATGTAAAGTAGCATTCAAAAAGTTCTCCCTAAAAAAGAGGTGGGCAACGTGTGGCCCGGGGGCCACATGGAGCCCTTTGACTGAATTGATGCAACCCTCTGGAGGTCAGAGCAAAACTACAATGGCAGCCATGAAGCAATGTCCCATTCAAAAAGTCACTTGCCATTTGAGAATGTATAAATGTATAAATTTATATAAATGTATAAATAAATTAAATGTATATAAAAATGATGTAACATGAAATCTTAAGAAATTAAGATTTTCTAAGCTGGAAAAGCTGTGACATAAGTACCCTATTCTACCCTATACTTAGAGCATTGGATGTCTTATATCTTGCTCTAGATACCTATGAGCCTCCTACTGTGACAGTCCATACTGTAATGTGGCCCATCCCTGCTCTAAAGAAGTCAGATATGGACCTTTAAATGTGAAGCCTTCATAGGCTCAGTCAAAGTATTGCATGAGAACATTTCGGGTGTCTGACAGGGATGTTTTGGCTGCATCAGATTGATGTGGGAGAGTTATTATGAACATCTTGTATTCAGCAGAGATGCTGAACCTAATCCAGCGACAGACACCACGACAATGACTCAGTGACATGAATAGCAGCAACTCTTCTCCACTTCAGCAGCTTGTACGACACACTATTATGCTTTTGTGTTGTGGGGAGATCTGAATTATGAAATATCAAGCGAGGCATGTGGGATCTATTTGGATGTATCACAACACTCCCATTGAAAACGGTTAAATGGCTTTGCATGAGGCTTGTGTACGAAACCATATGGACGCCTCCACATCTCCTCGTTTCATACATGTTTCTTTTGACATCAATAATGCCCTGGTATCCAGTGGCGCTTGGAACGCATCCAAAACAATTATAAAGTTGCCGTGGAAACTGGGGTCCTGTGCCAGGGCCGGCCATACTGTCTCCGCTCAGATAACCGCATGGAAAGTCACAGCAAACAAAGCACTTGACAGGGGTGTAGAAATGAGGGGAATAGAAAGAGAGGGAAGGAGGTGAAGGATGGGCAGAGGTGAGGGGACAGAGATGCAGTAACAATGGCCGTCATTTTGGCAATCTGAAGATGAAGAGTACGTTGGAGACTGTGGAGCCAAATGATTTTTATAATAGAATAGAATAGAATAGAATAGCCTTTATTATCTTTGTACAGTGTACAACGAGATTTGAGCGCATTTTTGACATCGATACCTCAATAAATTAACATCCAGGCTCTGAAATTCATTTAGTTTTTGAAAGACTGCATGCTGTCATCCTTCCAAATATGACTCAGATTTTTAAAAAAAGTTCTTTAACTGAGTCCAATTTAAGAATGAACGCAGAAATAAAATCATGAGTGAAAAGTATTACAGTTAAAGTTCACCTTGATTTCTTAATTCTTTGTGCCTACAAATGTCCTCCTCATATTTTTAAAGAGTTATATCCAGTAATAGCACGGTGAAACATCAACTTCCTGAAACAACGAAAGGGACCACACAATGTTCCTACATTATGGATTAATTTACTTTTAAATTAAGAATACTTTCTTTCATATTTGTTTGGCTACAGGTTTCCTGAGGTCAGGTCACACCAAGCATGATGGATCATGGGATTGATGATGCATGGGCCACTGGGTAAAAGCTGCAAAGACACAAGTGATGGGAGAGACTTCTGTCTGTTTATACTTCTTTACTTTTCAAGATGGCTGTGGCTGCCAGACTGTGACAAACCACAGTGTGGAGCAAACATTTGACATCGGACAGTTGCCCACCACATGACCCACTGCATTGCAGGCGGCAATGTAGTGGGTCACTTTTTATTAACCTCACTTTTTATCCTTTAATGGAACTTTGATATAATTGTCTGAAACTGTGAATCCACAGTGTCACTGAAGTCAGCACAATGATTTTGCCAAAATTGACATACAAAGCCACTTCATGAGATGCGCGATTCGATTGCAGTTGAAAAACAAACAAAAAAAAGCACAATGGGGTCCTCTTTTAAAAGCAGTATTTTGGGAACTCTCACTCTCCTACAGCATATAAACACACCACTGGGATGCAGGATTGCGCGGCTACACTGTTGTTATTGTTATCTGTATGTAAATAACATAAAATATTAATTTAAAAAATGTTGACAATATTAACTACAATGAAACAAACAAAAGGGGAAATGTTTCTATTGAAAAAAAATATATATACATATATAAAATTTAATGTATTATACATGGATTTTTTTTTCCAAAAAAATAAATGTACTTTTAAATGAGCTCGAATCTCAATGCTCATGGAGTCTGCGCCCCTTTTTGTGTTATTAACAGAAGATCTAGTGCAAAAGGAGTCGCAGCGTTGTGTACGTGAAGGGAGTGATCATGCAAAGCAACATGCTGTGTCCTAAGTGACATGTAAGTTCATGAGCGGCACATGGGGACTGCTGTAATGTATTGTAACCTTATGCTAACCTAATGAACAAGAAGACGAAAGTGGTGTAATGGAGGCGTTTCGACATCCATCTTCAGGCTCCTCATTACACAGGAGCGGCGGCAGCCTCGTTACGAGAGAGAACGAAAGATGACCCGAAGAGCAGCACCTTCACCAAACACGGCCGGGTGCTGTCGGGCAGGTATGGATGGTAGAGAGCGCGCACGTGCACAGAAACCCCAGGGCGGAGTAACTGGGCTCTTAGAGGGAGAAAGACAGTCTGACCCCTGTCGGCCCTGTGTTTATTCAGATGCCACAGAACCACTTCACCTCTCACTTCTGTTCTGATCTCAGTGATGAACATTAGGCCTGGGGGAAAAAAAACACAACACAGGTCAGAACGCTTCTAATTTTGAAAATATGACGTCGAAACAAGCCTCGTCTTTGACTGCCGTTGAGTCATTCCAAGCAATTGTTGCAACATGAATCAATTAAAAGCTGTTTTACTCAGTGGCTCTTGTCGCGTCAGCAGGTTTGTGCGAGTGTAATCGTTTGTTCTCATTAGCGTTTCTTTGGAGGGGAAATAAAATCACATCATTTATATTCGCCACTAGGAATTTCCGACCCAGCCACGTCATGCCATTTGTTACGGGCTAGAGTGTGCAGGGGTGAGTAAAATGCGTGTTTATGATATAGTTACAAAAAAAAAACAACTTCAAATTGGGATCAGTTATGAAAGAGCATCAATGGCTCAACACTGCTATCTAGTGGTGAAAGTCGCAAAACAATGTCCACCAATTATTGTTGACTTAAAATACATTTTGGCAGGATCATGTTTTTTTTTGTAGGGGCTTTATGTTTTTACCATCCACAACCAAAACAATAACAAACATTTACAGCTACAGTTTTTGTTTTATTTTATATTGATTTCTGGAGATTTTAGAAGCTTCCCAACGAAATCTTACTCCCTACAACAAGAGTAAGATTTTACTCTCTTTAATATCTGAATTATGACCCCTCTGTTTGAATGAACAAACTTCCACGCATTTCTCTGTAGAATATGTCTTCATTTCCTCCATGTTTTTTTTTCTATAGAATTATTATTTTTGATCATTTTACTTGGTGCATTTGATTTCAAGAAGACTCAAGCGAAGAGAGAATAATATTTGGTTGGTTGATGCTTAGTCTTTTATGTGAAAACACGCAAACATGTCTTCACATGCCTGTAATATGTAGCTTTTTGATGACAGAATTATGTTTGATTATTAATGGTATAAGTCATCAAAAACATGTAGCCGATGCTTTTCGAATGAATGACCTTTAACCTTCAGTTTTACAGTGCAGGACATTTGGTATTGAGAGGAATTAAACATGAACTATGACAATACATACGATTTCAGTAGATACTGTGGCAATGAATAATGCATACTTTAAATATCTGGAACAATTCCATGTGGCTACAAGTGATAATTCATATTTTACTTCAAGCCTTTCCAGAATTTCCTTCAAAAATCATTACTCAAGAGGCTATGATTGGAACGTGGCCTGAAAAACACACTCTCTCTCTGTTCTTTAAGTAGTTTGCAGGTAAGTGTGTGGGATGGAGATTAGCATGATACACCGAGGACTCTGAAGGCAGCATGCGGATGAAAGGGGTCATGCCTGCACTGAGGAACCATGAAGCCTGATGTGTTGCCAGCTTTGGCCATTTGATACACCCAGCTCAGTTATCAAACGCCTAACACCTCGCCTTGTTCCGCAACACATCAGGCTTGCCAGATATGCAAGCTAAAAGGAGATCGCATCAGGGTAAGTTTAGCTATACTTGACGATAAAAGTACAAAAACGAAACCCACAAAGTTGAGATCTTTGCTTTGTTTTGTCAGAAGAAAACATAGCTGCATTCATGCCTTTATTACCTTTATTCTGCACATCATATAGTGTGATATTGTGGTCCACGTCTACATGAATAATACACATGTGGTGCTGTTTTGGCCAGTAATAATGTACTAGTGTTATTTCTCTTCGCTCTTGTCCAATACAATGCATAATGCCCAAATCATGGCGTCATATATATATATATATATATATATATATAGGACCCTATGGCCCTTGGGTTGTGGATATCTGACATTATGTCAGTGATTGATATTTCTTATTACTTAAAACCATTACAGAGAGAATCAGCCATTATGATTATTGTGTTAACTGAATATATCAAATATTCAAAGTTTTATTTCGATAGAAAGCAACTCTACAAGTGTGCGAGATTCAATAAATGAATTGAAGCCATAGTATAAAATAAACACCACATGAAAAGCAAAGCACTGTGTGAATTCTTTTCAAACATTACTCATCCTTATTTCAAATGCAGTCAGCTTTAAATAACCCAAGGACACAAACGAAGGCTTTTAAACTCTGAAGTCTTAGGTGTCAACTCTGTATCAGTAGAGTGACTTTATTGTAGAAGCATCAAAGAATAAAGTTTGATTATAAACACCCTTAATGCATTCTTCATTGTACAGTGACACAAACATTTTTGATCCATGTTATCAGTTCGTGTTGGTCAACAGAGACTCAGCCAGCATTTGACTTAGAGACCTGATCATATTGACCCCTAGTGGTGCACGAGCATAAGCTCTTTGTTCCTGACTGAAAAAATGCCCCTTTTCATAAAGGTGAAAATTGGCTCTCTCATCAATTCATCAATGTATTTTGTTGTCTGATTTATACGAGTTGTGGTGAGAGTTGTTCCCTGACCTGCACCATGGCCAGTGGCCCCTTCCCGACGAACCGTGCAGAGCAGCGGCCAATGGCCCCGCCAGCCCAGCTCATCGGACAGCCATACCCAGGTAAACACATCATCCCAGTGATTCTATTGTGTAACCCTTCTTACCCTTTTGAAGTGGGAAACTCCTGCGTAATAAAGATAACGGACCAGATCAGAAAACTTCAGCTCGCTATAGCCAGTGGTTCACCTCAATAAAAGACACAACAATGTGTGTCAATCTTTTAGTAAACAATTTGGAAAGAAAACAAAGTTTCACAACGTTTCACAACGTTACAAAGTTTGTAACGTTGGGGCCCGTGTATGTACAAATGCACTTGGTCCTACCCCACCAGTGGGGATGTGGTCTTCTTCGCGAATGAATCTTCTTTTCTTTCTGTCCCTGTGGCTCACCACCCAGTGCACACTGGGAACTCCTCACACAGTGCAGTCCTGACACACTGCTGTCTCCGTAAGACTGACGATGGGATGTGGATCCAACCCAACGTATCAGAAATCCTTTGATCCGAACTGCAAAAAAAACCTGACCTAAGCAGGCCAGAAGACATGCAAAATTTCAATTAACTTGTTACATTCTTCTCAGAGTAAATTCCAAACAAGTCTATTGGTTTCAAACAACTCTCAATGTCAAATAGTTCAGTACAACAAAAGAAAATCCAAAAGTTAATTTACCGTGATGACACCATAAAATAGATTCAAATAGATTTCACACATACATCAAATGACAGAGTAAATCATTCCTTCTAATAACATGATGAAACACACAGTTACAAACAGTCCTCTCACTGCTCCGGATCAGCAAGAGAAACGTCAACAGGTATACTTACTAACAAATACTCATCAGTCATGCACGTCAACATATAACATAAGTTCACCAAACAACATTCGCAGCACTCACTAAATCACTCGGTTCACGCAGCGCACCTGATGGCAGACGATTTCCTCTCAACCAAGTTGTAACTTTGCCGCGATCCTAAGACTGGAGCGTGCTGTGTTGAACCGGAACATGAACCTGCAACCTCGCGATACTCTTATTTAGACGGGGTTGGCTGATCAACCTGTCAATCAAATGACTATCTTTAGTAACCTTTTTTCCTCAAATAAAATAAATGAGAAAAATAGTAAATGAAGAATTTAACAAAAAGCTCTCCAGAGTAGAATAGTAATAAAGAAAAATAAAATAATAAAATAATGACTTCAACTTCCAATAGAAATCATAACAATTCGGTTGTGTAATTGGTGCCGGGGCTACAATTGCATTATGTGTTTTATAACGTAAAATTAGAGAACTTTCTAAAATCCAAACAAACCGACCACAACAGCAACAACAATATTTTTGCGATAGCTGTCCTTCCATCTGGCTTGAGCCCCAGCCTCCCAAAATGTGCACATGCCTGATTGCACAAGAAAGTTGTGTTTACATTGTACAGAATTTAAAAACAGTGCATTCATTTCTTTAAAAAAAGAAAAAAAAATTCTCTTATTGCACATACTGTGTCCGCCTGAATTTAAATAAAAATTCAGCTCGACTTTTGCATGATTTTGTATATGATAAAATTATAATTATACTTTTATTTATATGATATTATATAAATAATAATGACAGTAATAGCAATAATAAGTTGTTATAGTATTATAATTATTATTATAATTTATTTTTCTGTCCTTGTTTCGCATCTGTCACAATTTAACACAATATATTTAATATATATATATATACTCCCTTTATTACTTTTTATTTTTATCTTTGTCACTTCCTTCCTAATATATGAAAATAATAATATTATTATGAATGAATACACACAGTTACAGATAATTCAGTTAATTTTACCTGTAAACACTGCCATCATTATTTGCAATGTTCTTTTCAGTGTAAGAGGCGAGTTCGCTGCGCCAGTGTTCTCTGCGCCTTATCTCTAGACTTTCAGGATCAGCTCTGGTTGTTTAAGCTCTCTACTTCTCCTCGCTCATTGGTCCATTAAAGGGGGAATTGCTGTGACGGTGCCCAATAGGATTATAGTTTCATTGTATGCCTCAGTTCCGGAGTGGCCTGTTATTTTATCAAGAGTCAGGTGGAATATTCGTGAGTATTGATCATTTTCAGCCCTCTCACTCGTGCTCGGTGGCTTTACATTGTAAATGCGTTTAAGAGAGTGGAGATCAGGCCATGAAATCATGTTGTTAGATGTGGTTACGGGGCGAGCGTGAATGTCCCTCACAGATTCACTTCAATTCACACTTTGATAGTATGGAGATCCCACTACGTTGCTGAGCCCCCTCCCCACATAAAAGAGTCTTTCCCGCTGTTTTACATTCCATATTCGGGGCTTTATCGCTGTGGGTTTGGCGACTATGTTGCCATTAATAGTCGCTAACGATGCCAAATAAACAGACTGAAGGGCGGAACGCTGTCCCTTTTACCCCGTATATCCGTGCTTGTAGTAAGTACACACGCAGCGGAAGTGAGCGATGTCTGCATATTGGTCGCATTGAGATCGCTCCTCGCTCACCGACCGTCTGCCCCAGTTTCCACCGTTTTCGTCTGACTGTCAAGCAAACGACCACTAGATGGTGGTGAAGCTCAACATTGGCTGTGTGCTTGATCAACAGGTTCGAAATCAGTTGTCAACATGAACATGTATCAAATGCCCAGTCCCGGCATCCCAGGCTGCCCTCCTGGACTGGAATATCTGACTCAGGTAGGCTCTTAGAATCATTTCCCAGCAAGGTTTTTTCCTTTCTTACCTGAGGGGTGAAGTGTTCCACGTCTGCTCCTGTTCATCCAGATTCACTTTTATGTGTAGTTTTTTTTGTGATTCCTCAGTAAAAAAGCATCTGTAAATAAATTGCTGTGTAAATAATATTAACATTTTTGTATTCCGTGCCTGATCAACAAGGTTATTTATTTCATAAAAGAGGCATATTTCTCTGACTCCTGACCGAATATGACTTTACTGCTCTTGTTCCTTCTGTTTCCTAAACATATACACCAAAAAAAGTAACAGTAGCAGTAGACAGTAACAGAATGCAGTATTTGTTCCTGGGTGCACTGGTTGACACATCTTTGGAGATGGAGCACCGTTTCTCCAAACGCAATCTTAAAATGTCACGCTTGAATTGTCTTCAGCAGAAGGCCAAGCAAGAGTGAAAGCAGGGTGTGAACGCGAGTGTGGTGGCCACCAGATGACTCACAAGGAACTAAAACTGTGGGCTGTCTCCTTCTATCAGAACCACCCTCTTGTTAGATGCTCACAAAGGCGTATGAGAAGTGTGCCGTTTGTAGTTTATATTCACATTGTCTTCACACGTACTTTCTGCAGGTGGATCAGCTGCTTGTCAAGCAGAAAGTCGAACTTGTCGAGGGTAGGTCTGCCATCTTGACATTTTTACTCATGATTCTTGGGCGGTTGTCAGCAATATATTTACAGTCTGCCCCGTCGTTGCAGCTCTCATGGGCTTTGAAAGCAACAACAAGTATGAAGTCCGCAATGTGATGGGCCAGAATGTGTTCTACGCCGTGGAGGAGAACGACTGTCTGAGTCGACAGTGTTGCGGACCCATGCGCTCCTTCATCATCCACGTCCTTGACAATTTTGGACAAGAGATCATCACTATCACCAGGCCGCTCAAGTGCATGTCATGCTTCTTCCCCTGCTGTCTTCAAGAGGTGACTCACTAACTAGCTAGTTGTTTTGACTGAGTTCCATTCTCAGCTCAATGAAGATGTGTGCAGTTTGTAATCCTGCGGAGATGAGTTCTCACAGCTGTTTCTGCCTAGCTTGAGGTGCAAGCCCCACCTGGAAACACCGTCGGTTACGTTCTACAACAGTGGCACCCGTTCTCACCAAAATTCATTGTCACAAATGAAAACAATGAGCCTGTGCTGAAGATCAACGGGCCTTTCTGTGGATGGAGCTGCCTTCCAGATGTGGACTTTGAGGTCTGTTCCACTTCCATGAGATTTTAAGCATCTAAACCTTTGGATGTGTGTGTGCTAAATCGATGTTCCCATCATGACAATGTTGAGACGTTTTCATCTCAAGTCAGTGAAACCAACAACATTCTGATGTTGCATTTGTCCACCGACTACTCAAAACTTTCTCCAGATTCTCTCAATGGATGAAGTCAGCAAAATCGGGAAGATCAGTAAGCAGTGGTCGGGACTTGCCCGAGAGGCGTTTACGGACTCAGACAACTTTGGCATCCAGTTTCCCATGGATTTGGACGTGAGGATGAAGGCTGTGATGATCGGTGCTTGTTTCCTGATTGTAAGTACCTTCCTTTTTGGTCCAAAAATACAGTTATCGGCGAGTCAAGACGAAACATAGCATACAATATTGTTGGTGGAACTAAAAGAAATACAACTTTGTGTTTCATTTTAGGTTTTATTGATTGATTCATTTCATGTTTGGGGACATCAATTGTGAGCTCCTGTGGTTATTATTTAAAATTGTGAAAAAAGTAGTATCAATGTATTTTGATTATTGTAAAGAAAAACAACACAATTTAAACAATTGATGCAACAACATATGGGACTGGAAAGGTTAAATACTAAATGTATTTAAAAGGTGAGCCAGAATGTAGTAAGAAAAAGAAAAAAATACTTAAAATTGCTGAACTGCAAACCTCATCAAAGCCACTCTTTAGATCCATAGAGTGAACATTTGCTTACTCAGTATTATTGCTGTACAGTTAAATTACTATGTGAATAGAAACCTCTTAAATATAATCATTTAATCCATCGAATGCCATGAGCTCAATGGGACACCAGGTGGCAGTGTCTTTCTGCAACTCACTCGCACAAGAAACACTAGTGGCAGTTGCTGTGTGTTGAATCCCTCAAAAAAAAAAGTTATGGATCCAGGTGTTTCTCATTTCATTATTGTCAGCTCCTGAAAAAATGCCTTTCGAATCAAATCATACGTTTTAGAGCTTGTTTGATAAACTGACACCAGCAATCACATGTTCTTCTTGCTGGACTACAGTAGATGAGGGAGGGAAACACAATGTTGCTCAGATCAAACCAAAGTCTCACTACGAGTCCCTATAGAAAGGAATCTAAAAAGAACTCTTAAATCTTTGGATCAAGAGCAAGACAATGAGACAGTTGGGTTCCCCACATGAAGCTGCAGCTCCTCTAAACATATATTTTATTCCAGCCTTTACATCACCCTTGAACCATTTCTGTCTAAACAGGATTTCATGTTCTTCGAGACGACCAACTAGGAGGTCAAGAGAGTATAGTCAAGTTGGAACAAGAGGACAACCAAGCCATGGAGTGTAGAAGGCATTAATCTGCTTGGACTTAATGGCAGCTCAAGTTTTCTGAAGAATTTGTTACTAAAACCACACTCTGGTGGAGATGAAGGACACTCTTGTGTGTCTTTGCCTTCATTGTTCACAAAGGGAAACTGGAGGAAAGGTATTGTGAAAATAGTGGTTTTGTAGCTTTGCTTGTTGCTCTAAGGTCTTCAATGATGCTCTATCCCCAATTGTAGTCAGAACTGAGGCACACAACAAACACAAGCTTTTACATGGTATCGGGTTGAGACAGGCCAAAAATGCTGGAAATGGAAGGGACAGATGTTTTTTTCTGTTTGCAGTCCCTACTATTGGAGTCTAAACCGTCACTGCTCGATGATCCATATTTACTGTTATCCACTGCCCATTTTAATTGTAACAAGAGTATCCATGGGATATTTATATTTGTGATTTCAAGTTTTGTTTTACTTTCTAAAAGTTCTGTTTACGCAAATATTTATTTTACTTTTTTCACTGACTGCCAACAAAGGTGATAAATGAGTCATTCATTTCACTAAACACCAAGTTTTTGTGGCCGTGTGTGTCTCTGTGCAAATCACGTTTTTGTATTTCCGAACTCTTCTGAATCATTTCAAATAAAGAATCAGTACTTGAGGACCTGGAACACGTATTAGTATATCTGTCTTAATGAACAGTAAGATATTATTTTCTATATCTGTAGCGATAAAGTGTGAACACTGACAAACGTTTGTACTGTAGTAGCCTGTATTTAAGACTTTATCTTTGTATTTATAGTCCGATCTATTCGACCACAGGTATGGAGACACTGCTTTGTGTGTGTGCTGCAAGTGAGCTCGTGTTTAAATTTGACAGTCCTATTTATTGGTGCGAATTGTCACATTTTTAATGCCATACTGAATATGCACTCTAACGTAGGCTGTAGTGTGTGACTAGTCCTCAAGAGGGAGCTATTTTTTCAGTTACTAAGCCGGCTCAAGTAGAAAAAGTCACTACCTGCTGATGCCATACACTTGTAATACATGTTTTGAAAATGCTCAGGTTAAATTGCATGCCTCTGTTATCGACGATTGCCATGCTCTTGTTCCAGGGCTTTACACACCTGAAAGTAATATTAAGAGATTTCTACTTTATTTCATGACCAGTACTTTTTTTTTTTTTGTATGACCGTTTCAAGTGTTTAGGCCTGTTTACTCTTGAATGACATGTATTGTAGCAATTTTGGTTGCTGTGAATTTGAAGTGCTTGTGCTTTATCAAGTCTTTTCTGACACAAAAATAAGATTGTTTTAGAATCTGTTTCACACTTTAATATTACTGGTTATTGCAGTATAGTTTGTTACATTGAAAGCGTTCATTTTGTCTTTTTTTTAAGATTAGAATGCACATGCATATTTCTGACTTAAGACACCTGAACATGCTGAAGTTTGTTGTGACATTCTCTCTTTTTTTTTTTTTGCATCTTTGTTGATGTTTCTGTGGCTGTTCTTTCGAAGGCTCTTTAATCGTGTCAGAGCAAAACGCAAACGTGAATGTGACTCCAAAAGGGAGAAAAGCTTTTCCCTCAAAGCAGTATATTTTCAAGAAAGTTATTCTTCTACTTTAACTGTGAACTAATGTGTCATTCAATCAGTGCATTCAAAGCAAACTGACTTTGTGACTTGAGCTTGAATTATTGAAATATTCCATGGCGCTACATTAAAGATATTGTGCTGCATTTGTGTCTCTCATTGATCTCTCTTCTTAATCAGATTGCTGCAAATATTTGCTTCAAATGCTTAAATATTGCACTGCTTTACTTTCTGCCTACTGACTAAAATTCAGACGATTCAGAAATACATGTTCAGGAATATGAGGATATTCCCTAATAAATGTGAGTTGATGAAATTAAATCTTATGTCAAGTTTAGGGTCATGAGGGTGAATTCCAATTCCTTCCTCAAATCCCTCCATAGTCCTTTACACTCAACCTCAGTCCTCAAAACCAAAGGGTTGAGGAAGATTTTGTTCCTTCCTTGTTCCCCGTTGAGAGCAGCATTCAGAAGAAGAATGGGGGGACATTGCACCTGTGCTTATGTCTTGTGTATCTCCATTAACAAAGAAAATACTTTTTATGTCCTGATCATATGCAAAGCATTCTGGGTATTCCTTAATACCGAGGAAGGTCGAGGAAGCTACGTTCCTCAGTCTCAGAACGGCCTGTAGAATCAGAGTGTAAACATTATTATCTTTAATACTGCACCCAGTTAGAGGCTTCCTCTACTGTTTACAGCATCCAATCTCTGAGAATATCTTCCACATTTAAGCCAAATGGGTATAAACTGACTGAAACATCCCAAACCAACTCAAAATAGGATGAAAATAAAATCGCAAATCGAATCCGGCCCACGTGGAAGGAATCAATTTGGAACATCTGAATTGCTATCCAGCTCTAGTGGTAACCGCCTCACCGCATGAGTCCCTGTGACTCCATGAAGGTGTTAGCGGATAAAATTATTGAATCCAGTTTGAAAAAAAAATGTAGTGCATGTAGGAAATGTAATGCAATACACAGTTGAACATTTTATAGAGTTAAATTGAAACAAACTTTTGAACAAATTGTTGAGAAAAAACAGTTTGTCTTTCTTGATCACATGGACACCTGTTCCTACCTGGTGTGTTGCATTTCTCCTTCACATTTTGTCTCGTCTGTTGTCTTTGACTCAACACCACCTCTGGACCATCCCATCCTCACTCACATGGCGCAATACATTGACGTTGGGAAAGTGGATTTGCATCCTAGGGCGGTTTCACACTGCAGGTTCTGTCTTGGATGGCCTGAGTCCGATTCGCTCCCTGCTGTGCAGCCTCGCACCTCTGTGCCTCAAACGATGCCCTTTTTTTCTCCTCAGCTGGCGGCGCTCTGCGCAAATTACAGTGGTGCCTCGGTTCTCGACCACAATCCGTTCCAGACGGCCGTTCAAGAAGCGATTTGTTCGAAATCTGAATCGATTTTTCCCATTACAATTAAAGGAAAAAGAAATAATGCGTTCCAAGCCTTAAAATAGTCTTTTGTAGGAGTGAATGTAGAGTGTCTGCTGCAGGTGCGCTGTTCGTCTATGTGTGTGGCCGCTGCATGTGGGAGGGGTTGCAGAGTGAGTGACGTCTCTCCAGAAGTGAAGAGGTGCCCGGTGCGTGTCCAGCTCTGAATGTGCGCTTCTGTGCAGTTTGGCTGTGACAAAGTCATAAACCAAGTAACGCTCCGTCCCAGACTCGCCTCATCCCTGTCCCAGCTCCGACAACAGGACATCAAACCCTGGAGTGAGCGCTCCAGCCTCGGAGGTGTGGAGAGCAAGCACCTCCCCTGTGACACTCGACCACGGTCCAGTGCGGAGACAGGAAAGGTTTTACACCTCAATATGAAGAAAAAACAGTCAGTAAATGCAGCTAACGGGACATCTCACGTCACAGAGGCTGCGTTATAACACGATAACAAAGCGTGTCGTGGGTCAGCTGATCGCGTTATGTTTTTTCACGCTTTTTTCGGGTGCGTTCGAGTCCTGGATTTTCGTTCTAAATCCAAGCAAAAAAATCTTATCATTTTTGTTCGAACTCTGATTTGTTCGAAGTCCAGGATGTTCGAAAACCGAGGTACCACTGTAGCTGGTTTGTGACCCACGACGAAGCACGTCTAAAGAAAGTCATCATAAGCCACGTGACAACCTATTTACCACCACTGGCTTGACCTCCTTATTTCTCTGTCACTTCTTAGCACTAAGAGTCATCCTCACCTTGGATATTAACTGATGACGGACCTCCGCCAGGGCTGTAACAGAATGTGACATTTCACAGCCAAAACTAAACATGAAAGAGGAGCTGCGTAATATGGAGCGTCTTGATTTATCCACTATACTGACACTACATCCACTGTACTATACTGACAACAAAGGCAGCCTTCAGCGTTGCATACTGACACAAAAAAAAAGTTTTCAGGCAGGTCGTGTGAAATAGAAAACCTAGTGTGTCAACATGCAACGCTAAAGGCTGCCTTTGTCGTCAGTGTAGGACATTAAAGTCAACTGTCCCAACATCAATATACAGTACTATGTCATGGTAGTGAGGATGTGTTGTCTGGACTCAAGCAACTTCAGACTCCACAGATAGCCGAGAACACCTCCCCCCAACTGGCTCATCCTCGGATCTTCATTGAGGAAGCACCTGTATTCACACCTCACAACAGCTAGGTAACAGCAGCTGTAGTCTACAGCGCCTGCACTGAAACTTCCAGGTCCAAGTTGGTGATCAGTGTGTCAAAGTTATAATGAAAGATGAGGAAAACCATAAAAAAGACCAAGAGCCTTAAAGAGGAGACAGTCAATTGATGACGTTGTCCTGAAAAAATATTAATGGAAGAAAGGGGCCTTTATATATCATACTTCTATAAGTTGGACACGTCAGAACAACCAGTTTTTTTTTTCCCTTCTAAGCTCAACTGGCATGTTCCTACATGAAGGTCTTTTCACTTGGATGGTTGAGTGTTCCATTCCGCTGCCCAAGAGACCCGAGGTCCTGCCCTTGAACAGGCGGCACCGTATGAGCCCTGAGATATTGGATGTTTGTAGCCCGGGTTAAAGGTGCCATTTGACATAGTGTTCACCAGCTCAGAAAATGTCTTTTTTTTCTCTCCAAGTTCCTTCACGTTTTTGTCTCTGACTGCCCTTGACTTTTGGATCTTCAACTACCAAGACCACCTGTCTAAAGCTAAAGCCATATTCCTGTGCTTGTGCAAACAAATTTGATAATGGCAGCAGAGGTGTTGATCCACGGCCGGGCACCTTGTCACGCCGAAGCTCATCTGGCGAGGTCAAATTCAAATTAAAAGGCAGCAGGAAGGAATTTTATGTTCAACATCAATAAAACATCCCGACCGCAGACAATTCTGTCACTGGTGTCATTACATCAGCGTGTGCCCAGTGACACGTCTTTGAAAAGGAAACCGCAACGAAAAACAGATGTTTTCCCTCGAACACAGTTGGCCTCATGCAAGAAATGCAGGATTACACTTCTCAAGAAGCTGTAAAGCAAAGGGAGGACAATAATGACCCTGGAGCAGAGAACTATAGAAAAATGCTTGAAGAGAAAAACGCTTGAATTCAACTCATAATTGCCCAGAGCAGAGTTTAATGTAATGTGTGGGCTACTTTCCAGGCATGTGATTCACGGCCGGTCCACGAACACTCAGGCAGTTGTTTCTGCTTCATTTAACAGCACTGCACAAACATAGCATGCACACCTTCTGGTAATTATCCAGGAACACATAATGACTTTAAATTGAATGTTTAAAACTGGGGTCTCTCACTCACAGGAATGTACAAATGAAACCACTGTCTCGCTGCAAAGTGATGCACTTTACTTCTGCTGCGTGCATAAAACTTTCAAGAAGAAAATCTTATTCCTGGGAAGGATTACATCTGCAACTGGTGGGAAGCAGACACTCTGGAATTCATTTGGACTTGTTTGTATATAGACAAACTGTGATAAACAAATGGTTTAAACTCCACCTGTTTAAATGAGCCCTCACTCACCAAATACACACAGCTGAAGGGGGTGAAAAGGACAGTAGAAGTGTTAGAAATGGGGGATGTTTATCCCGACATGGGCTTATATTCCTTTAAGCTGGTGGCCGAGGATGCACCATTTCAAATGAATGTAAGTTCAGGATCACACCATATTTACATTTTAAGCACATCACACTGGACTTAAAAAGGCAGAAGCAACAAATTAATATCTAAACTGGCGTAACACAGTTCACATTGAAGACATGGCATTTATTTCTTAGATTCCTTAACCATTATAGTAGGCCTGCTCTGTTTTTTGTGTATTTCTTTGGAACTTTATTATGAAGTTGGCCTCTTTTATAAATAAGCCAAACTTGTAGAGATTGGCATCCTATAGTTGAGATTTACTGTGCTCATGCTTTAAAAGGACCAGTTAAAAAGAGTCAAATTGTATGTTAACTTAACATGTTTAATTTATGTTGTTTACATTTGACTTTCGAGCAGAAACATTGGCCAGACGATCAGGTGAAGGCTGTCATTTTTCTTTCAGCATTTCCCATCAGTAGTTGATAGAAGTCAGACTACAACACCTTCAGTCTTTATCCTCTTCATGTTTTCATTTACTTCATCCATGATCTTCTCCGATAACCTGATACCTCTGTCTCAAGCAGTCTCAGTCCCTCTCCATGTGTCTAAACCGTCTGAGTCATCTCTCCTTTACTTTGTCTCCAGACATCTCCAGATGAGCTCTCTCTGATAGCTCTCACTGGATATATTCGGCCAAGTACTGCAAAAAAAGTGATATTCGTGTTATGAATCAAGACGCGGAGCGGGACCCAAGTGCAAGTGGTGAAAGAGTCACAGGAGCCAGGAGCAAGTCAATACAATAATTTAATGACAAGATACAAAATATATAACGAAAGGCGTCACCGAACCGGGAGTAGAAAACAGAAAACAAATCCAGAGCGTCACCTAAACCGGGAAGAGTCCACAACGGTATGAGTCCAAACGAAAAGCGTCACCGAACCGAAGAGTCTATAACAGAAGAGCAAACACACAATGAGCAATAAAACACAAAGTAAACTATTGAGGTAAACCAAGAAGCCACGCGGAGCAGGGAGAACATAGGGAGTCAAAATGCAAAAAAAACTCAGAACACCAGGGTATAGAAATAGCTAAACAGAAGGTAATTTAAACAATGGATAAATGTATGCGGGTAGTCGGCTGGTGACCTAGCAGTACCGGGTCAGCACGAGTCAATATTAGTCTATTATTACTATTATTAATATTAATCCACAGGTCACGTTTCCTCTCTATTGCATTTGTCTGTTGTCTATGGTGTCAAGTATCAAGTGTACCGACATCATGGCGACTCCTCAGTGCAAAGTGTGATCTGAACCCTGCTTATGTGCAATGCTGCCCCCACAGTCTGAGGACGTACCTGCATGTTAAGTCGCACATAGCCCATGACTCTTGGTTTTGAGGGCTAAAGTTCAGTGTTAAGATTAAGGATTGACTTTGAGGGTTAAGGATAAAGGATGAAGGGAGGAATCGGAATTCACCCCAAGAAGGCTATTAAAACCCATCAGTTTCTTAAAGTGTTCAGGCTGTGCTATAATGTATAATGTATTTATACTACCATTCAATTCATAAGCATCTCTCACAGATTTGTCTTTCTTACAGAAAGAACTATGTACCTCTATCTATGTCAATGGGAACATCTGCCTTCATGAAGGTCTGAGGTCAAAACAAAAATAACAAATGAAAGAAAAAAACAACAGAGGTTGCTGTTTAGAGAAACATTTATTTTAGTCCATTATGAATCACAAGTTGGTAAGTCATGATAAGCTTTTCCTGTTATTCAAGAGCTCTAATCGGCAATGGTTTTATGTGACATCATCACGGTCAACCAACATTGACATTAGCACCTCACTTTACTAAGGGCTCAGTCGCGCCTCCTTTTACCACCATGAAGAGCCGATTTTGAGCACGTCAACAAACCCCCCTCCATCTCCCACTGTGCATCCAGCCACATTGTGCTGCTCTGGTGTTTCGCCTCAGCCCAGGTTTCATTAAAGTTGATGAAAGTGCCTTAATCCACTTTTCCTTTTGGTGTCTACTGTCTGTGCTTGTTAAAGTTCTTTGATCTAAGATTAAATGCGGTGCAGGCCTAACTCTTCTGCCTCATTTTGGCAAAGGGTGAGACCACACCCTGAGCCACGGCACGTTCACGGTCTCAACCAGTGGAGACAGAGCTGGAGTGATGTAGACAAATTGAATTCTCAGGAAGGAAACTGCCCTGTATTCAGTTCTGGGCTGGTATTTAACTTTTTTTGGCGGAGTCGGGACAGAGTAAGGGATAAAAATACAAGGCTTTTTAAACAATCTAGCAGCAGTTGTGGGTTTCCCGACAGGCATTAGGGGACAAGGTGTCTAGGATATGCGACTCCCCCGGGGCACTCGGAAAGCTATTCAGCGACACCACCAAAAGATTCAAATTACTGGGGAGGAAGAAACTACTTAAGGTGTGCTGAACCACAGACAGCTACGTCACTACACCAAACAGGTCATTACCATAAATGAAAGGCACGTCTCAATTGTTCATGCTTTTTTTTTCCACTAATGATGAAATAAAATACAGATAATTTTACATCCAAGGATGTCTTATTCCCACCAAGTGTCCGCCTGTTTGAGTCATCTCCGTTCTCTTTGCGGTTATTTTTACCAAACCAGTTCAAGTTAACCTACTTTCTCTACAAGAGCTGTGGAAAAAGATGGTTGTCAGGGAACACCAAGACTGTTTAGTCTTCCAGTCAAACTGGGGGATGTGGATAGAGGTTTTGGCAATGAAAATGAAAAATAAAAGTTCACCAAAGAAAGAACACTTAAATAAATTAAAATTCCTCATTGTTTGAACTGGTTTCTGCTTAACTAACAATTGTGTTTTTCCATTCGACAAAACATGCGACAGCAGAGTTGACTGGTGAACTGTGGCTGTGTTTGTTGCTCTGGGAGTACGAGTGGTGGGATAGGTACATTCATGAAGCAAATAATACATTATACATTTGACACATTACTGTGTCCCATTAAAAATTGCGTTATTTCGTGTTAGCACCAACTGTTTACACAGAGCCAACTCCAACTGGATCCGACCCCTTTCGTTGTGGATGCAGTACATCGCAATCGAGTGGAACTCGGTGAAACAGGCCTCCAGAGTGAAAAGGTTTGGAGCCGACTCCGGCATTGTGTAAACACTGCTGCAGGCATTGTCGTCGGCTCCTATGAGTTTGTGCATGTCAACTAGAGAGAAACCCTGCTGTCCACGCATCAGATTCATCACAGCAACAAAGGTGCTAACATCACTCTACTATCGATCTGGAGCAGTTCCATTTCACTCCACCGCCATGTCGTGTCAGGTTTAACCTAACCTTTAACCTTACTGCCTCACATCAATAGAAATAAGATAATCTATTGTTTCTAATTCTGCACCTTATAATTCTTAATGTTCTAATTTGCCATAACTGAACATTCATTACATCTTCTATGAAGCCTTATACTGTAAGTGCCTTATGAATGCTGTAATAATGCATCATAGATCAGTCCTCAGTGATCTCTTCGTGCCCCAACACCCAGAGTACAAAACTCATTTACATCCACAATCTGAATCAGGTCACCCCATCCTCAAGTGGTGACCATTGATGAACGTAGTGTTTTGCCCTCTGGCTAGGCCCTTGACAAAACACAGTGTCCTCATGACTGACAGACTCTGCATCAATGCATCTGCCAATCTTTTCAACAAATCAGAATATACCTCACCAAGATTCTCTCCAGTGGTGAGGTCAACAGAACCACATCGAATACAAAGAGCCAAGGTCAGATCCTGAGGCCTGAGTCTGCCAAAAAAAAGGTCCTGGTGCAACAAGATGGAATCGCACAAGCGAAATTTAAAAAGACAATACAGAAAGAAATGAATAATATACATTTCTACATAACTTTTTTTTGTCTTTTTGTCTCCGACTTACAAGTGTCAAGGGTTTAATACCAAGTTACAGCACAACAAATCAGGTGCTTATAAAGTAGCTGGATTTTAGGTCATTTTACACCATGAGTGCCATGAAACTGCTGTCGCTTTATGGCCTACAAATATGTGATTTAGTGGTCACATGTGTGGCACTCAATCTTTGGGAGGTATTAGAGTGAAGTCAAGCATCCTGAAATACCCAAACAAATCTCTGGTGGCTAATTACATGCAGCTGTTCTGTCCTTCTTTCTGGAAAGCTACTGTCTCCGCCAGCCAGTTTTCCAAGCTTCGGTCTGCCATTGTTATGCTCATAAAATGACAGCAGCACCTCATGTTTAGCCAGCACAGCCTCAGTCACACCCCGTGTTTTCACTCCAAGGTAAAACACAACATCTGTACTTGTGACCCTCCAAGGCCTCGCTGCCGCTTACAATACATAGCGCAGACTCTGGTGGGGGTATCAAGTTACTCTCATTCTTCTCTGTATCAGGAGAAAACAATTCCAAAAGACTGCTCGCAAATGTTTCCATTGGTTTTGTGGGATATTTTAAAAATAAAGCAGAAGCAGTTTTTCTTCTCACATGGTGCCAAAATTCAGCATGAAGTTCTCTGGTGCAAGCTGTCGAAGTTTTCAGCTGAAGACCTTCTCCAAAAGAGCCCATGGGGTGAGGAAAATCTATTTATGCTGCGTCTCTCAACCGTTAAATTGCATCACTGTACAATCTGTTTGTAATAATGAGGGCATACTACAGTAGTACTGAGATTTTACTAAATACAGCCTGTGATTAGTTCCTCCAGTTCAACACTGTATGATAGTGTCTTGGCCTCAAACACTGTCTGAGCGTACTTGATGCATGTTGGATTCCTGGCATGCGTCTGCATTCTTCTATCAGGTCCCACTGGAAAGAAGTAGCTCATCTTATTATGAAGAAGCTCAGACTCCAGATCGCACAGGCACCAACGCTCAGTAATGCTGTACAGTATAACACATACAGTATCAGAAAACTATTCACCAGATGGAAATGGTCACCGCCCGGGGCAACTAAACATCTCCTGAGAAGCAATTTGAGACACCAAGGAACAAAAACAGAGTCAGTTCCGTGGTTGCTGGACACTGATAAAACCTGACAGTAATTCAAGATGTATTTATTGGCTGTCTTAAGTTTCCCTTCTTTCTTTAAACTTGGCAAGCATCTTAAATACACGTTAATCTCCATCAAATGTGACGAATGCCAACGTATTGTTCTGCGAGAGACAATACAATGGAAAAAGGGAATATAGAAACAGATGGGGAAACAACTCTTAGCCCATTTATAATGACTTAAAAGTTGAATATTTCCTGAAACCACATCACTAAAAACTGCTCATGGGTGGAGCATTCCGACATCAGTCACCTCTGTCTCTGACTTAGGTACTGTAGTTTCTTCAGACAATGTTATCATAGATCATAGTTATGACTTCTGTGCCGACAAAATACGATGCAAAAACACTGCAGCACAGCCTTGACATTGAGGTGCAGCACCCAAGACAGAAACACAGATCACATCTAACTTTGGGGAGTGCTATGTTCTTGCGTCCCACCTCTTCACTCTCTGTAGGTGTTAGTGGCTGTCTGCATATGTGCGCCCTGAGGACAGGTCTGTGTCTTGTATCTACACATGGAAAATTGCTGACATGCATTATTGCTGACTGAGACTTTCAGTTGTTGGATACCTGTCTCCAGCTTAGAGGGACAGAGTTTGAGCTTTATCAAATAGTCTCGGCCCCGAGTCACACCTGCATGGTGCATGCAAGAAATCAATATAACAGTCACATCCTCAGACTAAAGTTCAGCCACAACAGTCAGCTTTGAAGAGCCACACAGTGCACTCAAATGTGTGCCAGTTGGTTGTCTTCAGGGAGAGGATGCCGTGGGCCGCTGCATTACGACGATGGAGACCAGAGACATATCAACACGGCCACTCACACACAAATCAGGTCCAATTGTGTGTCAGAGAATTACATGAAGACAGAGAGGACGAGGTAAACTGTGTCTTGAGCGAGAGTGTCATGAACAGTTAGGGCCAGAGGAGAACTATGATCACCCCAAACCAGCCACACACTCACAAATATAATGTGATCTCACTGGGTGTTTCAACTGTGCCCTGAATTTTCCAAGCTGTTTTCCCAAGTTTGAGCTGTAAAGACTGAGTGTAGTCAGGGATTCCAACTTTGCAACTGGGGTGAAATCAGGAGCCAGCGTTGAGGTTGAGCAATGGCCGCCAACAATTTTAATATCAGACGCTCTGTGCAAATAAAGGAGCCATAGTTACACAGTCTCAGCACAGTGTATACACCCAGCAGGACTTTAGAGGAGGGGGAGGCTGTGGAGATAGGAAGATAGAGAGTATGAAAAGGAGCAACAGTGTGTATCTGTCTCTGACCTGCCGTGTTGCATCTGCAGCATACATTTATTTCAGAGGAATAGGGAAATATATGCCCATTTCCCTGAACAAACTCCTCTAATTAACCAGCACTAACACACTCTCTGAGCAAATCAAATATAAATAGCAAGTATGAACAGAAAACATTATGTTCTGAGAGGTCGCAAGGTCACTAGCAGGAGTGTTGCTGCTGTCCATGTGGTCAGTGTGGCAAGTGAAGGTCTCTGAGCGACTCCCCGCTGTGAGGGGTCAGCAACGCTGATTTATGACTCTCAGCAGGTGAGAGTCACACTTCACAGGCTTTTAAAACGATGGTTGGAGATCAGGCTGCAAATATAAGTGCAGCTCATTCACCTCCTCGACAGTTTTCTTGCTCCAATGATCCGAAATCAAGCATCAGCGAGCAGAAGGGGAAGAGAGTCTGTCTGACAGAAGCTGCGGGTGCCGAGGGGGAGGCGACGAGGGGTGGGGTGTTTTACAGCCTTCAGAGGGGGGGAGCAGGGGGTGGTCAAATACAGCTGTGCTTATGTCATCCTTTCACTTCGGACGTCCCATGTCGAGCACCGCTATCTTTCTCTCCCCTCTTCAGCCTTGCAGCTTCCCAAGAAGCGGCACTCGCAGCCGTCCTCCCCAATTCTGCACCTCATTTCAGAGTCCGCTCAGCTGCTTCTGAAATATATCAGACTTTTTTTTTATGCACTATCGCGAGACTGCACAATAAGAGTCACCGGACCAGTGGGACCCCCGCACCACAATGGAGTATCTCCACTTTTTGTTCCTATTTTCATGCTGGATGACGTCCGTCCTCTCAGTCTTCCCCGCTGCCTCCCCCCAGGCTCCGGCGCCTCTCCCTGAAGGTAAACAACCCATTCAAACTTTCTCCTCATGCTGCGCGTTGTGCGTCGCCCCCGAACTTCAGGACCCTCTGCATGTCGCTGCTTGGGTTCGTCTCCCATCACTGAGCGGACGGGACTGAACTCGCGTGTGAGTTGGAGAGCTGTCATGTGTGAAGGTGATACATAGCCGAAGCCTGAATTCGTGCTGGTCAGCATATGCAATTACATGCTGCTGCTGCTGCTGCTGGACACGAAGGAGGCTGCGGTTTGTCACAACCCAACTTTTAGTCCGCTTTCTTGTGCGCAACTTGCCAGGCTGTAAAATGGCAGGGGCGAGCAGCGGCCGCTCAGTCTTCACTCGAAAGGTGCCTTGTATAAAAGCAATTGGACTACTGCAAGTAGCTTCAAATACAGGGTCAAATCTCGATTCTACCATTTGCAACTGATGAAATAGATTTGTACTACTGTACTACTTGGTTATCAGCGTAATATTTAAATGCATGTTATGAATGCAATGCATGAATGAATCAGCCACATTCACTAAATTAATGTGGCATTATTGTGTTTAAAACACTATCGTCATCCATTTATCATGTAATTTGTAATGTAATAAATGCATGTCATGGTGGAGACCCTGTGTTTTTGGTTGATCTACAGTTTCAACTCTGATAGCCAGGTTGCCTTTTCACTTGTGTGGCCTGCTTTTCCCTAAACCCCTCACATTGTCAGAGGTCAATACATTTGTTTTTTATCCTTGTCATTCACAGCAATTTGTGTTCAAATATGAACCTACTCAGTAGAAGGTGAAATCAAACCAATGGGAACGGGGTGAGCCCATCTTCGCCTTTCTCGTGATGTGCTGTGTTTGAACAGGCCAGTGTTAGGAAAGTTACGATCATGGTGGCACTGCAACTTTCCCGTTTCAAGAATTTTTGAAAAGTCCCTGAAAAAGGGGGAGTGTGAACTTAAAGTAAATATCCAGAACTTCCTGGAGAGTCTCCCAGATCTGATCTGGGAATGCCTCGGTATTCCCCCACTAATGCTGGTGCAGGTTTCTGGGTCTCTCTACTTTGACTAGTGCCCTGCAACTTTGCGCGTTCATCACTGTTTTTAAAAAGAAACAAACGTTCATCGCATAATGAAGAATTTCTGCAGAAATCTTTCGCACCAACAGCATTGAGGAATCATCTCCAATGGATTCATTAATGCAAAACATGTTTCAAAAATGAAATCTGGTGAAGCGGAGAATCACTTTGGTTTTCAATTCAACCGAATGAAATGAGACGCTCTCCCTCAAACCAGTGCCAGCTCTGAATGAATGAGCCACAGATGTTATCCGACCGCTTGGCCCCATTTTTACTTCTCTCCGGCGATATTAAACCAAAGGTCCTTCAAGTTAAATCGCCAAGCCATTGTTCAATTGGTAAGTTCAGGTTTTCATGTGATGTGTGCATGAAATGATACCAAGGAGAAAAAAAATGAACCTGAGAATACTTTTGATTTTATTTTAATTCTTTAACTAATTTTTCTGTGTAAAACTTATTACACAGTAGCAAAATCAACACATTACCAAGTCCTTGACGGAGCATTGTGGAGGTCATAACACACAAGTGTCTAGGCGGAGAGCCAAAATGATACCTTAGCAATGCTGAAGGAGCACAATTACAGATGCATATTATGCAAAGCCCCAGGCTTTATTGACTTTTGGGCATGATTGACGGTCTAAGTGCCTATAATCGCCCTCAAATCGCGGCCGTTACGTCAGTTTTGAGTCGCATTGGCGACTGCAGAATAGCAGTTTGTCTGACGCTTTGGATTTGGATTTACCATCTTGCTTGAACCTTTGGGTTAACTTTGAACATCTAAAACATCATGTCAAGCATCGTGAATAAATGAAATCATTTCCAAAACCCAAGGATCATAATGACAACTGCCATTTGAAATGATCACTAATGTCTTCAACGCAGCACTTGAAATTGTATGTGCTTGTCTGGCACCGCAACAATCAATGTAATTTTGGAGACGTGCTGCGGACCACCCAGTCGCTCACACTTCACTTGTTTGCCCTTCTTGGTAAACGAACAGAAATGGCCCAGTGAGGAGACTCCCACCGTCTGGCAGCCTGAAAGGAACCTTTCACAGAGCCGCGTTGAGCTCTGCGAATTCCGGCTCCTGCCACGTCATATCGGGCTGCAAACACCTTTGGATTAAATGGATGTAAATCTCTTGATGCCTGTTAAACTCTGCACAATAATGAGCACTTTCAAATGGAGAATATACTTAACAAAAAAGACATACATTTACTGAGTTAAATCTACAAGGCGACTGCCATTGGTGACCATCTGATCCTTGCTATGTCTGTGAGCTAACAATACTTGTGATTGTTGAGTGTGGAGTTTGGTACCCACCGAGAAGCATCAGGGATTTATTATCCTTACAGCAAATATATAGCCGCAGAGTCTGTTGACAGTGTTACCATAGAAACACTCAAATTCCAGTGTCTTAGAAATGTATACCAGTGATTTCAGGTGTTTGGTTTATAACTCATCAAATGAACAGTGTCTTTTAGTTTGCTATATTTCCCAGAAATCAGAGATTTGCCCCAAGGCCATGTTTTCTGGAAGAGAAAAGGAAACTCCATCTAAGGTTGACTTGTGATATAACAATATCTGTCGCCAGTTATTCCTGTCTGACGGACTGACAAAGTCTTTTGGCAGTGCAGACCTACAATCATGTCACAGATCATGTCACTGTCACACAAAGTGCCAATATGAAAAGAATAGTGTTTACCAAAATCAGTTTCGTGCCAACAACCAAACACTCAAGAATAGTAGAATAATACAAGGCCGGTTGGTATGTAGCCTCAGACACAATTTTTCATGAGTTCATCCTATTTGAATTTGAATATTAATAGCTATTAAACTGCTGTTTGTTGGATTTTTCTAATGGAAGAATAAATTCTGTTCACAAACAGAAGGACATGGCAGCTACTTTTATTTACTGTGATAAGAGAAAGCCAACAGATTCACTGTCTGAGAGCTTTAGCTCAGGACTAAACTAATTGATTCAAGCAAAGCACTGACTGTCCATCTTTGCCACAGTCATGACACAAACCAGATGTGAGAAGTTGTTGTTTCATTACTGTTTCTTTTGCACTCGTATTAAAGGAGCTAATCCAAACGATCAGACCTCCAAATTGTTTCCTGGCCCTGTGCTCATGACATCATGCCTCATTCGGACGTTAAAGTCCCTGTGGATCAACATTACAGAGGCCTTTGTTGGCAGCTGCTCCTCATTGCTGCTGTGTTTTGGAACAACCCTGTTTCCTTTAGTCATTGCTTTTTCACCTACTGTAGTTTACTCAAGAATTTACGAATTTGAAATCGGATGGTCGAAATAAGCATGTGTTGGCACAAATCTGAGGCCCTTCAGTAAATCTGGTTGAATTATCTTTGCTCTGTCTAGACTTTGTCAGTTATTCAGATAACTCATGTAAACACAACTTTATATCAAACAAACAATAATCTGCAATTCCTCATTCAGTTGCACTCCATCACATCACATCGGGCAGGAAAAGCTAGGCCTTTTGAGGGATCTTCAGAAGCTTAAAATAACAAACCAAATTTTTCACATCATTAACTTTGAGGTGCCGGCTTTTATACTGCAGGTTTTAGTTTCTCTTCTATGCTTGGTTTCTTCCACTGCCCCACAATTCAAGTCGCCTGATCAAAGATGCTCAGATTTCAGTTAGCTCAGAGATTGTGTTCTGCGGGGATAGTGAGGAGTTCCCGCGACTTGACCGAGAATGTCTCTCACCGGCATCCTGTAGGTGAGCCCCAGGGACGCCTCCAAGTATGACATGCCTGGAACATGCACTTCACCCAGGAGGCGTGCCCTGAAGCCCAAGCTACCCCAACTAACATCCCCCAGTGTCACAGGGTACTTGCCTCTCTCTATGGGAGATTTCAGTGGCAGAAACCTATTTTGGAGTTTTGAATCTCATTCTTTTAACCACTACCAAAGCATGACCCCAAGGAACTTAGGTCAGCCAGGAGTTGAGATTTGCCCTCTGGCTAAGTTCTCTTTGTTTCACTACAGATCAGTCCATCTCACATGAATACTCAGGCAGCCTGGGTGTCCAGTTCTCACTGTAAATTGGTCTGATTTATGATCATAGGACTCAAACCTTGAGATTCCACTTCAAGGTCTTGTTGGCGTCTTCAGAATAGAATAGAAGAACAGTGTTATTTATCGATGAAAAAAGGAGCGGTCTGGCTGGTTATAACACAACATTTTGCCATTGAATCTTATTCATTTCAATATTCATTGAAAAGGGATTTTCTTTATCCATACACTTGGCGTTTTGTATTATTTGCTATTTGTATTGCTTTAAAAGTTGCAGTGTTTTCAGTACACGGTTGTTCACTTGTTATTTAGTAGGTTCATCTAATTAATAAAAAAAAAATACAAAAAAAGAAACATGAATTGTGTCTGTGATTTAGTTAAGGAAAAACAATCGGCAAAAATCAGTATCGACCTGTTAGTCAACCTTTCAAAGCCACTTAAAAAAACATGTTGATCAGTGGAACCCTTTTTATGTAGCATTGACACAACAAGCCTGTTGAACTCCTGACTCATCATATACAAACATGCTCATGTTTACATGGATGTAAAGTTAATGTTCTGCATGTACAGACATCCACCAGATTTTTCAGGATCTGTTTTAAAAACAGAGGAACACCCAGCATGTGTTGAAGTGACTTAAAATCCACATTTTATAAGAGGGTGAGTCTCCAGGCTCATAAATCGTATCTTAGATTTCACTTCAGAGAGAGTGTTTAGTATCAATGTGCAATCTACGCATGTTAGTCTGAATCCTGCCTGGCTCTCAAAGTCCCTCTTCATTACTTGTTTTCAGTGAGAAAAGTTGTCTAAATGCTGTTCGATAGTTAATATCTTCATAGAGGAAGAGGGATATTTTGCATCCATGGATTCAAAGTGGAAAAATCCTGCTGTCCTCTTGCTGAAGGGAAACACGAATCCCATGATTCCTCTGTTAGTCCCCCAAAATACTTGTGTTTATCCGCAACTACTGAGTCAGAACATTTGAGCATCAAACTGTGAAAGTTTGAGCCAACAACCAAGCTGCATGAGGTGCAGGCAAACAGGGAGAGGTGGACTTGAAGTTGAAGCTTCTGTTGGAGAAGAGTTACAAGAGAAGAAGTATGGGTTGCATACATCACTGAAGTCACTTTCTGCCTCAAAAATCATTTGGTTGGACACTGTTAGGAAAACATTAAACATCTTCTTGATTCACTGCACATTTGCTGTTTAACGCCGCCAACAGATGTGCATGGAAAAGCCATTTCCACACATTAGAGCCAGCAACAAGAACATGGCCACACCTGTGGTTCAGACTAGCCAATACTTCAGGTTAGGTTTCCTATAATGTAAACACCATATTTTATGATTAAAACATTAATGAAAGGAAAAAATGGCTTGGAGTGTTATCTCTCTCTGAAATTGCAAGTCTTGAGGATTTCAAGTTAAAGGACAAAGGCGAGACAATAGGCGAAACAGTGTTTTGTTCGGCCCGTAAAAATTCATGCCGTACAACAGGCTAACTTTTTTATGGGTCCATGGTGGCCGGTAAAATTAAGCGCATTGAATGTGGAGCAAAAGTCTGAAGTGGTGTCCAGTGCAGGTCCGGAGCCAAGAGAAAATAGTCACAGTCGCACATCTGTGATGGCCATTATATTGGGACAAGTTTTCTCTGGGATTTCCAGTCTTATATGAGTACTTGTGATGGACAGCAACTGAAGATGTCTTACTCTCTATGCACTATATATGCAGCATGGTAACATTAACAAGTTAGTCAATTCAAGAGTCAAACTTTCCTGTGTGTTTTGTATTTAATCATTTCGCTATTTTACACTGCAGGCTCTGTCAACAGTGGTTCAGACAAGTCATTCTCACATTTTCAAAGAATGAAAACAGATGCTGGGTAACCCATCGCTGTGCATGCTGTGCTCGAGCAAGGCCTGACTGCAGACAGTGATGCAAGCCATAACCCTCCATATTTATGCGCCTGGTTTCCGTGGTGCATTTCAGTGAAAGCACAAACTTTTGGAAACTATCGCTTTTCTCACTGACCACGTTCTTTTAATCATGAGTGCTGGTGAAAGCATGAACAAAATGAAGCTCTTGGCTCCCTTTTTTCATGGACATTGAAAGAAATTTCCAGCAACTTGTGTGTTTTATCAGTCATAAGAAATAAGACTTTTTAAAGCTTATAACATGCTCTGTTTCTCTTTTGATTGAGTTTGATGTTGTTGCTCTTGTCAATCATTTGCATTTTTTTCTGTTGCCACCATCTAAAAAAAGTTGGTTTTCGTTCTGAATACACAGCAGAAGTGCCATTCACGAAAGGTCATTCCAATTGCTTTCCATTTAAGCATTCTCACTATTTATTTTGCAGTGTGAAGTTCCTAAACTTCCTTTAAAATAATGTGCTCAAATGTATTTAGAATTCTGAAAGCCAGACCAACACTAAGGGTGTGGTACACCAATTACAATTTGAGGTCACTGGTGTTAATATATATTCGCCCTATATCATCCTTCACCACAGCGGCCAAGTAACCACTGGAAATGTCCCGGAAGTTTGCGGGATTTCTTCTAACCAACGCAGGTTAAAAGCCATGCCAAAAATACACATCTGGATCCAGGCAAAGTGAAGTAGATGTTACTAATTCTAGAAGTAGCTATAAAATAGTTACCAGATTGTTGACCTGCGTCTGTGGTGTGCAAAAAGCTCAGAAAGAATTTTAACTGTTCCGCTCCACATACATTAAGCCTTCGAGCCTCGATTGGAATGTGCCAAATACGACAGTAAAATATCCCAACGTGCAGTTTTTAACCTCCAGACCTGTGTGCGATGACTTCATGTGAGCACGTTTTCTTTTTCAGAAAAACTGCTTGTTCTAACAGTTGCAACGGAGGAAACAGATGGCTTCCGCCGCTTCATGCAGTCTGCAAGTTATTTCAACTACACTGTCAAGGTAAGATTTAGGTGGCTCTTCTCCTAAATGATGTTTTCACATGTGAGATTGGCCCTAGTTAGCACGGCTGCTCAAATGCGACGGTCCAGCTTCCTCTGAGTGATTACAGCTGGGAAGGAAAACATCTATGCTGGGACACTCCTCTGTCTGGATTTTGTGGTTAAAGCCACTTGTTAAAAAAACATTGTTCATTTCCTCTGATTTGCTTTGGTTCATGTGCCCTGAGCGTGACCTTCCTGTTTGAATGCTGTTTGAGATATACACAAGATACAAGATAAGAAGCTCGAGTGAAGGTCAAGGTTACTGTCATTGTCACGTCTATGCCTGTTATTGGCAGTTAATATGACCCATGACGCTGTAAATGAATGGAAGTGCAACATTGATGCTTTGTTTTTGTGGCAGGTGCTGGGAATGGGAGAAGCTTGGAAGGGAGGAGATGTGGGTCACTCGATTGGAGGAGGGCAAAAAGTCAGGCTACTAAAGGAGGCTATGGAGGGTCTTGCAGACCAGGAGGATCTTATCGTCCTCTCTGTGGACAGGTAGGTTCGATGCATTGAGCTTATGTGAGTAATACAGTTTTCATTTTTTTGTCAAAGCCTGTTTCAGAATGACAGATATGCTTGATGGACCTGCAGATGTTAGTTCATAGACTTTTTGCAAGGGTTGTTTTGTCCCTACCACACACAAATCCAGTGAGCCATCGTAGCCCCAGCTATTTTCAGTAGTATAGAAAGTTATAATATGTGGAGAGCGGCAAAAAAGTAATTCTCAGTTATGACGTATTTGTGGGATAGAATAAATAATTTCAGAAGTACAAAAAAAGTTATATATCAGTTAAAAAATGCAATAATAATAATAATAATAACCATCTTTTAGTCATGATTGTTCATGATGTTGCAATGCTCAAGCACCAGTGCTTTTCCCTGCATGATAAATGTGACCCTCCAAGCCCCTTTTTCTTCATTCTGAAGTTCTTGAGAAAAAAGGACGATGCCATCAATTGTGCCCAAATGTATTTTGGTATCCGTGGTGCTCACTAGCTGTCGCTGTAGCCCCTCCCACTCCTCCTCATGACATGCAGAGCAGCGGTCCGGTGGGACTTGCGACCCACGGTTGCTGTGTGATCACCCTTCAGCCAGGGTATTGATGGATTTTGTTGGGACCTTTTTAATAATTTCATTATTGGGTCATCAGAAGACACAGAGTGGCCTTATTTAGTTCGACATTTCCAATGAGCTCACAGTTACTGGAGGAGACCCTTCAACTTTAGGTTCCTCGTGCATGTACTCTGACCACTATTCCACTGTGATATTGTTGTGTCACAATAGACACATTAAATATGATTATTTCACTAGTTCTATTGCATTTTGTGTTTCATAAAAATTTCTTATAAATCCGAATGAACTGAACTGAATACTGTACTGAATACTTCTATTTTTTTTAACCTCAATGAGTCGCCATCTTTTTGATTTGAGACCCAGGCCCCGAAAATGTCTGTGCATGTGGCTGTCTAGTGATGAGAAGCCAAACAAGCGAATCAAAAATAATAATATTAATAATAACTTTAAAACCTAAACTCAGATGGAACTCTACAAACGCCACCAACCGAATTCTATGAAACCTGAAAATCTATTCATAACTTTTTGAGTCATGCTGTTGACAACTAACATTAAAGAACCAACAGGGATAAAACTGGCGTCCATACGTTAAATGTTTCGATGGCACACATGGAGAACACAGCAATGTGCTATGAATCCGTTGTGAGGTGAGCAACCCTGAATGTATAGCCTTTTCCCCCAGTTACCTCAGCAGCCACCGCCATGAACTTGCATGTTAATCATTTAAAGTGACATCAAGGCGCCACTCGAGACATATATTAACTATGATTTGATCCACTCCTTGACAGTGCCAAAGAGTGCGTTATGGCTTGCAGCACATTTCTACTCCATCAGCTTGACATGTACGGGGGGACAGAGGATACTTGTGTGAACATGCGTCGACCAAATGTGGTTACAGTTGAGCAAACAGTCTTCCTCACCTCCATTACATTTCCCCTTAAATACCTCAATGCAGTTGTTCATGTAGGCTGAAGAGGAGGTGAGCGTTTTACATTTCCTGCCATGTCAAATACACTGATGTATATATATATATATAAACCGTACCCATTTTACTGGGGTTGGTCAATATTTTACTACACACATATGTCTAATGCTAAAACAGGTACTGTATGTGGAGAAATTATGCCGTTTTTTAAAAACTCTGTTCACACCTTCCGGCACACCTTGTAAAATCATCATTAAGTTCTTCCTTGCTTATCTTTGTAGATGATTTTTTTATATTGTTCTTTCATGAAACCAAGGGAAAGGAGCTCCTTCAAATTTCTTAAACATTGCGACTTCACTGATAGATTGCTATTATCCTTTCAAGCGATGTAACGGAGCATTGAGGTTTGCATTTGTCCAGGGAAAAGTGTCTTGCCATATATATATATATATATATATATATATATATATATATATATAGAGAGAGAGAGAGAGAGAGAGAGAGAGAGAGAGAGAGAGAGAGAGAGAGAGATAAAGATACCAGAGTGGTTTTTGTTTTGAGCTGTCAGAACTGCATTACTGGTGACATTTTGAACACATTTCAGGGGCTTCCAAATGCATGTATGTATGCAATGTAAATGTATGTATGTCTCCCTCATGCAAGGGTCCAAATGCTAATGGACCTTTAGGGGTCAGCGTGTTCGGGCGTGGTGTGATAGGGCAGCAATTGTTTCACGTTGCTGAAAAGATCATCCAACTGATTGAAAACAAAGAATCTGATTTCTCCTTTTCACCCTGTCCTCCCAGCTATGATCTTATCTTCGCTGGTGGGCCAGAGGAGCTGCTGAGGAAATTCCAGCAGGCCAACCATAAGGTGCTTTTTGCAGCTGAGGCACTGATATGGCCTGACAAGAGACTGGCTGAGAAGTACCCCTCAGTCCGCAGTGGAAAACGCTACCTAAACTCTGGAGGTGAGTTCCTCAACCTGTGATGAGTAAAAAAAAAAAAGTGCCTTACTCTGATAGGAGTAGGAGTTTAATTTTTTATTTTTTTACAAAAGTACAAAGTTCCTGATGCCATATCGGCATAAATAACTCACAGAAATGGTTGCTGCTTGACACAGTTCACCTGTACATACTAGTAACACAAAAAAAATGTTTGAGATTAAACTAGCTTTATGAGAATATACATATTTCTGCTGAAGTGTACAATATTATGATAATACGACAATGAAATAACAGTGAAATAAATCAACAGATCAGGGGTAGGCACATGGTTGTGATGTTAAACAGATCAACAGAACTCATAACAGCTAGATAGTAGCTCCAGCAATTCAGGAATTCAGGGAGCCAGTGCTGCATACCGTCTTTCAGTGGAGTGTTAGTAATGGAAGATGAAGCCGCAAGAATTATATTATTATCCGTCGCTGTAAATGGCTGTATATTTTCATGATAAACTTCCTCCGCCTGGTATTTCCTGCGTGGTGAGGCGACACAGATCCTTTTTCTGAAGCGTCCTGCATGAAGACCCTTTGGCCTCAAGTTTTTCTAAAAGTACAGTAGTTTTCATGCCTCTCTCCGGTATGTCACGGAAAGCTTCGATGTGATGGATGTTCAGTACACGGAATTACTGCTTTCCTTGCGGTCGTCCCTGCGGTTTGACCTCCCGTGTCGGATTCTAGCCACCTCAGTCTGATCAGAGAACGATTTTAGCTTCCACTGTCGTCGACATGCCTTGCGGATTTGTCCAGGGCCTCTCAAATGTGCTACAGTTTGTCTAAAATTGCTGGGTTTGTTTGTGTTGAAGGGTACCGCCCAAGTGGCCATTTGGAATCTTTTTTTTTTAATTTTTTTTTTTTATATAGCATCTGGACACTGGGGGAGAGCCACAGAGAGGGCAATGCGCGCTGGACACAGTAGTTTGGTGTGTGGACTGAAACCACTGATGGATTATAGCAGTCCAAAGCCCCTGGTAGTTGATCAAAGATTGAACATTTAAAGGATCTGTTCCCTTTTTTTTCCCTCTTCTTTTACTTAAATTATATCACACAGATCCGATGACCTGTTTACTGTTTCTGAGGCTTTTCTTCTGGACAGGACGCCAAGTGGCACACTTTAACAACACAGTGAAACCCTGCAATCTGCGCTTGTGGTCAGTGTCCTTGAGCAATGCGAGGAGACAGCGGAAAAGTTAAAGAGTGAGAATCTGCTTTTAGAAGGGACATGAGTGAAATGCAGACAGTCACAGTAGCCAGTTTGCGGTGAATTGTTTAGATAGCAACGCTTTTATTGACCATTGGAGGAGTTGAGTCCAATCTACGCGTCGGAAAAGTGGCTGAATTTACACGTTGTGTAAAGACGAAGATTACACCGTAAACAGTCATAATTAACGCCAACCGGCTGGCACTATCGAGCCTCGTAACTTTCTCTTGCCTTTCTGCTGTAATTTTCACAGTCTTTATTGCTTGCAGGTGTCATGGGTTATGCTCCCAACATACACAGAATCGTTTCCCAATGGAACCTCCATGACAACGACGACGACCAATTGTTCTACACCAAAATCTTCCTGGATCCCTTACAGCGAGTATGTGCCACAGACAGCTACCTTCAGATGGATGAGTGTCTCATGCTGAAAACGTCTTTTCTCGCAGGAATCTCTGAACATGACTTTGGACCATAGGTGCCAGATATTTCAGAGCCTGAACGGAGCAGTCGGTGAGAAACCCATTTGCCACTACTTTTTTCTCAACCCTGCAGTTAATACAATGATATGGCTAATATATGGATTTTTACAGGCGTCATGCAGCCAAAATATTGAGCCTTGCCACATTAAACTGAAATGACCTTAAAGCACTCAAAATGCGCTGTTTTCACCCGCAAGTATCTGCATTTTTAACCCGGATGCATCACTGACATTTCTACGGTGTAGACAACACCACTGCACCCGCGGTTTATAGACCGGTGCGCCTTGTAGAAAAGAAGGCAAAAACATATGAATTCAAGTATTTGGGGTCAGTGATTCAGAGTAATTGACAGTGATAAAAAAGTTTCCCAGTGGTGAGTGGTGTCCAGGCAGCTTGAGGGAAAGGGAAGCTCTATACAACTCTTGTGACATGTTGGATGAAGAATACTTTAAATTGAGGTTCTGGGCAAAAGGAGAAGATGAATACAACCATTGAAGTCTGTGATAGTGGTAGTGGATTTGGTGTGGCAAGGGAGGGACTTTCAGTGGCAGGTACTGATGCCTTGTCAATTCAGTTTTGACCCATATTCAAGAACACTGCAGTAGATTATGGATATGTTTTTTCTTGAAAAGCATAGCTCGCTTTTTTGTAAAGGAAGTTCTGTGAGTGTTTGAAGCTGTGATGTAATTCCTCTTTTTTTGGCAGATGAAGTTCTTCTTAAATTTGGAACAGACAGAGTACGAGTCAGAAACACAGTGTACGACTCCCTCCCGGTTGTCGTCCACGGCAACGGGAACACTAAAGTAAGTACCCACTCAGCCTTAGTGATCTTAGATTATTCATGATCTATCTTCAAATTCTGTTCAATTTTTAAGTCCACTTTTCTGTTCTCTTAAATTAGTTTGGACCTGTGATTTTGGGCCAAATCATGCTCACCACAGAAGGCGCTTTGAACATCGTGTTTCCCTCTACTCTTAATAAATGTACTCACTGCTGCTTGATACTTGCCAGTTGCTCTGACTCTAAAAGCCAGCTCATTATTCATTCAGAGTCCCGAGTTCTGGCCAGCGCCACTTCATAATTTCTGCAGACGTGTCCTCCATTTTATGTGGGCTATCGCTCCGTACTTTAGGAAGAGGAGGGCAAAACAAAATTCAAGAGATTATCATCATTTCGCGCTCTTGGTCATTTTTTTCTTCTTTCTGGACCCTCCAACATTGTTCCACAACCAGATGTCTGCTGCTGGTCTGGTTACAAGCCAACTGATGTTTTGCCATTTCAACCAGAGTCTCGATGATGAAAGCTTGAAAATGGAATTGTGCCTGCTCAAGTGTTTGGACACATAATTTGAATCAGCTTTCTCTCAAGCAGAAACAAACTACTGTCGATGCCACTTGGTCAGTTAGCCTCGCTCCACCATTCAATGGGCATCTCAACAACAGCTACACTTATGATTTATGGATAACTTCAAATTGGATTTTATTTGTAACTTTTACAAACTAAACACCAATTAAATAGTTCTAATCTAATTCTGCTCTCAAATAATGGAATTATTTTTCACAAGGACTTTGCTTACTTTTATACCACAGATGTACCTGAACTATCTGGCAAACTATGTTCCAAATGTATGGAACTATGAAAAAGGCTGCAGCACCTGTGACAATGACCTTTTGGACTTGTCTGAACTACAAGTAAGTATTTTGATTTTATTGTCTATATTTGTTGTATGTTGCCATATGTCATTGGGTTAGTCGGATGTATGCTCCAAATTAATAATCTAACTCAGTCACAAAGGAGGTCAACAATTATTTTAACAATTTCAGCTTAATTTTCAACTGTGAGTAGAGTTTGGTACCTCAGGTGATTGAAGTGCTTTCAACCAATTGTTCATCATTAACTGAGAAGAGGGAGCAGGTGAGAGTCACTGCACATTTGAGCATTTGAATGAGGCACAGAACGTGTGCTCGTTCTAAAGATTTCTTTGTGTGAGAAAATGTATGATTGAATTGGTTTCTTTCTCCACATGGTCATGAAGTAATCTCTTGAATTGTTGAGATGCTTATAAATGATAATAGCGGTGTTCATTTTTAGTTTTTTTCTTTCCATACAGATTATGCAAATTTAGCTGCTTCATAATAGAAAAGTTTGTCAAATTCACCAGCTGAATTTTCGTTTTTTCTCGAGTTTATAATGAGGCACCACGAAGGAAAGAAGCCTTCTGTTTTCGTACCCACCAGGTCTGATTCATCCACCGGAAATGAACTGGATGAGTCATTTCACCACGACTCAAATCAACAGTAGACAGATGGAAGAACAGCAGCTGTGACTGCCATTTGATGCAGAGACCCAGATGACTGTACATTAGCTTCCCTAGTCCAGTGTCTCATGTCACTGGCATCTGAAGGTTGAGAAGGTAGAAAAGATCAAGATAGAAAATGGTCACTGACTTGCCAAAATGTTGCCTTTAGAGAGAGAGTAAATCCTCACTAGGACTGGGTGAAACCTGCACCGCTGGAATGTTGCATCTATATTGAGAATTATTCCCTTTGGAAGATTCTTCTGTTAATTTACCTTCAAGAAACTAATTATTCATGTGAAACGTGACCGGACTCCAAGAAAACAGTCCACGTGCAAATGAACTCGACTTCAGAAGAGGAAGTGCTGGGCTGCTGTGGTGCAGGATATGGTTTCCAGGGTTTTCTGGAGGTCTTATTTAAAGGGGAGTCACTGTTGCCCAGCCTGTCTTTAGTGGAATTCCCAGTGTGGGTTTGTGTCCGCATTGGTGAGTTCTGGTGGCTACACTGAGAATTTGTTGAAGGACTCAGCTCAGGCTGGAGCCTTGAAGGAAAAACAATAATCACAAACGCAAGGTGACATCTTTATGATGCCGTCGCTTAATGGTATACACAAAACCGCACCAAAACCACCACCACAAGAATTTTTTATGTCAATGGGCCAAAGTTATATGCTTCCTTAAAGGAATATTCAAAGCAACATAAATTATATTTGATTTGCTGTCAGAAAATGGCCCCAGGAAAACAGTGTTTCTGAATAACTGCTAACAATTCACTGCTACGCTTTTAGCTCAAAAGCCATCTCAGGGAAGATGGCTGACCTCGTATAACCAAGACAGAAATATGTATTGTCAGTAACTTGTATTTTTAACTGAGTTCATTCTATTGTTGGGTGCACTGGGTTATGTGGCAACACAGAAGAGTCTGATGGATATGAACTCTATAACCTTCAGGCCCATTTGTTGTTTGCTGTTTCTTAAAAGGGTTGTTTTCTTGCAGTGTGCATCTTCAAGCACCACACCTCAATATAAACTGTATTCTTTTTTGACAATCTTTGGGGCCCCCCTTTTGTTGAAATGATTAGTTATGTTACCAGTGAGTTACTATTGGATTGATGAGAGTTGCCATTTGAGACAGTTGTTGTTCTAAATGGTCACCACATTGTAGAGCTAAGAAATGAGGACAAGGATTGTGACTCTCCAGGGGTTCACCCACCTGCAACTTGGTTAAGAAAAGGGCTCAACTGAACTGCAAAGTGACCAGTTTTCACTCATTTATCTTGTGGACGACTGTGACTGAATTGGCCAAATCACTCGATTTGGTGTCTTGTGAAGCAAAGTCTGATTCACTATCTATAACAGTCTGTATAGAACCGTCTAGCAACTGGTATGTGTGAAAGGCTGGCTGTTTTTCTAACAGGCCGAAGAGAGCACACACAGAGCCAGATCACAACTCCACTCTGCCATGGACTGAGAATCTCCAAGATTACTGAAGTGGCTGGGTGAATCCAACCAAAATCTCCAATGTGAGGAGAAAAACAAAAAAAAAGGGCGACCTTCTCACGGCTGGCAGGGTTTTTAGTGTGTTGCTGTGACAGTATGAGCTCACCCTGGCATCATTCCTCTTGTGGTTCCAGAAAGTCAGACATTGCGGAACTAGAAAATTAGACGCTTATGCTCGGTTCCCTTTTCATCCCTGGCCCAGTCATTCATTGTGAGCGGGTCATGGAGATCACCAGCCCAATGTGAGCAGTGTAGGCAGGAGGAATAGCATGGGAAAATGTACTCTCCCTTTTAGTGTCTGACTTTAACTTTTAAAAGTCCCTGCAACTTTTCATTCACCCGGAAATTTAAATGCTGTCTGGTGACGCAGATGTCTCTGTGAGGGTCCTCTCTGCCTTGATTTCTTTGTTTATTCATTCCTCTGAAATGTTTGAATGGTCCATGATTAATGTCAAACAGTGTGAAATGTTTAAACCTTCTTTTCTTTACGTCTTCTGTGATGTAAACAGGAACACCCGCGTGTGTGGGTGGGAGTGTTCATCGAGCAGCCGACCCCCTTTCTTCCTGAATTCTTTCAGCGGCTGCTGAATTTAGATTACCCCAAAGATAAGCTCAACATTTTTGTCCACAACAATGTGAGTAGGTGCAGCTGCAGCTGTCATGAGACATTCTTTTTCAATATACATTACATCAGCTATTTCTCAATCTAACCCACTATTTTTCCCTTCAGGAGGTGTATCATGAGAAGCACATCCAGAGCTTTTGGGAAGCGAACAGAAACATGTTCCACAGTTTCAAAGTTGTGGGGCCGGAGGAAAGTCTGAGTCAAGGCGAGGCCAGAAACATGGGCATGTATGTGATCACTGACAACCAAACATGCTTTCACAGTGCTTGTAATAGCATTTTTTCTCAGCTAGAGTACATGCACAGCATAGCCCGACTAAGGCAATAGCACGATTAAGCCGCAGAGACCATCCCAGTTAACATGCAGTGGCGAGTGAGTTGAATTGCTATGTAATGCACCTCCATGACAAGGATTGGCAGCCGGGGCTTTTCAGTCTGTCCAGTTCTGCTGTCAGTAGAAGAACAACAGGAAAAACTTACAGGTTGTGTGGAGCCGTTTCAGATGGTTATATTGTAGGCCGTGCACAGCGATCGTGCTGCTTGATCAACTAGTTGAACTTAACAGTCAGAATCAATGCCCCTATCATGGAGCCATCGTTGTCTGCAATATGCTTCCTTTGGCAGATCTGCAGATTAAACTAAAGTTAAAGCAAGTTTCTGAATAAAATTGAAGACTCTGTTGTCTTTGTATTACAAGAATGATTGTTGTCAAGCCACTAAAGACAAAGTTGCACCTTGGATCACCAGCATGAGCCCTGACTCACGAAGCAACCATATTATCATTGTTGCGAGCAGGCTTTTAGCTAGGAGGGCGTCTGGGCATCTGCAAAACATGAAAAAAATGGACGCCAGATGCCGCCATATACCAGTGTAATCTGGCGGCCAAGCTACGGTCGAGAATCAGGCTTCCAATTTTTTCATGTTTTGCAGACGTCCAGACGCCCTCCTAGCTGAAAGCCTGGTTGCGAGTCACAAAACAAAGCTGATATCGGCTAAGACCGTTGTACACACACCCTGCATTAGGTTACCCAACGACTTCTCCATTGTGTGTAAGCTTATTAGACATCATTGGACCGTGATCAGTCGAGGAGTTTATTTCAGCAGCCGCACATCACCCAGTCCGATCATCGTCGAGCTACTCGGCTACATGCTAGCTTAGTCGAGCTATTAACCGCATTATCCATGTTGTATAGTCCGACGAAGAGAAATTCAAATTTCTCTCCAGTAGTCTGACTAGTATGTTTACATCCATTCTAAAAGTCTGAACTTAACTGGACTAGCGCAATAATTCCGTCTTCTGAGCTTGCGTGTAAATGTGCTCAATTATTTTAGTTTTCTGCAAATGTTTACTTGAATTGAAACTTCTCTAGACATGTGCTCACCAATTAGTCAAATTGGTGAGTTTAGTCAAATTCATGAGCTGCTGTAGAAATAAGGAACTTTCAGGTACGTTATGTGTATGGAGCTAACAAAGAAATAGCTCTCCCAGTTCTCATTCGCTTTGATGATTTATTCCTCTTGCCTTTACCATGCTGGGACTGTGTATGTAAAAAAAACCCAAAAAACCCTGTTTTTTTGAAGGGCACCTTTGATGTCTTGCTGTTCCTTGTCTTTTTTTCCTGGTGTCTTTGAAGGGTTTACTCTGGGTCTGATGCTGAAAGCTTCTGACCACTCCACATTTGTGTTCCAGTGGGTGGTGTGAGTCAAACAGGAGGTGCTGGTCAGTGTGATGCGATTTCCTCTGCACTTCGGTGCGACTCCTGTCTGGTTCAGTTCACACTCAACTGGCTTCCTTCCACAGCTTCTCGGGTGAACTCCATGTTTCTGTCGACTGAGAGATTATGTGTTATAGGTTCCACTTCTTGCCTTTTGATATGAATGAAAATCTGATCTATATATCAGAAGGTACAATGAGGATTCTATAGTTGTGGCCTCCTCCAGTCTTTGCCAAGTGTTTGCAGATGTGTTCTAGCCATGAGGGATATTCTCCTTTTAACTGTGAGAGTCCACCATGCGTTTTTCTGGAGTGCTGTCCAGGCCGTCCTTTCCTTCCTAATTAGATTAGCAGGACATTTCTTTAGCCGTATCTAATGTAATCTTCTTCACGATTGCTTCACAATGCAGTATCAGCAGCAGTAACAGGTTCACCAAGTGGTATGTGCTATGGTGTTAAATGTCAAGTTTCTCGCCCAACTACTCTGTTCATGATGTGGATATGATCAGGTGTGAAGGGCCTTTGACAGGACACCTGTGTTGTGAGAAATTCACTTTGTTTGATGAAGATATTTATATTTCCGTGATTTCTGATGTTTTTCCAGCAGTTTCTTGAATACTATCCTTGAGTGAGTCAGTGATGAAAACCTCAAACAGACACTGCTCTGCTCCTCCAAACAGCGACCCCGCCCAGCAAATGCTTCAGATATGCAGCATTACTCCCGAGTCAGAGACCCTCAAAGGGCCAGGGTGGTTCGGGTTTTTGATGCAACCAGTCAAGCACATGTAGTTTAGCCACTCAGCTGTCAGCTGGAACAAGCAGCACCAAACTGACCAGATCAGAAACCTGTACCACCACTGCCCTTTGAGGACCATCTTGAAGACCTCTGGTTTAAATCAACAGGCAAGAAGTGGAACTCTTTTCACAGCACATTAACTCAGTCGACAGAAAGTTCACACGAGAAGGCATGGAAAAGTAGTAGGTAGTGAGGGTTGAACTGGTAACGTGTACAGAAAACCCTCTCAAACTGAGCAGTACCTCCTCCTCACTGGAACACAAACATGGCGTCATCCAAAGGTTGCTGCACTATTCCTGAGAATACCCACCAAAGTCACTGGGGAATAGAGAATAGAGAAGATGCCTTGAAAAATGCGGATCTCCCAACCAGATCTTTATCGAAATATCTAAGGGAACAAAAGTGGTCGCATGAATGTCCAGTAATATTCATTCCGCATGTGGTGAGAAACTCTGGAGAATTCATAGGAAACATGAACTGTCCATCAATTGGACAAAACATTGCGCTTCGTTGTCCACCACACTGGAACAGTGTGTTCATTACGTGGGAATACATTGCTCTGTTCAGCTGGATGAATATCAGCTGAAACTGAAAAGCGAAGTTCACGAGAGCTGATGACAGTTTGTAAAGAGAAGGTGAAGCGTCTGGTCTAGGAGCCATACTCAAACCTTTTTTTGAGCGCTCACATGTGAATGATACTCACACCCCAGATGGCTGTAAAAAAAAAAACCAAAACTAAATATTATACTGTAGTACTGAGTACACAGCACTCAGGAATGTGTGATTGTTGAGGTTCACTTCTCAAAGGTAATGGATTTGTTGCTACCCTTTGGATGCTCTGGTGGTAATCCATTTTGGAAGGCTGCGTTATAATTCAATGTAAATATAAGTGGAAACATAAGGGCATATAATGGAAGAGATTCTCCAGGATCATTAGTGTTGGCAGCACTGCACTCAGAAATGATGTGGACTGACAGTATCAGCTCATGAATTTTAATTTCTTACATTAACTGGTTCACTTGTGGCAGATTTAAATACTCACAGCCCTTTCTCTGTGCTTCATTTGTCCCAACAGGGATCTTTGCCGCACAGACACTTCATGCGACTACTACTTCAGCATCGACGCAGATGTGATGCTGACCAACAGACAAACACTGAAGCTTCTCATCGAGCAGAACAGGTAAATATTTTCGTAAAAAACAAGTAGCCTTCCTGGAATCTATTGTGAGCTCCGGCTCCTGTCCAGAGCCAAAGCCTCAAAAAAACATGACATCATGCAGGTCTAAATAAAAGTGACCATAGTTCTCCGTTTGTGACTCGGTGCATGAAAACGGCGAAACCATCATGTCACTTTGCATTATTCACAAGGGAAGCATGCACTCATTTTATATTTCTACCAGTTCATGACTGTCCAGAAATGTTACCACAAACTCTGCTCTTGTGCCCATGATATAATGATCTGCAAAACGCATGCAATGATTTTCCAGGCTATTTTAAGCTATTATGGGAATTCTCTCCTTGCACTGAGGTCATGTGAGGAACAATTCCAATCCTCTAAACATTTATAACCATTTCCATGAGTTTGATGGATCAATTCCTATTATCTTTTCTATTCTATCTTTTTGTGATTTTTATTTATGATTCAATTCCATCAAACATCTTCTGAATATGCAAAAACAAAATGCTTCCGGACTCCGGTTTCCGAATCCCAGTCTCAGCAGTAAAACAAAGTTGTGTGTCTCTGGTTTGGATTAGAGATGTCTACATTTCTATGGATGTTTTTGGGGACTTGGCAGTGATCACAGCTCTCCGTCTGGAGCTTGATCCCGTTTGATGCTGCACATGGTTCGTATCATGTGAAGAGCAAAAGCGGTTGTCAGGTCTTTTGAGGTGTTGGTGGCTTTTATCTTCTCTGAGGGAATTATCATTTTCTCACTTTGTGCCTCACTTTCCTGCAGGAAGATAATTGGCCCCCTGGTCACTCGCCACAGCAAATTGTGGTCCAATTTCTGGGGAGCCTTAAGCTTGGATGGGTATTACGCCCGCTCTGAAGATTATGTCGACATTGTGCAGAGAAAACGAGTGTAAGTGTCAAGTCTCTTAACAGCTCAACGGGTTTCCATTTGGAACCAACTCATCCTGTCATTTGACACACATATTTGGCAGTCTAGAATGATTCTTAAAGAAGACGAGGCAAGGCTTTAAATCCATATTTTTTTCAATAGTATTCGATGCAGATGCAAGATGCAAGAGCAGGAGGAAAGCAACTGTCCACACATTTTTAAGAAGACCATGAGCGCCGATTTGGGGAAGAGAAAAACACTGTAAAAAGTAAAAAAAAAAAAAACACTAGAAGAAAAAAGAAATTGTAATGTAATTTAAGCAGAAGCACTCACGGTAGGCACAACATCTCAAATATATATAAAAAAGTAACATGATGAAGACATTTTGTCTAGGGCACATGATACAGTAGTTTAAGGCACGTGTTAAACTCGAGGCCCAGGGGCCTAAGTCAGTCTGCCCAGTCATTTTTGGTGGTCTGAGGGAGCTGGAAATTCAGTGTCATCACACTTTAAATAATGCCATGACACGCTGTTGATCTGAGATTATAGTTGTCAACAATTATCCAGAAACTCCTCAAAAAAGCAGAAAGACAAGAATTTGAAAGATTCATTTTCCTTTTAAAGGAGTGCCAAATAAAATACTGGTTTTATTCAGCATGAAAGTGCATTTCGTGTGACATGAGGTACGATACATTCAATAGACAGACAGACTAACTGAGGCTTCTGTCACAATGTACCAGTGCATTGCTTTTGTCTACTTTATTTCCACGCCACTTTAAGAACCAAACAAACAATAACTGTATATTACAAAAGAAGAATTTAGAATTTAGTAAACCTTGCTCTGGCAATTCATAAATGTTCATTGACACCCTTCAAATATGTATTTTGGGCGATTGTCTTATGATAACTAAAATAGAAGCAGAACCAAACCAAATTGAAGACACAAACACACTCCAATTTAAAGTGCTGTTGTGGACTTGTATTCATTAAAGGTTTACGCTCGAATGCACCATTTAAGATATTGCAAAGGACAGGATTAAAGGAGTTCTCCTCTGAGTCTTTTGAGTATTTAAGGCAGGGTTCTCGAACTGATCCGTAAAAGGGCTGTTTTTTTCCCCAACCGATCTAGGGCACCTTTTCACTTGTCAGGTGACTTTAGAGTGTAAACAGTTGATTGTCAGTCTGGAGCTGTTTGTTTCAGCTGACACCAGCTTGTTTAATCTGTGTGCGCTAGCTGGGTCGGAACAAAAACCCGCACCCACCGCGGACTTTTGAGGACCAAATAAAGATTATCTCTGTTCATAAAAGGTGTTCCAGAATTGACCACTTATATGAAATGTAGTGTACAGTTCCCCCCTAAAAACTGCCTCATACCAAGGCCAATTCCTCTGTTGAACCATTATGATCCACACGCACGAACCACAAAGGCTTATTGAGGGCCTCGATTCTATCATCAAAATGAGCTTCTCATGTCAATGTCTTGTTGTTTCTAGGGGTGTGTGGAACATTCCTTACATGGCGCACGTTTACCTTGTCAAGGGCACTACCTTGAGGAATGAGCTGAAAGAAAGGAACTACTTTGTTCTGGAGAAACTTGACCCAGATATGGCTTTGTGTAGAAATGCCAGAGAACTGGTAAGACCCCAAATCTTATGACAGTGATCGGATGTCTGTTCACATGGTATACCAAGGGTTTACACTGAATAAATAAATAAATAAAAGACAGACAGATAGATAGATACTTAGAAGTTTTTAAAGAACTTACATCATGAATTTATAGAAAACGTGATGGTCTTAAGCATGACTGAAATACAAGCTGTCAGGCTCACATCTTAGTTGCTATATATTGCTATTGCTCACAAAACTACAAGTGCTAAACAAACGAAATTATTATTCAGCACCAACATTCTCTCCTTCAGCTTTTCTAATTTTATTCAAATAAATCATATTTCATACTGAAATTCTCATAAGAAAAACGATATAGACCAGCCGTGTAAATCATAGGATAACAAAAGGACATTTCTATGGGATTTTTAATATCACAACAGAATAATTTGACTCAGTAATTTCTGTTAGTAAATATGGCAGAGCTTCTGATAAAATACTCGGGTTTAAATATAATAGCAAGTGATTATTTGATTGATTATTCTTGATACATTTGTTGCAATTACACTGAAGTTCAGGCCGTAATGATCGTGTCATTGATAATGTATCTTCTTTTACCATTAAGTAGCTGCATAAATGTAGCAACTAGCCAGGTGAACTTCATTTTGGCTCGACAGCAAGTGAAATGTGATGCACATTTAAGGGCCAAAATATTAAAATGTTAATGGCTTGATTTATATCGAGAGTGTTGATGTATAGAATGTTGGTATTGTGTGACGTCTGTCCATCGATGGCATGATTGTTCTGTTTGCCGCCATGTTCTTTGTCACACTTGTGTATGCCACTTTACCTACACATTGTCCTGCTTGTTCAATTGTTTTCATCCTTCAGTCCAATTTCTCCTATTTCCTCTACTGTGATTGGGTCTACCCCTGGCATAATAACTCGGCCCCCCTATCTTCCCCCTTGCATGAGTTCTTTCCCTGTGTACCAACAAGATACAACACAAACATCAGCTTGAGCGGGAATCTTGCTTCTATTTCATGCAGGTGCACTTCCTCTCCTCTCGAGTTGCTCTGTGTTTGACATCTGAACCGACTCTCTCTCTCTCTCTTATTGTGAAACCAAAATTGATGATTTTCACATAATGCTTCTCCTTTATTTTAGACGAGTCACAGAGAAAAAGACTCACCCTCTCCGGAATCATTCCATATGCTCAGGCCCCCAAAGGTTTACACCCATCTTTGACTACTGTGTTTCTTTGAAATGCATTTTGAATGGGTTAGCACTCCTTGGCTAATTTAAGTTTCAGCGATAATTTAAAGAAAGCTAAACTACGCACCCATTTTTGGAATTGCTAAGGTAAAGAATATGTATCAGGAAGCAGGAAACTTAAGTTGCAGAAGAGTTGAAATAGGGCTGCAACATGCAGAAAATGGGGTTGTCACATAAGTAAGGCATATTTCACGAGTGATGTAAATAGGGAAGATCGACTTGGAAGCTGAACACTTGGACATGTGCTCGCATATGCGGTTTCTCCACAGTTTCCTGGAATACATTGGACCCTGAGCTTGAGCGAGATCAGTGCCAGTGGTTGTGATGCGATCTTTTTGAGTTCATATGTGAGCGTAGACCGAAACTCAAATGTACACCAGGTTTACAGTATCATCAAGGAGGAGAACAGAAAGCGTTCACATGCAAGTCCCCAATCCTGATGAACAAAACAGCTGCTCCCTATAAGTCTCCTGACTGATCTCAGACTAGGCTCCATCAATATAACATTCTTTGCCTTGTTGAATATTTTCACGGGACAATCAAGTTCCCAATTGGATCCAATATGGTTCGCTATTCTTTTGCAATCCTTTGTCTTGACAAAGCCTAGTCTGATGGAGTCCAGATCCCCTCCTCACTCCCTGTGCTTCACCGTAGTTAAAGAGCAGTTCTTGAGTTGCTTTGTCTCCCCCTGCCTCCCCCCTTCCCCCAGCTCACCTCACTGCTCCGTCCTGTTCTGTTCCCGACCAACCACCAACACTCCTGCAGCCCCCCTACTCCACCACCATAAATAATCCTAGATTATTTATATCGCATCTGTTTCCATTCTGATTCTGTCCAAGTAAAACAAAAAAATGATTTCAGTGTGTAAAAAACACTCAAATCACAAGTATCCTCTTTTTTAATGCCGATTTTGACAGACTATAGGTGAGTGCTACCCACATGTGACTTTTCCTTTGTTTAATAAATCAAAGTGCTGAAGTAGATTTTCATTTTCTTTTTGGCCTGAAACTGACTGAACTTTCCTATTTGCAACAGGGAGTCTTCATGTATTTAACAAACCGTCACGAGTTTGGAAGGCTGATCTCCACAGCCAACTATAACACGTCACATTATAACAGTGACTTGTGGCAGATATTTGAAAACCCTGTGGTAAGTGTTCACTTTTTTTTAAGCAAGATGAGCCAAGAGCAGCTGCTAAAACAGTGTGATAAGACTTGACTGACAGAGATATTTACTGCCTCATAATGTCCGGGACCTGACCTGTGGGAGAGCAGATTATTTCTGTTAGGTATGCTGTGTTGGAAATGGTCCAGCATTGTCTACAGTCTGCTACTTTTTCTTTGTAGGACTGGAAAGAAAAATACATTCACCCAAACTACAGTAAAATCTTCACTGAGAACTACATGGAGGAGGTTTGTGTGTGTTTGAGTAAAAACCATGATATCTGCTACTTTCATTTCAGCATTTGCAAGTGTTACTCAAGTCTTCTCTCAATAGTCTCATTCTCGGCTCTTGTGTATTACAGCCTTGTCCAGATGTGTTCTGGTTCCCGGTCTTCTCAGTGAAGGCCTGTGATGAAATAGTGGAGGAGATGGAGCATTATGGGTCATGGTCTGGAGGGAAACACGAGGTCAGTCCTGTTAGTTCAGGCCCACTGCAACACAGACGCACACACCCACCAGTGATTTCACTTCTCACCGTCACACAAAGCCACCCGTGTGTGAGGGACCGTCGCTTTTTATAAACAGCGACTTGTCCGGCAAATAAACTTCTTAATATGCACGCAAAGGGAAAAAGAAACCGTGATGGTGAACCCTTGCCAAAAGTAGCACTTCAAGTTCAATGTTATGTTGTGTTCCTTCTGCCCCTGAATGCTCTTAGGTGTCATTGCTGAACACATACTATCATGTATATGTTATTTCTACTCTGCACTGACTGAATGTAGGTGCCAGCCGCACTCCCCTCAGAACACACATATTTTGTGTTCTTTCATCTTACTGACTGAGACTCTATTGATGGATTGTATGGCGAATATTCTTTTCTTGAAACATTTTACTGTAATCCAGTGAGAATCATTGTGCTTAGAACTTTCTCAAGGATTGCTGTATATGTGGCTGCGAAATGCTTTGCTGTATTTTCCAAAGAATGATGAAGGTAAGTGTCCAGGACACTCAAATGTTCTCACTTTCTTCATTCAATAGCTGCTTGCATGATGTTGAATATACTGTATAGTAGCTTAAGGCTTAATGCTGGAAGTTGGACACTGATCTCAGATCAAACTTCAGCGTTTCTGTTCGCATGGAGGTCGCTTCATGCCTAATGTGCTCACATGAGGCTGAAAAAGTTATCATACTTTATTCAAATTTCTGACTCTGAACATGCTTAATCACAAACACACATTGTATTTAAAGCTGGTATGAGAACTGTTGCAGTGCAGTAGGAGACTAATAAAGTAATGGTGGTGAGAATGTGTTTCAGGCATCAATAATGTTGGTCAGTGGGCTTCAAGTTTGACGTGCCTAGTCTACAGACAGTGCTTTGGAAAGACATGGTATGGAAGAAGTATGAAGAAAATGAAAGATGAACGATCATAGATACGCCTCAATATTTGTCGCTGTCTGTTCACATAAAAGCAGTTCACTTCAGAGCATTCCAGTCAAGGAATTCACTCCATCAACAGTGTTGGGGGCAGGCTACACGCGCACAGCACGAATGTTAAAAATGACACTACAGAAACATATCTATATGTCGAACAGTACCATGCATTCGACCGATTTAGAGAAAAAAAATGTTAAAAGACAAACGTGCTCTACTCATTGTTTACACTCCAAGCAGCCATCTTGGAGTGTGGTGAGCATTCTCTCACCTTCTGACTGGGAAATCTGATGACGTCATGGAGTTAGGAATTTTCTGAACAGTTCTGAGGAATACTGTTTATAGTCACAAGATCTGTCCATCCAACTACTGTGTCTTCCACTTACCTCAGGTTGGGTTTTGGGGTCAGCAGCTGGAGTAAAATGGCTGTGACTTTCCTATTCTCCAGCTCATCTTGGGGAATGTGGCGGCGTTCTCAGGTTAGATGTCCAAGGTCCCCTCCTTATTATGTTGGATGGTCCACAGTAAAGGAATAAATGAAATGTAAATACATTCATGTTATTTATGTACCTATATTTAGTGGATGTAGAGTACTACAAGAAAAAACAGCACAGCTCAAAAAGATGCTTGTATTTACGAGTGTAGAACCTCTGCATCTACACTATCAAACTCTGTGTTGTAGCTGCGCAGCTGTGAGAGAGTGTGTTGTTAACCAATTAGATCCATGTGTTGTTAGTGAATCGCAGCAGACGCCAATCTATTTCTCATGTCTCCTTGTAAACTTCGTGGCAGCAGCCGGGGCTTTGTTGTGTCTGAGGTCTGCTGCTTTCATGCTACCATTTACAAAGTGTTTTGGGAAATAGTGCAACGTCTGCCAGATGCCCAATTAGTTTTCAGAGGGCCGTTTCCCGTGACAGGGGGTTGATGCCACTCAGTTTATGCATGTTCTTAAGAGAGGTGGATGTCAGTGTGTGGCATGATTGAAAAGTGTCTAAACAGTTTAGATTATTGCCGCGGCAGAGGAGGGTATGTTTTCGACAGCTGCGGTTCACAATAACTTGAAAAGTTGTGCATGGATTTGAATGAAATGGGACAAGCAAAGCCTGATTCAGTCTTGGGAGTGGCCGGATCACAGTCTAATACATTTGTTTTTAAGGATTCTTGAACATTGGGAGATGGTGTTGGGGTGGACTGAAGCTGTTTGGTGTAGCATGCTCTTTAGTTTGACCTGGTTGGTTTGGATTAGGCTGAGCTGGAAGGTACGTTGAGTTTAAACAAACCCAAAGTGAGATGTGTGCGCTGTCATGTCCTCCTCTCTCACATCAAATGTCCATATGGTCATTATTTCCATCACTCATGTCGGATTAATTCTTTTTCTCTTTGCTCCTCTCGCAGGACAAACGGATCGCCGGTGGGTATGAGACCGTGCCAACTGATGACATTCACATGAAGCAAATCGGCTTTGACAAAGAGTGGCTGCATTTCATCCGGGAGTTCATATCACCTGTTACGTTAAAAGTTTTTTCTGGATACTACACGAAGGTAGGCAACAAGAAGAGGGCTTTGAACAATGGATTTTTAGTTATTGGTCATTTAAATTATGATTTTAGGAGGCATCTGATCCAGGCATGCTTGATCCTGGCTTGTGTTCAAAGTAATAAACAAAGGGTCTATTAAATCTAGAATTATGCATGTTTATTATATATTATTATACATGTTTATTTTTATTTTTTTTTTTTAGTCTTTGACTTCAGAGATAAATGAGCATCTGATGTCTGACAATTCCAGTGACGCACCACTTGATATATTATTGTTGTAGGGCTATGCAGTTATGAACTTTGTGGTAAAATACACACCTGGGAGACAGTCATTCTTGAGACCCCATCACGACTCCTCAACCTTCACCATCAACATTGCCCTCAACAACAAAGACACTGACTTCGAGGTAAGAACTTCCCTTCGATGCAAGATTGCACTCGACTGAAGATCTTACTGATGCTTTTCGCCTTTCAGGGTGGTGGTTGTCGCTTCCACCGCTACAATTGTTCCATTGAATCACCCAGGAAAGGATGGACCTTTATGCACCCAGGTCGTTTAACACACCTCCACGAAGGACTACCGACCACCAATGGCACACGCTACATCGCTGTGTCCTTCATCGACCCCTAAATTGACTTCACTGTACTGGAAATTAGTCGTTAAACGAAGCAAAGGCTTTTTTTAGTGGTGGTGTTATATATTTTTTTGTTTGTTTTTCTTTTCTTGTGTCCCAAAAGTGTGTCTGTTAAGTCAACTTCTTTAAAAGAATGAGAAATAAAATGAATCTCTGTCAAACAGAGTGAGCCAGGAGAGAAAACGAAATACTGTTGTCTGGATTTTAAAATACTAATAAAACCTCCTACGTACCTTGCTGGGAGAGACAAATGCTTTTTTTAAAAAAAAAAAAAGATGCACAAACACCAGTCTTTTTTTTGGCTTTGGAAACGCTCAGTTTACATCAAAAAGTCATGGACTGTAAATGTGATGCTGAGATTGCTGCCACTGAAGCAAATATAATTTTCATTTCTCTCAATTGTAAACAATGTCCGACCTAGCTGTGCAGTTTGTCCATTTGTAGTTGTGTTTTTGCACACCGTGGAAGAGCATTGAGCTCACAGATCTCAGTGTTGAATCGTTTTGTTTCACTGAAGTACAGTAGGTATTCGTGTTTTACTTGAACTGCTTTGCCTCAAATCAGTTTGGTCATTTGTAATAATCAGAAATGTTTCCAGTAGACATTGCCACCATTTTGTTGTGAGATGTGTAAATGGATTTTGTGCCTTGCAGCTTATTATTTATTGTTAAAATTAATAAAAGTGATGAAAGTTATGCTTGTGTTATTAGCCTTTTATTATTCATTGAAATGTAAATCCACGTGTTTTAATGATTTCAGAGGGCTTCCTGGTGTTTTCCCAACTTTCACACACATACAATAACATCTTTTAAGTTTCATGTTTTCCCGCATAGGTTGTATGACCCCACGCTTTACGCAATCTTGAGGCAGACAAAATTCTGGAGGTAACACTTACAAAGATCATAGGTCAGATAAAAAACAAAAAAAGATGAAATGCAGGATAAGGATGTTAACTTCCCACCTCTTCACTTATTATCATTATCAATATTATTGTGCTCATATTAATGTCTGTTTTTTATTACAGAGTTCCGTCGTACAGCATATTCATAAAGCCCACATGGACGTATGACCTTTCAACAGCAGCAGTGCTCTTCTGTGGTCAAAGAACCCTGTTTACCCATGTTTTAGTGCAACTTTATTAATCGCACATTTCCACTTTTGCCAGGTAATTATTTAGTCATGCAACATTTTTCTTGAACATTAAAGTGCACATCTAAATATCCACAAAAGACTGGCACCTTTAAGGTGTTGAAAATCCTCGTGAGGTCTGAACGTCTGAGACGTTCTTCTGAGTCAAACGAGACCGCGCGGGGTTCAGGAGGAGATTAAGGTCAGAGTGGGGGGAAGGCACTTTGCTGAAAGAGCTCTTTGTGGCCATCACTTCTGCCGGTCTGCCCTGCCTCTTGATCATCTGAAAGGTAACATTGAACCCAGCCGGCTGGAAAATAAGTCCTGCATTCCTCTTGAACTTGCGAGAACAATTTGGCAAGAGGGAGGACTTGCTTGACGCTCATGCTACTGTATCTGCGGGAGGAGAAACAACCAAGACTGAGGCAGGTGTAGCTCTCACATTACTTTCTATGTGGCAATACTGTATATTCACAGCCGTAATGAGTTGAATGTCGCGAGTAAAAATATCTTTCTTGCATAACTAAAGATACTGTATACTGTTTTTTTTGTTATTTATGATTATTATTTTTTGATTTTATAAATGACACTACTCAGAGTCTCATTTTAAACAAAATTTCGTAGTGTGTAACTGAATTGTCTTGACAGATGCAAATCGGTGATATTCACCAACTATGGAGAAGTTCTTGAAAAGAAAAAATTAACAAGAAAGTGATTTGATTTGAATTGTTTGAGTGAATTAATTTTATGATTTTAGACATGGTTTTATTATTATTTATTTATTTATAATTTTTCCCAATTTTCTCAAGTTTTTTTTTTTTTTAGTAAATTTGATGAGCATGTCTCGCACCTGGTTCTGCTGGACTTTTCAATGACAAATTAATCTATGATCACATGGTTCCATGTCATTTCACAAGGTTTTGGTTTGTTTACGTGTAAGTCGATTAAATATGGTTATTGATTTCAAATGAGATCAAGAGTGTTGAATCAGTTCTATTGAATGGGTCCCAGGCCCATTTGTTCTGGGAAAGGTGGGCTCCAAGATCAAATAGGTTAAGAAACCCTGCTCTACATCAGGTTCCATATTGGCAGATTGGCTCCTTTAAATGCAGTGATGCTCACAAATTTGAGACGATGGGACTGAAAGTGTTAATGTATACTATGGAAGAGCAATGATTTCCAAGTTATTAAGCTTTAAAAAAAAAGACAGCCCAATACGTTGTGTTTGCAGAGGTGCCCAGGACTTCTGAGTCCTTGTCAGAATCTGTGAATCCATCATCATCTGCCCTCACTGCTGTAGATGCATGCTTTTGCCATGTACTAAAGCAACTAACTGAACTCCGCTTGGATGGATTAAACTGTGAAATGTATGGTTTTCATGACAAGAATGAACGTAAACATGAACCGAGGGAGGATGAGACAACACATAACCAGTGACAGCGCTCCACAAACTGGCCTCTCAGTGATGACGTGGTTTCGACAGTTGTCTAATTTAATGTATTGCTGACGCAAGAGTCAGTTCTGTCTTTGTCAACAAATACACTACTTTCAAGTTCCATTTAAAATCATTACATGTTTCACTGTAAATTGGTGAGCGAGGCGGCTATTATGTAAAGCAACTCTGTTAGGATGCAAGAAATGAGGACTGCAAAACATAAATTGCATAATAGGGACCCTTTAAAAGACTAACACTGAAAAAAGCGAACCTTCATGCTGCCTTTTCAATGCGACTTAAATAATAAATAAATAATAATTAATAAAGTTGACAATCCCCTCCTAAAATGTTTCAAGACTACTAAGCACATCTTAAGGTCATGCATGAAAGAATTGAATTCAGAGTGACGTTGCATATAAGCATTACAAAAATGCAGAAAACTAAACCCGCCCAAGTGCATTCCAATAAGGTGCTGGAACAAATGAACTCAAGTATAAACGGTTTTGGATCGAGAGGAATTGAATTTGTTCCCAACCCCCTCTTTAGCTGTGACATACAACCCAGTTCCTATGAAACCCACCGTGACTGTAGATTTCCAGAAAATGTTTGTAAAGCGGGTGTGGGGGCGGGGATCATGGGGGATAGGTGGGGGGGCAGCTGGGGTCAGCTACAGTGCAACTATGACTCAGACAAGTGGAAAAGTACTGGATTAACAAGCAAGGCGGGAGGAAACAGTCAATGTAGTTTTGGTCAAATACATTTGAAGAAGTGTGGATACATGTGTCAAGCAGATGTTTCTACTGCAAAATATGGATGCACTACCACCTCTCATCATATGTTGGCAGTACCGGATGGATTGCCTTTCCCTGGCACCACACAGGCTTGGCTTCACTTGCGTCAGGCCAACAGTTGGGTCTTGGGTTTGGTGAGGGCTGGATGATGAGGGCATATTCACAGCTAGAACACTGGAGAGTGCAGAAGTCGGACCCCACTGTTCAGACTACACATCTCACCACACCAAAAATCTTTCAACCAGTTAAGCACATATAGGTTAACCAGTCAGGTTTCATTGACGGTATGCTGCTGCTTGTTTCAGCCGATACACGGCGCACCTTTACGTGCTTGATGGGTTGAGAAAAATAAACAACAACAACAACCTGCACCTCTCCAGCTTTGAGGACCTTGTACAAGACTCCAGCTTGTGGTGGCCACACTTCCTTGAGGGGGTCAGTCCCCTCTTCTGCTCACCATGTTGGTTAAGATCTTTTTCCCAAGCAGTTAAACTGGGTTTAGCTCTTTAGCTAGGAGGGCGTCCGGGCGTCTGCAAAACATGAAAAAATGGACGCCCGATTCACGACCATAGCTGGGCCACCAGATGCTGCCATATACCATCGTAATCTAGCGGCAAAGCTGTGGTCGAGAATCGGGTGTCCATTTTCTTCATGTATTGCAGACGCTGTGTGTGTGTGTGTGTGTGTGTGTGTGTGTGTGTGTGTGTGTGTCGCCTTGGCTTCTTGGTCCGTCTTTTTGGTCCCTTTCTCCTCCTGACAAATGGGCCACATTAGTGGCTGTATCTTGGATGATGATTCAAAACACCCACATAGAAGCAGATCCAGGTGATGAACGGGTGAAGGCCATCTAATCCATGCAATTTCACCCAAAATACTTTTTTTTTTTATTTCAAGCCTACAATCACAAGTATCTCCTTAACAAGTAATCAAACGTATCCACAGTCCACAACACCAATTACAGCTGATTGTATGCTTTGAAACTATCTGCACACTCCCTTTTCTCCAGCCAGACTGTTTACCACCTCGCAGTCAACTGGCTCTGAGCACTGTTTAGCTAAATTACACGGCACAGCACTGTAAAAGCAATCAGCTGCCCCGCACTCCTGACAGTTATTGATTCACGAGGAACACAGAGGCATTAAAGGGGAAGGGAAGAACATTGACGGTTGACAAAAGCCACAAAACCTACATTTATGAAATCAGAGTTAAATGATCTGACGCTCACGCCACTGTACATTTAGTCTGGTTTTGGTCATTACGCCCCACGGAAGTGTTCATGCTACTGACCTCTGACCTCACACAACCTCCAGAATGTGCTCAACCTTGTGCTTTGTATTCAATCCCAGACTGGTGGATTTCTTTTGCACCAAGTCAGAAGACACAGAGACTATAACTAATGACTCCTTGGCTCACAACTGTTTGTGCGTGGTTGGATTTCTATTTGTAATGGCATTTTATAATATTATTTCTTTTTCATTTTATTGTGATATGGTGTGTAGCGAGCGTCCCTTGGGATTAATAAAGTTTTTCTGATTCTGATTTCTGATTCTTCTGAATAGGGCTTCAAGTTCAGGGTTCCCCCCACCTCAAGTACCTGGGATAGGCACCAGCTACCGGCGACCCCATTGAGGGATCAGGTGGAAGGCAAAGAAGGAGAAGGAGGAGAATGAAGAAGAGAGTTTAATGGCTCAGACATGAGCACTTTCGGTATATTCTATAGTTACTTGAGCATAAGCAGTGCAACCTGTATGAAAACACACTGTCACTGACCTGACTGGTCAGCTGTTGTGCTGCTATTGACGGCTTCCATGTTTCTGTTTTAGTTCTGATTCATAAGGTTGGTACTGATGTTTAGAAACTGGAATAATGGCGCCTCATATTTGAGTGTCAAAAGGAATGCATGAGATGAGGCTACAATGACTCAAATTTAAAGTGAAATCAAAGGTGAGAGAACCCAAAAAAAACAAAAGCCAATTTAATAATTACAATAAATGAATACATAAATAAATACAAAATAAATATGTACATAAATAAATAAGACCAATCATCGTTCAGAGCAATCTTACAGTAGGTGGACCTTTTGAAGATGTAACCATTACCACTTGGTCATTCTGGGACTTGACAAGAACCAGAAAAAAAACGATTTCAAAAGCAAAACTATACAAAGCAGACAAGAAACAAACAAAACAAAACAAAAAAATAAGACGAGCAACAAAATCTCACCAAAAGCATTTGCATCTGAGCGTAAGGTGGTGAGGATGAGGAATAGTACATTTCTGGGGTAACATGCAATATATTCTATAGGCAAAACATGCAGACTTGGTTGATAAAAAATTTAATCTTTTGTTCTCCATATTTTGTAGCAACATGTCAGAGGTCCCACAGTAGTTCATGACCTCATATCTTCAAATGCTTTCTCACAGACTCTGTTTATACATTGTTGGGCATAATTGTACGTTTCAGTAGCGCGGCCTGCGTTGGATTTGCACTTACCACTTGCTTTCGATCATAAAAAGGGTGAAGAAGAATGCCACGGGACGGGTGTGTTTTGTTCTGTGACATTGATGTGAACCTCTGCTGCCCTCTGAGGAGTGCCGGTCGACCACAACACATGAAACCAACAGAGATCCACGCCGGACGTCTCATTTACTCTCTTTGAACACAACTGGAACGTCAAGTGCTTGGAGTCCTCAGATGCAAACACAAAGAAGACACTGGTCAAGACTGTCTCGCTCAATTATAGGCATCGAGACGCAGAGCACAGAAAAGAGAAGCTCCAAAAATGTTCACGATTATTTTGATGGAAAATATTTCTAACAAGGATACAGATAGTTAAATCGTGCAGCACTACATTACATTACGGTGTTCACAAGGATTGGTCTCCAACGTACCTTTTGCTCTATTGTATAAATTATTTGCAGAGTGACCCTTTGAGTTCTTGCGTGACAGAAGCCGCATATTTTCAGAGGAACATTCACTGTTTAAATATAGAAAGGTAGGACTAATTCCACGCGGCAGTACTGCACAGACTGTGCTTTCAGAACAGGTTCACTCATGACAAGAAGTGGTGTCCAGCTATTGACACTCCAACAGCTTATCATGGCAGCAGATCATCTATGAAGCAACACCAGTGGAATACTGCATATGTGAGCGCATGGAAAATGAAACAGGCAGGGGAGTAAGGATCATCAATTCTGACCAAAGAAAAGCATTTCCTTCCAATATATGTCGACTATTTTCTATCCAGAGTCAACGTAATGTTATGTTCCATGAATACAAGGGTTGTTCCCACTATGAAAACTGCAAATACAAAATTTCAAATACAACACACAATCTGCTTTGCTGAAACCGGTAGCTTCCATCATGCCCACCGACTCAATCCTCCAGTCACAGCACCTGACAGCTGTGATATCCACGTGTGCTTTCAACGTGGGGCCCATTTTAAAAACCCCACTCTATATCCGAAGTTCATCCGGCTATTAAATACACGTTTGGTCTGATGCAATTACAGAGTCAACCTGAACTCAGCTGTAGGTCCAGACCAGTCTCTCGGTGCTGAAGGTCAGGAGCACACAACATACTGCCAGTCAAACACCACTAATGATGGAGCACCTTTCTGTGCACACATACTCAGAGGGACCAAGCAAAGAGGCTGGAAACCCTCACAGCGGCGGTGAAAGCTCCAAGTCCCTCGGCTCTGTCCAGCATGACCTCTGATGCATTCAAAGTCATGCAGGCAGCCAGCCTTCTGGCTCACCCTCCCTTGAAGCGATGCTCACCACAAGGCACTGTTGAAAGAGTTTCCACAACACATGATTGAAATGAATTGCTCTGCACACCCATGCTATAGTCACTAAAGACTGTGATTATGTGAAACAACATGCTGACAGCGTGTATACAGCCTGTTGCAGGGCCAGACCTTCAGTGAACCCACGATCTTGGACCACAATCTATGTGGCGAACATCTTTCAATAAACAGCAGCCTGCAGAAACCACAGGTACGAGCTTTATGTCGCTGTTGTGAACAATATAGTCAAGCTCACAAAACTGTCATTTAAATGAATAAGCATTAATGGTGTCATCATTCTTTTACTGTAAAACAATCTTCACTCATCATCACTGCAACAGCATCACAGGTGGGAGAGAAAATGTAAAATGTATGAGCTATTTAAAGTGGAACAGCATTAATAGTTATTGATTTACTCATTTAAAAAAAGGAATACATAAGTAGAGAAGTAGAGAATTGCAAAGAAAACAGCATTTATCTGGCAACCATATTAATGTAGCAAGTTATTCATGTTCTGATAGCCATTATTTGATGCAGATATTCCAAATTCAAGTGTTTCTGCATCGCCAGCCAGAGAACAATTGCTGCCTTTAAATGGACATCTACTTTGTGCAGCAGCATATCAGGCTGTTTCTTATGGTCATTATTTTAACCTAGCTGACAAAAATGACCACTTAAAGACCACGCAAGGCAAATACCCAGAGAATTTGAGAGGAAATTAAATCCACATTAGTGGTAATGGTCTTGGATTACCCTCAAGCGAGTCATGGAAATAACAAAAAAAAAAAAAAAAAACTCACTTGCAGCACTGCCTTCCTGTGTATGTCAAAAGTACAGACATTTTTGGTTCACCTCTTTGTGCATGACCACAGAACTCGTGAGAAGTATGTTATGTTGTTATGTTCAACCTTTTTAAGACAAACAAATAAGTGTACACATTTTCTGGTTTATATATTAAGTAAAAAATAAAATAAAAATTAATAAATGTCATGTTGCATCTTTTACATATAACACTGTTATGAAATCCTCATTTGTCTATCCATAACTACGAGCCTTTTTTTTTTTTTTTTAACTCCCAGGTTAACCCCAGCTGTCAGTAAATTCATGAACACGTGTGCACCACAGTATGAACTGACAATGACGATGTTCCAGGTTAATGCAGCTTGGATAATACTCCAGACTTCAGAATCAACAGAGCCTGAAGATAAAATTATAAAACACACACAAGCCTGTCAGTAGCTGTTAGTTTCACCACTCCTGCACGGTCCAAAGCACTCCAGAGATCAGCACACAGTGTTGAAGGTTTGGATTCTCTTGGTGTAGTCAAACTTCTTGAATTACATAGATTCTAAAAGCTGTGCAGCTTCTGCTTTGCAATGTTCTCTGAGATCCTTTACAATCTGATCTAGCTTTGAAATATTCTTCTTCTCCACCATTTTATGTCACTTCCTGTCCACACCGGAAGCAGAACATATAGTTTAAATATTTCAAAATATATGTAGTTTCAATGTATGCAAAATATATGTATCCAGCATCCTTAGTAGGACGGGAGGATTCCTAAAGGAGCTTACTGCCAACCCAAGTGGACCTTTGTTACATTAAACAGGAAGCAGTGCATTTAATCTCTGCTTGAATCCACTTTTTGAAGTTTGTTCTGAGTAGAAAAATAAGTGAAATTCTTGCCCACAAGACCTTAAGTTCACTGTCATAGCACTCTACCATTTTTTATTAAATAGTGCAAGGTTTTTTTGTTCCTTTTTTGAGGGGGAAGAGATTAAATATTCACTTCAAGTATGGAATGCGTCCTTGCCTCAAGTGGACATCTCAGCTTCACTTCACTCTGAACATGACTGATCAAACATTGCATTGCATTTAATAAGTTGTTAGCAAAAACAAATTTGTTTTGAGCTGCCTTTGTATGATTTATTTTAAAGCAGATGTGAGATGAGCTTGTTCACTTCAAAATACAGTTTTTCGCAACAGCACAGCCGAGTCACACATTCTGTGTTCTGGCATCCCATTCTTCTTGTTGCAAGTCAGCCAATCACGTCTCAAAGAACACACCCCAGGTGATGCTGAAAGCGTTCTATTTGTCTGAGGTTGGGACTGCTATCATGCTCAAACCACCCCACCACTGAGCTCAGGAGCTGCCCTCTTCAACATTAGCCGGGATGATCAAGTCAGGGTGAGGCTGAGCTGATATGGCATCCCCACTGGTTTCACACTCTCACAGGATGCAAGGAGTGTGAGCAAGTGCGTTCACGTGACTGACTGCTGGCTAAAGGACACAAAAATAGATTTCATTTTAGGGACAATCTGACCACAGTTACGTGCAGAGGAGTCCGGTTGCAGCCGGTTCCCCCAGTTCACATGCAGTGGAGAGATAACTGAACTATGATGTAATGTCACCTCAGTGGCATTGGATGGCGCCATGAGCTCCTGTAACCTTCCAGTTCAACTGTCCATAGAGTCAGAGCAAAGAGGTAGCAAGGAGACATTTTCAGGTCAACTAGTTTAACTAAAGCGGTCGAGAATCAGTGCATGGTTCAAGACTAGTCAGTGGAGGAGAGCTTCCCTCAATGGATCCCTGGATTAAAAGTGGACTGACAAATTTCTGTGTAAAATAAATTAAGATGAAAAAGGCTGAGATGAAGTGGTTATCCCTTTTTCTCTCTGTATTCTTTGTAAGGCAGGAATGATAGAGTGTATTTGCTGCAGACCTAGTGAGCTAATGTTGTCGGCCTCAGGTTGAACCATGTTTGATGCACAGCGACTGAGAGACCATCAAACAGAGCAAGAACCTGAACCACAGCCCAGTTATATATCACAGTTTAAGGATTCACACAGCAGAGTGGTGATTTCAGTCAGTGTGTACGTGAGCCCTGAGGTCTACTATGTTATTACACCATCACTTCCACCTGAGGAGCGGACACTTCAGACACTGCACTTAACCACATCAGCCAGGTGATGCAGCCCGACAAAGAGAAATTCAGATTTCACTCCCATCTTCGGCCTAAACTATTTATATGCCTTTCAAAAGTCCGACGTGAGCCGGACTAATGCAACAATTATGTGTATGTTGTGCCGGCAAGTTATGGTCTGCCATTTGTCGACCCATTGAGCTCATTGCTGTCAGTAATATTTCAAATGCATAAAAAGGTAAATTATAAAGAAAAAAATAATAGGTCAATAATATTGGCTGGAAAAAAATGTCCCATTATCTGTCTGACTACTGTGCTGCCATAATACTTTGTTCTCAGCTCTGTTCTCCAAAAACCTGAAAATGTTGGAGAATAATCTGATCCAGACAACAGATTAGAGAGGCAGTCAAAAACCATCACTCAACCTGGCTGCATGGTTTTGGATTTTGCAGTCAATTCTGAATCATGTTTTGAAGTCTTGTCCGATTGTTGCCATCAGCGTGTCTGGTTTACACTTAAGCTAAATTGGCTGCTCTCCACCTCCTCCAGACTTGACTGACCAGATGTCTGTCCCACGCCTCCAGAGTGTTTCCAGTCTTGCTGTCCGACATCCAACGCAGATGACTTTTTTTTTTTTCTACACAGAGCGTTAGATTCCAGTCTGCATCAGCAATGAATCAGCATCATTGTGCTGGAACCTGGTGGATTCTGTGACAGGCATTTCTCCCCAATAAAACCATGTCGCTCAAGGCATTCTCCCGCTCTTCCAGGAGCTCGACAGTGTTTCACCGCTGTAACACCACTCATTTTAGCATTTAACTAAATGTTCCCTCCGTGCGCGGACGTAATGGAGGGAAAGCTGTGTTAATGGATATTTTTGTGCCGCAACCCTGCAATTTGACAAGGCTGGATTTTGACTCATCTCTCTAAATAACTATTTAGCAAGCTCCTTTCATCACATTTCTGAAACAAAATTTCTCTTTTCAATTCTGAATCTTTCATTTTTTTTCACGTTCAATCTCCCTTCAAGGTCTCTGTGTTTGTTTAGTTTGACCTTCTCCTCCAGAGACTTGTTTCACAGCTTTGTCCATTTTAGACGTCAGTAGTCTGAGCAGGAGAATGAATAAGCAAGAGCGGGTCACATTCCAGACCCACTGAGGCGGAGAGGAACTGATGTCAGACTTGACTAGACATTGGTGACTCATTTGGTTTAGGAGGAGCGTTAATTCTGCCCTATTTCAGACTGCTAAAGCCTGACACACTCTACTTCCTCCCAACACGCAGTTGGCATCATATCGTTTCATCCTTGTCTAGAGAAGTATTTTGCTGCCCACTGTTCTGTGGGAACTTTTGATTTGGAACAAATGTGCTTGAATATTAATATAATATCCAACACCATTCATCCCTTCGTCATTCTACCATGTAACAGTTGCAGGTAGCCAAGGTTTGACCGCATGTACGTATGTAAGCACTGAGGGCTCCTCCTACTGGTTCATGAGGGTACTTTGTTGACACGTATTCACAATAAATAAATAGGTTTTCAGAAAAACAAAACAAAACAAAACAAAAAAAAAAAAACTCAACCCGCCTGCTAAACCTGTTTTACTGTTTTCAAATAATTCATTTATTTATTTTTTATTTTTTTTAAGAAGTTGTTGTTGTTACTGTTGTTATTGGCCTAATGTCATTGCTAGTTAAAACATTTTGTTGGAGTAGAAAGGGAGGAAGTACATGGATCTTTATACAGTATTGAGAACGTATGATGACTCATAACCTTGGTCGTTTCTTGGAATATATATATATATATATATATATATATATATATATATATATATATATATATATATATATATATATATATATATATATATATATATATATATATATATATATATAAAATCACATTTTAATGGTATCAGAATATTTGCCACAAGAAGCCACATTTTTCACTTTGAATGAACTTGTTACTGAATCTAATGATGAACCCATACATACATTTAAACAACAAAACATTGTTTATTTTTGCATCAGTTTGACAATGGCACAAAAAATCACAATGGTGGCTATATTCAAGTTTTTATGTCACCTTACATAAACTAAAGCTCTTTTAATGTCTTGAAAATATTTGTATAACAATTTCAATTTCAAAAGAATTTCAAGCACATTCAGAGTAGTGGAAACCCTGGACATTGTGTAGTGAAAAACATCCCTGAACAAATGCTTTTGTTCAGGTGTTCCTCCATGTTTGTTGTTGTCGTCATCATCCAAGCTGCGTGTCAATGTTAATGAACAAAATGACACTGTTTTTCTCCCGTCTCATGCCACACATAACTAGTCTAACAAACGCCTGAGGTCACATTTCGGATCTAAAAGCTTATTAATATTTGCTCAGTCAGACACGCCCAGCGACCACCAATTGGCGTTATCAAAAGACGACAGAAGTTGTTGTCAACATCATTAACAACAAAGCAGAATTTCAAATGAAGATGAACTATTTGATGACTGAGATGAGAAGGCGAGCGGCAGCTTCTGCTGCACAAGAGCCCAGAGATTGAGCGCTGTCTCAGGCATCAACATCTCTGAAGCAGGATCTTGTTATGAATATGGAAACCGGATAAATAATGATGTTAAATGTATGAATTGCATTTTTTTTTTTTTTGGAAAACAGGTGGAGTCTCAGGTTATACCACAAGGCGGCGTCAGTGAGCTTCAAATGATCGCCTCCGCCGCATCCCCAACTCCTGTCAAACTCCCGAACACCAACTGCTCGCGCTTGATGTGAGCTCCTCATTGACGACGTGGGCTTTGCATTTCTGCTCTGCTCATCGGGAGCAAACTGGGTCATAATTTGCAAACATCATTTAATAATGCCAATTCATTAGCGCGAGACCCGAGCAACCGCTTTCATCAGCTGAATAGAAGAAGGCCACTGGGGCTGGAAAGCAGGTCGGCGTGGGGAGGGAGCGCAGGAAGCTCGGGCGTAAACAACGCGCGAGTGTGGGAAAGTGTCTGCACCGTCTGAGCATCCGTCATCCGAACTCTGCGTCAGAGGGTCCAAGTTTTCCTGTCGCTATATATATATATATATATATATATATACAAAAAAATCATCAACTGAAGAGATAACACAATATCAATTATAGGGTGAAATAAAGAAAATTCTAGTGAATTGAATTTAGAGTGAGTGGAGTGGATCGAACAAGATTTAAAATAAATAAATAGATGGAATCTGAATCTAAAAAGTGGATTTAATGAATTTCTTTTTGGATAACATTTACGCAGCTATATAAAACATAAAACAGGGAAGCTTTCGGAGGAGACAAAAAAGAAAAAAAAAGTAGGAAATGAGGAAGAACAATGGAAGCACCAATAGCACGGCACTGTGAAACACTGGTGGAGTCTGCATTTCCACACTCACAACTGGTCCAACTGATAATCATGTGATATTATATGCATTTATTTTAAAATCAGACAGTACTAGTGTTGACCAAAAGACCATCTCATGTTGATTCAGAACAAAAGCAACTTGTTTTTTCCACCCTTTGCTCCCGCAATACATTGCATATTTCTTTTTGGTTTAGTAGCTTAGAACGTTTGATCATATTGCTGTATCAAATCTTAAAGTTTACATTTTTTTGGGGTTGTACATTGAATATTTTCTCCCATGAAATAGCAATGTAAATAAAAGTAAAACATTTGAGAGCAAGAGAAGAAGAAGTTGTCAGTTCAGCACCTGAAGAAGAGCTGTTTTCACTCAGCCAGTTTTATTGCACTGCCTGTGTGTACTTCAGCTTGCATGGTTTATTTTAGACAAGCATATGCTTCTGAAAGGCTCAACCGCCCTGTTTGTCAAACCCCTGTTGTTTCTGAGTCACGAGGACAGGTGGGGGTGCAGCCCAGAGAGAGGGGATGTAAGTTAAAGCACGAGTAACCTGTATGTGAGCACGTCTTTTCCGCCGGACCCCGGTTCCTTTAATAAGCGAAGATGGAAGAGAGTGAACTCTTTCAATTGTGGCACGGTTGGGTCGGCCTCGCTGTGTGTTGACAGGTGCAAAAGTTGTGCAGCTGTAGTACAGTGTGCCCTGGCAAGCTTACATTGAGCAGTCTTTGGGGTTTTTCTGTATTGCTAAACGGCAGCTCACAACGCTGTTAAATTTCCACAAGGATCCCTATCCTTGAGAGGTGAGAAGCTGATGCTTTGATGCTTAAAAAGACATATTGAGTGCACTTTCAATCTAGTATACAGTGAATATATTCAGTAGGATACCTGTTAAGTCAACTTATTCATTATCGGCCTGGATTTGTTATGTTGGGTTGCTTGAATGTTGTTATTAGTTGTAGTTGTTCATGAGGATGTTTGTTCATATTTCATTGTTTTGTGTTGAATTCATCTATTATTGAACATGTGTCTTCATAACTAGATCCACAATGTCGTGACTCTTAGTAGGGCAGGTTTTTTTTTGTATTGGGCTGAAACACCAGCTCTGAGGGCTTCAACTATTGCAGATCTTAGATGGCGAGCTGAGGCCTGGTGGATGGAACTGACCTGGATTTCATTGTGTGGCCTCATACCTCACACACTGGGTTCATTCGAATATGCTTATTTTTTGGTATTGTTGCTATTAATTATTTGTTTATTTGTGTTAGTTTTGTAGCAACACTTATGCGCAATATACTTCAGGTAAATCAAACCTTACTGGTCTGTCCCTCATTCACACCTTAGGCTCTCACAAAAAATGATTCTTCTGATGCCACTAATGTGGCCGCAGTCATCTGCCTAGTTGAGAAATACATCAATGTTATACAGGGAATACATAAAAGGAACCTTCTGAGATATTTTCCCCAAAGAAATATAATTCCATATTGTTTAAAAGGCGCCATTCGCACCCAATTAATGGAGTTCTCTAACACACACACACGCAAAAACATTTCATTTCCCCGTGGAAGGCGCAATACAGTAAAAACCTTGTCCAATCATTTTAACCAAGCCTTTCCAGATGAATGGTTGGTGATTTGTCTATCAAAGCCTTCTGGCAATCGTCCCACCCTTCGCCCGTCCTCTCTCTCGCTGCAGTCAGCACTGAGAAAAAGTTAACCGATCAATGCTGCAGCTCTGCAGGCGTGGCTTCAGGGTGTATTTTGAAGAAAGTGGGTTGGACTTTTAATTCAAAACGCAGGCCAGATCACCCACTGAAATGTGCTTCAATAGCAGAGAAACAAATTTACTGGCTTAAACACAGACTCATGCTGAAAATAAATTTTCTCTAAATTTTTTCACTATTAAAGAAATTGACTGCATATCAGAATGTAAGAGTCCTTCAATTCAATACGTATCATATAGTACTGATCTAACATGGATTGTGTTTTCCAACAGTCAGTGTAAAAAAAAAGTGAAGTCACATCTAGAAAAGCTTTCCATCTTTACAGTTTATTTTTTTTGGGAAAGCTACACCTGAGGTGTGCAATATTGGAGTTCACAAAAAGTCACTCAAAATAATGCTGAATAATATAAATAAAGTTCCACCTTCTAAAAATAAATCTTGCGAAAAAAATGTGATGCAGAACAAAAAGGGTCGATTCCCAGAGGAATGCAAAACAGTCTTTTGATAGAGAGAGAAGATTCTTGTTTTTCAGCTCTGCCATAAAATCATCAATCCTGGGTGTTATCTACATGGAAGCTGAGCAGAATGTTTGCGACTCTTCTGAAAGTGTATCACATGAAGATAAGGACACTTAGCCTCCAAAATTGCAGTCCTGAGAGACGGCCTCAGGTGGCAAACAGATGGAATTGGCTGTCGTCCTGCTCCTTGTGTTTGACAAATGACACCAGAGAGCCGACAAACTGAAAACACTTGAATAAACATGAGCGATGGAAATATAAAAACTCATGATTACAATTTTAGTGAACGTAAGATTTTAACGTACGTAAGATGATAAGATTTTAAGACTAATATCAAGGATAAAAGTACTTGATTTTAGTGAAATTATCTGTCCATGCATTGAGATATTTTTTTGTTGACGCATCTTCTTGAAACAAACTAGCACAGGACTAGAAATAAAAATGATATGTTGAAAGTGTGCAACCTAGAAATAAGCACCATATACAAGATTTTACACAATAAATCTTGAAATTAGCCTCAAAATGAGCTCTTAAAACTAGACTCAAATACAGATTACTGTATCAAGTATGTAGATGGAATACCAAAATCAAACAAGCCATACAATTTTATAAATTCTCAATTTTACCTTAGTCTAAGAAGATTAATGAGAAATGTAAGGGGAAATATAGTATTGCTTTAGGTAAAATAAAGTGAATTTGAAGCAAGCCTCCTTATCGTGAAATGAGTATTCTTCAAAAAACACCCAACACAAAATGCAGGAAAGGACATTTAAAAACAAGAGACTCTTGAAATCATATTGGCATAGCCACCTAGTTTTCAGGAATTTGCATATGGAAACAGAATACAATTCCTCTCCACACATATACTACAAACTTAAGGTGCTACATGTATTTGTGAGAAAGGGAAACATTAACACTTTAGACAAACATCCCAAATCAGAACAAGACAGATATTTGACATAATCACACAACAACAATCCGATTTTTACACCTCAACCCTACAAGCATAATCCTTTGCTCCGGAGGCAGCCTGGAACACAACAAAGTACTAAAATTAAAATAAAATAAAATAAAATAAAATGGCAGACAACATTATTTGATAGTTATGATAAGTATCTTGGAATAAGAGCAATAATAAACACTTGATTTAGGCAACAAGATTTATTCTGATGACATAAAAGACAAGGTTATTTCAGTGAAAAGTCGAACATCAGAAATAAGAAATTCATGCATAAAGCAAGATGCATCACAACACTTAAAATCTAAGGTTCTTTTATCTTGTTAACCACATAATTTGAACCATATGATTGGTGAACTTGTATTTAAAGCACTCTGTTAAACTGCACTTTTCATTCTTACACTAAACCATGAACAACATATTGCTTACTGGATACAGTGCATATGTACTCTCAGTGTCTGTTTGGAACCTTCTTCCATTAATGAGTACACAGTGGCAGGACTGCTGAACATCAACTGGATGATGCGATTTTACACATTGTTTTACACATGTTTGGGATCAGTTTTGAACACATTCTTTATTGTCTTTAAAACGGACAATGTTGAGAACTGACATTGAAACTGTCAATAATTTGTTTCAGTTATTTTTTTCTTGTAAATAATAGATCAAAAAGCTATCATTTATACTTATTTCTCCAACCACTTTTGAAACACATTTTTTTTTCTCAAAGATTGTTCATGATAATATTTGAGATTGTGTCTTTTTTTGTTTCCACCACTGTATTAAAATGTGTGTAGTGAATAGAGACAGGTAGACTGGGACAAGCCAGAGTAAAATTAACAATATTTATTTCCAATGAATACTAACAATGAAACAAAGCTGGATGAGAAGAAGGAAACAAGGGCATCAACAAACTGGGAGAGACGCACGAACAGACAACCATGGAGAATGGTAGAAATAACAAACAATGGCAAACTGAGGTTAATGTGGTGGTGACAGTGGAAAAACTTGACACTTACAGTCGGAATCAGAGAATAAGGAGATGTCAAAACACACTCACGGCAGAAATACTTACAAAGATTAAGCACCTGGAAACTGGGACCAAAAAGAAGTCGCTAAATTTCTTGCTAGTCGCTTTTGAAAGTAGAAGTCACCAAGAAGGTTCAGCAATGGGTTCAGCATCCAAGTCACCAAGTGAGCAACACTGGACTGGTTCCTGCTGGGTGTCATTACCTGTCAAGCAAAACCAACAACATACAAACAGGCAATACAGCAACAAAATAGAAGCACACACAAATAGAACATGACACAAAAACAATGTGACGTAAAGTAAGGAGAACATTCAGGAAGTTAGCTACTTTGAGGTTCTTTTGAACTCTAGTAACTGGTGTCTGATGGAGGTTACAGTCAATATAATGCATATAGTAGCACTTTTTTTTTTTTTTTTCGAACAAACAGAGTTTACATGCACCAGTGTAGTTTCCTGATCTACTTGGAACTATGATCCTGAAAACATGCATCAATGAATGGCACCTGACAAATCTGAACATGGTGCATCCGGATCATCATTTGACTAATATGTAGAAACAGAGCAAGGTTGTCAGGAATGTGCTGGTCTTGATGTAGCTTTTAATATCTATGTGTGTGGGTGTATCCAGCAAGCATTTCTTTCTCATTGGAAACCATCATTTGAGACAGAGTCATGACCAAACTGTATTTTCGGAAGCATGAACTCAGTGTAGCTTGCAGTTATAGAATGAAATGAAATGCCCTCACTGGTTCACTGCAGAAGTTTACTTAGATGAGTGGCTCAGAGACAACAGGTGCCATATGTGAAATGGATTTATGAAAATTCCACAAGACCGTGAGATCTCCATCCCTAGCGTGATATCAGACATAGCGTACTTATGTTCTGCCGAAAGCTTTTCCTGCGGTAAATCAAAACAAAGTCGTAAATAAAAGGACAGAGTGAGAATAAAGAAGCGTGGCGCAGGCAAAGCACATCGGCAGTCCTGCTGCCATAAACGCTGCTGTCAGTGCTGTGTGCAGGAGTAATTCATCTCAGCAGGAGGAGGCGAAAGAGAGAGACGTACCAGTACAAAAGCGATCAAGATGAAAAAAGTTCGCAACACAATGTGGTATTTTCCAGCAGTTTTAAAGCTGTGAATGCCCCAATAAACACGCTAGGTTGGATGGAATTGTCATAGTCCTTAAAACAGAACTAAATAAAGTTACAGTTTTGTTTTCTTTGCCGCTCGGTTCTTTGAACACAGTGGTAGGTTCAGACGCCTCAGTGCAGGAATGAGGGGCCTCATTCCTTTTGAAGCTGAAAAAGTTGAATTAATTTCCATTTCTTGTCTGAGTGGTTGTTTTTCTTTGGTTTGATGAACTTGCCCAGCAGCACTGACACAGCCATGTTGCTATCAACTACTCATATGCAATTTAAATACTGCGAGGATTAATATAATATATATAATATATAAATGTCATCAAGACACATTCAGAATCATGTAAAACCAGATAGATTCTCCGCTCTTCCTTTGACATTTATTTCCATTGACATTTGCATTACTTGCATTCCTTTTGTTACTATACATATATCAAAAGTATCATCTTGTTATACATTATACAGAGACTGAAATGAAGCTTCTTTTCATTCCAGCCCCTTATTCCCTCTATTTCTTATTTTCCCAAACAGTTATTTGTCACTGAGTGTAGAGCTTTTTGTTTGTTTTGTTTTCTTCAGTGTTGCCTAGATGTCTGCGCTTTTGATTTCCTCTAGTGCCTGTGTCACATTATTTATGTTATGTTGTGTGTAATGTTCAGTCGCTGCTGATCTTTGAAGTCTCTTCCTCAGAGGAATGGAGAAGTTTCTGTTCGACACATCTGTTGAATTTCCTCCCATTGTTTTGCCTCTTCGTTGCCTTTGTAAATGAATTCTATATGTTTACTCAGATTATTGTGAGCATTTGTCTCAGTGTGGTTCTAACATATCACCCGTGGAAGTTCTTCTTCAATGTTCCTCTTCATCAGGAGTTAGATGTTGCGGTAGCAGTCCATGTCTAGGACTTATCATGACCACCAGTGTTTGCTAGCTAGTCACTAGCTAGACAGTTCATTCATGTGTGAGCTATAATGTGCAAGTCCTTATCTGTAGTACAAGCAGTTGCTCCACAATCCTACACTGCTGAGCAAGTGTGGTAGCGTAGCAGAGCATAGCATAGCATAGCATAGCATAGCATAGTGGTGTTCTAAATGCTCTCTTTAAAAATGTATTTGCATTTCCTCCTTTAATCCATAATGTGAGTTTAAAGAAAAATGCACAATATTAAATAAAAACAGTATTAATTAAAAACAGTACTATATATATATATAATTTTAATATTTCAATCCCACCCCATTTTACAGTATTTTAATAACGCATTTTGTTATAAATTTTTTATTTCTTCTCCTCATTTTTTTCTGCTTAAGTGAAAAAACATTTTGTTTCATTAAGAATATGCACTTATCTTGGCCCTATATTTTAAGATTAAAAAAAAATATATATAGTCATAGTGTGAGAATAATAATAAGAATAATGTTGGGCTGTAAAAATACTGTATTGACCAGCCAAGAGTTTCCTGCGACCCAAAACAGTAATATAAATCAACACAGCCCACCGCAAGCTTTATAGCGTACTTTGATCAGGTAGGTAGTCTTTCAAACCAGGTAGACTTTCCCCTTTATTACGGAGTGATATGTTTGCTTGCTATCTTTTTTATGTCCTGCTTTCAGAGTTTTTTTTTTTTGTCAAGGACACATGTATATGCGCCGCTAGGAGTGATGAAAAACTAAAAGCTTCCATTTTGATTTAGTCACTTTTACGAGGAAAAGTAAAATGACCTCAGCAACATTTTTGTTTCACCGCAGATGTACGATTTGATTTAAGTCCGTCAGGCAGAAAGCATCAAAGCACTCAGGAATCCATCAAGTCCAGACACTGAAAATTCAATGACAGTGTAGTTCCACGACTAGAGATGTTCAATACATATATTTTCTCATGTATGTTTTTGACTTACTGGATCATGGACTTATTGATCAGCTTATGGAGCTTCAAAAAATGCCATGAGAGGCACAAGGGTTCAATAGGTGCATGAATCCTTTCCACATCACAAGATACTTCAAACACCAGTTAATGTAAAAAGCAATCGCTGACTTATTCACAAGTTTGTGTCGATGTCAGACTCATTTTCCAGTATGTCTGGTGACTGCTTTATGAAGTTTCATTTTCACATGGCGCGTGACTCCGCTTGCTCTCCTGGCTAAGCACAGATGACCATGAATTTTCTATGCACTGTCTAATGGTTTTCTGGAATTAACAGTTATTCATCAGTGCAAACCTTCAACAGGTTCTGATTGAATTATCAGTCAATTTTCTCGTCCCACTCCCATTTAACAAATGCTGAGCTGCCTGTTGCACACACGCCTTCATCATTCATTTATGGTTTGTCAAACGTTGCACACTATAATTAAAATGTAATTGATGACGAGAAATGGTAATTATCTGCGGGTGAGCAAGGTCGATGCGGATAACTGAGTCTTCTTTGACTCACTGCAGGTGTCTGAGACATGTTCCTTTTGAGAAGTCTGGATTATTCAACAAGGCCAGGATCAGTTGAATGGATTTTTCAGATAATTAGCTGAATTCAAGCTGCAGCTCTCTTCCGCCGAGATGCTGAATTTTACTGGGAATCGACTGGAGAAAAGATGCTTTCTACGTTTTGTGCTGCAAAAATGGACACACATTGACATGGACGGATAATTATGCGCCTGGTTTGCTCTGCTCATTTCAAAATAACATAACAAACTGGCTTAGATTGATCATTTTAAGTTCCTACAATATAAAAGGATAAAAAAAATGCGGTCAGTTTTGTTCGAATGACTGTCAGGATTAGTGGAAGGATGGACCCAAATACAGCCAGTGCTGGTCGACAGATGACACGGAGAACAAGATTAACTTTAACAATTTAACCGATGGACACAGGTAAGCAAATACACAGACAAGTAACTATGAAATATAGGCGCCGGGAACCAAAACGCGGACCGGGAAGAACACACAGGGAACGGGGGAGAATCTGGAACACAAGAGAGGCGGATTAGAATCACAAGCCCTAAAACTGGGAGAACAGAAAACACACCCGGAGTTAAGCGCAACGAGGTGGCAATAAACTAAAAGCGCTAGGTGGCGGTGGCTATTCACACTCACGCACACGAGGGGTAAACTAAACAGATTTATCATAACTGAAAAGTGAGACCAATAACTGCTCACACGCGGAATGAAGGGAAGTTAACGGAGGAAGAGCGAGGAAGGATGTGAAAACAAAGGGTTGCGACAGAATAGGAATTCATGCGAGGGAGGAATTTAGAAAGGACGAGGGCTGAAGCGAGAACACGGACGACTTGGGAAGAGATACCTGAGTGGAGAGTGGAAATCTACCATCTGGCAAACGTAGCTGGCGTCGGGAGGAATATATCCGAGGAGGGATTGATGAGAGCCAGCTGCGTTTGCCTGTGAAGTTGGTGAGAAGGAGCAGAAACGGAAACGAGAGGGAGTAACAGAATAAAAGCACGAGGAAGGGACGTGGAGAAAATACAAACAGTACAAAAAAAAAAAACGGTTAAAGTGCGGAAATGACTCTGCTATGGAGAGCCTGAGATAAATGTCACTCAGAGCATTAAAGGTTTTATTTGGGCGCAAAGCTGATAGATAACAGTCTTTTAACTTAAAGCTCTCATGTGCTTACGTTCTTTGTCAAGTACGCTCTTACTGCTTTTCTGTCTTTTAAAAGCAAATGCGACACAAGCTGTAACTGCTGGCTGGTGATGGCTTTCTGGTCCCTGCGTGGGTAAAAAGGAAAAATAAAATAGTTGAAGAAGTTACATACATAAAGTTATTTCATTAAGGTAAGTGTAACAATCGTAGCCGGGAGACCCAAGTGCAGCAGGGAGGAGACTGAGACAAGTCCAACAAATTTAATAGCATGACTAACTAAATGCACTTGACTTCTAATCTTGAAGGAGGTAAAATACGAAAATACAAACAGAAACACTCTCTACTACAAACTAACTAAGGAGGTAGGAGAAACAAAGCCAATTCAAAAAAAATCTCAACACGAGATGGCGACGGAGACCAAACAAACAAAAATCGAACAAGTTCAACAAGCGTCCATGAGCGCGTAACAAATCCAGGAAAACGAGGAAAGTCCACTGGATTGAGTCTCTAAAAGTAAAGGGTTAACTGCGATGCAGAGCAGCAGCCACTGAGCAGTACCCAGTTGGAGAATTTAAAGGTACAACGCCAGGTGGAGGTCATCAGGACAAACCATAGGCACAAACCCATGAGTATCTGCTCGACATAAATGGGAGCAGAACTACTAGAGTGCTTGAATTAAATGTTCGGATTTGATCCGACCACCATGTGGCCAGAGGTCGGTGAGGACGTTTTCTGATATGTCCCTGAAGACACATCTGGGTTGCACAGGTCTTTGTTTGCAAACACTACCTGTACTCTCAGAGAGCCTTTTTTGTGAAGCTGCCGACCTCCAGATGCACAGACACACTTCAGTCCTCGCCTCTTGCTTCTAAGTCCTGGAAACACAGTGAACCAGAATCCATAATGAGCCTCATCCGAGCTCAGCTGCAGTATCTAAGTGGTAATCAGCATGAAGCTCATTCCACTCTGGTGTTCATCATAATTATGGGTCTCAGTGTTTATGATTGCATCCACACTGTTCCTACACAGCGTTTACATTTCAATTTGAAGCCTTTGGAATTTACATTTCTCCACACATAAACAATGGAAAGGATATTTCTTCATTTCTTCTGGGGCGTATTCCTTGTGCACACGTTGGTGCATTGATGTATGTGTGCAGACTGGTGTTTTCATTTGTTGGCAAGGCAGCGTTCATTATACAAGGAAGCGGAAGGGTTCACTGTTTTTCGTCTCTCTCCGCAGCACAGGTGGAATTAATAAAGATTCATTATTAAATGCTGCTGGATTCAGATATTCTTGTTTTCCAGTCCCCAGAAGGGTCAGCCGCATTTTTTATTCTCTCCTGTTCAGTGAAACCAACACGGTAATGATGTAAACAATGCAAAGAAGAAAAATACTGTAACAACAATCCCACATCATTTAACTTTACTTACGGGGTTCCAGACAGTGTGTTTATACGGTTTCCTCAGACCTCACTTATATGAGCCTTGCAGAGGGTATTAGTTCAGTTCAAAACTGTGATTTAAATGCTGGATTAATTCACTTATTACAGACTGTATAAAGCGCACGTGTCAAAACCAAGGCCCCGGGACCAAATCCAGCCCACCGTGTCATTTCCTGTGGCCTGTAAGCGCTATGAAAACAAACAGTTGAAAGCAGATTCAAAACTGAAAAAAAGGCGCACCAAAAACCAGATCGCCAACAAAGCGCAACATGTCCATATCACATGGTCAATTATGAGAAGTTTATAGAAGCTAGCTGTGAAGACTGCCTTTGCCCTCAGCATCCTAAACCAACTGTTATGTTTTGTGTCCCGTTCGTAATTTTAATTTGTTACTTCCTGTGTTCCAGCCTCTGTGTTTCCTGTTTTTACCCGTTTCTTTCCAGCTTAATGGCAAACGCAGCTGGAACTCATTCCGCTGATTGTCCTCCCATGGATATCTACTCGCGGGTTCCAGCTTGCTTTTGCGAGATGGTTCGTTGACGAATCTTGGTCCTGGTTTATCCTCTGTGATCTAGTCTCTTCTCTCCTCTCATCTGCTCTTGTCTTTTGCTCTGTGATAGTTTGTTCGAGTGTTTGTTTACTCGCTATTTTAGTTTTGCCTGCGTGGTATTTATTTCCTTGGTTTGAGTGTGTTTTTACTTCTACCTAGCGTCCTTAGTTATAATGTAACCTCGTGAGTTTAGATCCGAGTGATATTTCTATTGTTCCAGTTTTCAGGGTCGTATTACTTAAAACGGTTTTCTGTTCCAGGTTTGACACCAACATCGACATGGGAGTGAGGATGCTTTGAACGACACATGCTACACAGATATTTCTACGGAGTAACATTACACACTACATTGGTTTCATTGTGGAAATTTTGCAATGGTGTTCAAAGACTTTATTTGGAACATACAGAGAGACATCAAACATGGCCATCACGGTTAGTGGAGCTGTTGGGAATGGACAGCCTGATCACAAGACGTCTCTTCTCAGTATTCCAACAGTAGTTGGAATGAGTGATAACGTATCGTACATGACTAAGAAAACAATTCCCACCATGAGAATTTTACTCTTTTTATCTTATGATACATTTGGCAAACACAGTGCACTCACAGCATTGTACTTACTTGTTACTCACCAATTCACTGGCGTGAGGCTGTCATGGTGAGTAGGGCAAACATGACAATTTTCATCTGTTACATGTTTATTACACCTATTACAGTGGTACCTCGGTTTTCGAATTCGAACATTTACTGTTTCTTTTTTATATTGAAGTGTAAAACCTTTCCTGTCTCCGCACTGGACCGTGGTAGAGTGTCACAAGGGAGGTGCCTGCTCTCGACACCTCTGAGGCTCCAGGGTTTGATGTCCCGTTGTCGGCTGGAGCTCAGACAGGGATGAGGCGAGTCTGGGACAGAGCGTTACTTGGTTTATGACTTTGTCACAGCCAAACTGCACAGAAGCGCACATTCAGAGCTGGACACACACCGGGCACCTCTTCACTTCTGGAGAGACGTCACTCACTCGGCAACCCCTCCCACATGCAGCGGCCACACACATAGAGGAACAGTGCACCTGCAGCAGACACTCTACATTCACTCCTACAAAAGACTATTTTAAGGCTTAGAACGCATTATTTCTTTTTCCATTCATTGTAATGGGAAAAATCGATTCTGATTTTGAACAATTCGCTTCTCAAACGGCCGTCTGGAACGGATTGTGAGGTACCACTGTATATGCTTACAAATAAACATCTGGCATAAATAAAATATGCGTGTCTTTTTGGTATTGTTAGGTCAGACCACACACTTTGTTAAGTGCCGAGGTTTGATGAGAATGACTGACCGCTCCCGCTCATTCCCGTAAACAAGTGGATGAGAAAAAATCTAACTCAATAATGTATTAAAATGCAGTTACCCGAGCAGTGCAGAAAAATGGAGGAAGAAAACCGATGGAGAAAAACGGACAAGGATAAAGGTAAGTTATGTGCAGGTGATATGGGCTGGAGAGGGGGAGGTGAGGTGGAAAGTTGTTTTATTGGTTTATTGCTTTGTTGTTTTATAAAAGTTAGCCTGTCCTGCCCAGTTCAAATGGAAAATAACTTTCAGGGACAAAACCTGATTCATTTAAATGTCATTTATTTGACTTTTTTCCCTCCATGGCTTTTGAGGTGAGGCACGCCGACTGCTTGTCACTGATTTTATTTTCCATTATTCTTTGAAAAGCTTTTATAAAGAGTGTCAAACATGTGGCTGTGTTATTTTAGGAGAGCTGCAGCTATTGCAGTAGGTCCTGTACTCATTTATTTGACATGCAAACAGACGGTGACTGTGTCAGCCCTGACCCCCGGGTCAACAGTATTAGCACTTCAAATCAACCTGTGAGCATGACTCACTCAGCTTGAGCTCATCTGTCTCTCCCATCCCCGCTGATCGCAGTCTGTATTTATTTATGTTTTTTCTTAGCCAACTAATCATCAAAGCAATTTCCCACCAGTTTAACGTCAATGTGCCAAGAAGATATTGAAATATGCTTTAAAAACAAGCCATCTTTAAACTGTGTTAGCTGCGTCATCGCCACAAAACCGGTGGATGTAGGAGTCAGATCTTTGTTCAAACTCTCTTCCTCAGTGGGCACATGCTCAGTGTGAGGCCCAGCAGATGGTGGACCTCTGCGTGGCACCCGCTAAAACCATGACATGTCTTCAACAAATCCAAATTCTCACTTCACAGAGACACCACAGTCATGTTTTTGTAGACGCTGTCAGCCTTGATTCTTCTTCCTCATCCTCCCACAGACCAAAAACATTTTGAGATTAATTGGCGACACTAAATTCCCTGTAATGTGGATGTAGCATGCTGTGCAATGAGTCTGTCTGCCTCGTCCTGACTACAGGAAGTGCAATGGTTATTGAATACATCTTCTGATGCTCCTGAGCGTGTTGTCAGTAACGTAGCCTGGCGTCCTTGGATCATATGTCCTACTCACCACGGTTGATCAGACGGCAGTATGTTCAGGCTTCATAACCACAAGGTCATGAAACCATAAGGTCTCCATGGCCCTTATGTCCAGATCAGCCTCAAGCTGCAGCCCCTCGGCATTCTCCAGATCGCCCCAGCAAAAACAGTTACCCCTCTTATCCATCAAGGTTGCATTCAGGGTTTCAAAATCGAATCTGTTTGGAGACAGGTTTACTGGTCATGATAAAAAACTGGCGTTTTTGCTGTCACCAATTCAGAGAGTGACAAAACATTCCCCTCTGTTTCACTGTGTCACTTCTTATATATAAGAAGTCTTTTTAGAAGTTTGCTCATCGCATGCTGCTTTCCAGTGATGTCAGTACACAGAGAAATAGTTTCGCATGATGACTTTACATCATGCAAAACTATTTACGGCAAGATTTGTAATGAAAACAAATACAAAAAAAAAAAAAACAGCAAAGCATATGCAATTTAAAGTTCAAGCAAACTTGTCAGTTGCGTTCTTAGATACGACATGTGAAGTGCTCAAATGTTTCAAAGGTGTTGGATGAGCTAACAGGAAAAAACACCAACAAGGGAAAACGACACACACTTTGTTAAAAAAAAAGCATTACAGAAACGCCCCCATGGCCGTTCTTGTGTCGTGAAGAAAACGCCACGGCTACACATAGACTCTTCCAAGCCATCTTGAGACTCTCTGTTATTGATAGCTGCGCTGCTTTTTGTACTTGCCATGCCCAGTATAATGAGGGCTCTGTTCACATATTTGATCCTCTTCCCTTCATAAGCTTCCCCCAAACGGCCTTTCCATGGCACCGTCAGCAGCACTATGATACGGATGCTCATTGTATCCTGGCAAACCAGAAGTGTATCTGGCCTCAAGCTGGGGCTGCTGTCGCTGGAATCACAGTGGTTTCTCCAGGTCTAGAGATATCAGTCCAGGGCTGTTGAAAGGGTCCATGCTGCCACAGCTTGGTGTCCAGGTCCTGACTGCACTCACGTATCGAAAAAAGCTCTTGCACTCGTGGTGTTCTGCGCTCAGGTACAGTAAAATGGTCCTCACCAAGAGCTGTGGTGGAGAGGTTTGCTGGGCTGGGCAGGATTCCATGTGGCTTCGCCTGCCAGAGGTCTGCCCCGCTGGCTTTCCAGGTGTCCAATGCCTTCTCCCACCAAGTCCAGGCCCCCTGCTATACCTGAAACCGGCCTGCTTGATCTCCCTTTCTCCACTATTGCCCTCTACTCCTCCCAAATCTGACTCTCCTTCCCCTTGCACTCCCCAGACTGAGGTGTTGGGAACAGCCCCAAGCCTACTCTGCCTTGAGCCACCAGGACTGACATATCTTTTAGGGGCAGCAGGGACTCAGCATCCAGCACAGCGGCCTTACATAACCGCTCTCACAAGGTCAGCACCTAGAAAGTTGGTCCTGTGATTTTACCGCTTGTAGCACATTTTTCCAGAGTCATATTCATCTGAAACAAACCGTTGAACATTTCATGCCCAGAAACCTATATAATCCATGACTAATGTGCATTTGTCAAGTGCAAGCGATTCAGCAAGACCAACACTTTGTTCTGATTTAATATTTCTAATAAATATTTCCCCATGAAGTGGCTCTGCCTGTGTCAGCGTTTCAGCAAAATCATTTCGCTTCTGTGAGTAAGGGACCTCAATTTTTCATGACTGTGGGTAACGATGAAAGACTAACGCCTTCTAAAAGCAAAACTCGCTGTATTTCTCGCCTTTAGACTAACTTTTCTGTCATTGTTACGAACGATGGGATCATTAAATGACTAGCTTACTTCTCAGATTTTTTTTTCTCTTATTGAGAATGATGATGTGGAAGTGTGGGGCATCCTTTCATGGGAGAGTATGTGCTCCTCCGACACCCCAGCAACTCCATAAATTTGAGCAGTGAAACATGATTTATCATTCTCTTCCTGTGCTTCCTTTTAGCCGCCTCTCTGAAATAACAGCAAACATAAATAGGGGGTACGAAAACAGGCTCCGAATGCTTCAGCGAGTGGATTAGGCCATGAATCAGTTTATTAACGGTGAGCTGCAGAGTCGTAGCAGTGAGGGGGAATTTATTCATTCGTCAGCCAGTGTTTACAGCATTTATCTTCACCCGAGAGCAAGGCCCTTAAATGTTACAAAGCAGCCAAAGAAAAAAAGATATGAGGTGACGGATCTGAGGGTTCCCATGTCAAGTGGAGGATTTTCTTTGCTGCTGGAGGTTAGGGATGAAGGAGGTGTAATTTTCCGAATATTACTCTCAATATTATACCTGGAAAATGTGGATTGTTGTAATAATAGCTTTAAAATGAATGCTTGTAATGGCAGAATCCTTCAGCCAATGAAAACCACAGGAGAATACTGAAATGATTTAGCTAAAAAAAACATGCCCCAGTAATACAAGATACTTTATTGACTTAACTTATGTGAGTTTAATTTAAACTGGCATTAATCCGCACATTTTTGTAAAGGATTTTGTGGTTAAACCACTGGAAAATAAATATTGGTGAATGTTTTTTTTCTATCTAAAAACAAAGGCATTTATCAGCACATGATGGAACCTTTTGTGTAAAATGTTGGCTAGTTTGCCAGTCAAATACTATATTTTTCTTTATCTTAACCACGGTAATCTTGCTGTTGTTCCCTCCCGACCGAGGATGGTTAAAGCCCGATTGTCTGAACTCCTATAAGATTATTCTACGAGATAATCCTTATGCCAGGGTTGCACTAACAGTGAATTTGTCCCTATAATCGAAAACAGATCATAAATGTGTCAATGTGAACATCCAACCAGCAATACGAATCCATACAAAATCTCAGTTATACATTACATCATCTTAATGTGGGCTGGTCGACTGATTTCCAGGCCATTTCAAATCGATAAATTTGCATTTACAATCTAGAAGGAAACTAAGCTCTTACGGGACGAACGAACACCAAACGTATGTTCTGCAAGTTTGTCCAATGAACTGCGCATTGCTACCTTTTCATGTGAGACTGACAATTTGGCCAACCTTCAATCACACCTGTGCCAATGCGCCATATTATTTCCCTTATGAATAGGTGAATTAGAATGCAAATTTAAATGTATAATGTATAAATGTATAGCCATGAGACAGCGTTGTGTAATTCGGATACACAAAGGAGGCGACTCCATTGCGCCACAGTCACAGAAAAATAAATACATGAAAAGATCTAGTCACATGACATGTACATTGTTAAAATTGGGGGATCTTGTCCATTTTACGATTTATGCTGCTACTATGGTACATTTTATTTACGGTACTAAGTTGAAAAGGTCTTATGAGGCATGGAAAGAAAATGCCGACAAGGGAAGTGGAAGACCAATACGCACCAATACTGAGATTTCTGCCGCTTGCCATTAAATGTTGTTTTCTTTTAGTGATGGGCTACGACCATAGTAAGAGGTCTGTGTGAACCAAGACACAGGAACATTTTGCCTGCACTCAAATTACAAAACAGAGAAAATTTGAGGATGGATTAAAAAAAAATATGGCCAATTAGTTTACTATTCACAGATTTTTGTGAGGTCCATCATTCATGGAATGAAAGGAAACAGTGCATGAAGAGGAAAACTATTCAGTTATTTTCAGACTCAGACCTTGGCTGTATTTTTGTTTTCCCTTTAAGCCGAATGAACACGGCGGATGGAGCCTTTGAAGTTTGCTGAAAGCTTGATAGCTCACTCTGGCTTAAGCTCTTTAGTGATACCACTTTCAAAAGGGAGGCTTTCTTTTGAAATGAATAAAGGTAAATGATGCCAATATCACACCATAATGGAATTAGACTGGGAACAGAAAGCAAGGTAAAGCGAAGAATTGAGTTTTTATTTATTTTTTCTTCAAATGTTAACTTGTTTATTTAATGGGGCCCCGGTCTGTTTGCTGTTCTTAACTTCACTACCAACTAGAATAGAATAGCCAGGCTTGCTTGCATTTGCTAAGTTATATTGAGTTAAATCTATCATAACAACTGCCACGCTCGATCAGATTTAAATCAGAAGAGGGACAAGGACAACATGTGAACCTGAAAATCATGTGATGTCACACTTAGAGACATTGGCTTAAGGAGCGCTGTGCATCTATCATGCTGTTCTCTTCCTCCCGCCGCTTGTCCTTATTCGTGTTGTGGACCACATGACGTTTGCAATTTAAATCATCAAAAGCTGTTCATTGATGTTTCAGTATGTGGCATTACATTTGCTTCAGATTGTGAGTTAAGATCCATGACCATTCATTGATCAGCTCCTCGACAGAGCATGAATGTTTTTCTATGGAACCTGCTATGAATTGGATCAAACATAACATATTGTGGAGGTTCATTTTTAAAACTCACTTACTAGGAAATAGGTTAACATCATTCTTTCACACGTCATGATGTGGTAAGGTGTGCAGTGTTTCCAGAATTTCCTCCGGCAAACACTGTAGAACTCTTATAACGTGGAGGAGCTTGACAGGGCCCCTTTAAATGTCAATCATCACTGGAGGAACATAGAATGTCATCTGACCTAAAAAATAATATTTTTTTTCTTCAGATTTTTTCTATATGTTTATGAAATATGACAAACTCAGACACTAAAAGAGAGAGCACCTGGTTTGTTGAGATGTTGGAGGCACATTGGGATGAGCAGATGGCGCTCTGTGGGAGGTGCCAGCCACATCTGACGCAGACTGACCCGCTGAGTGAGTCGGAGTCCGGGCTGATTGGTGTCTCTCTGACCCACCAGCTGGTTGATTACCAGCATCGCAAACAGCAGGAGGCATGTGTCTTGCTTGCATGAGGACACAGAGATGCATTGGGTTATAAAAAAAAAAAAAACGTTCGGTCAAGTTTAAAGGATGAAATATATAACCATGTATTTACCCCCACGTGTCTGGCAAACAACACTGCAGTCATACTCATTGGTTCACAAAGATCACATGAAAATGTAAATATATGACAAACTGTATTTACTAAGATGTAGTGAGCAACAATGGGTGTGTACGTGTTCTTCCCGTGTTTGCCTGAGGTTCCACTAGGCACTCCGGTTTCCTCCCACATAAGACACACAAAGGTGACTCTCGGTATCAGTGTGACCTGTGACCTTGCTCCCCCACCCCATTACCGCCCACTACGATCACCCAGGGCCACTGTCTTTCCTTGAGGGTCCAAATCTGTTACTGCTACCACAAAGTGAACTGACTACTCATCACCTTTTGTTGTCTGGTCACATTCCAAAGCTCCACTCTGAGACAGGTATGTCAAGCGATCCCTCATCTAGAGCGACCCGAACTTGACAGACAAACAAATGTCTTAAAGCCCCTTCATGACCGTGTTACCGCAGGCAGAAGGTGTTTTCCTACGCCACACTAGATAAGCCAAGACAAAAGCCTTTCTTTTTAGGTGATAAACAATGGCGCTTAGGATTTGGTTTCAGATTTTTGGAAAGTTTACGATAATCTATTATAAAAGTCTGCACCATTGAGCACTTTGCTATTGTTTTCTGTTTACAGTCCCTCTGAAGATGTCCTCGCTTTCTGGCAGCTCATCAATCCTCCTTTGTAGTAAGAGTGATGCTTGACAGAATCTACTGCTTTTCGTCAACACAAGGCTGTGGAAAAGGGGTCTATAAATAAAATGTGAGCGTGCAGGTAATATGTGATTGTGTTTCACAATGGCGTTTCAGTCTTTTGGAAACCAAAAAACAAGAACTGACGACTGAAAGGGATTCGCATAAATGTTTTGTATGTGGATGGATTATTAACACCATCATATCAGAGCGTCGAAGCGGAGCTGCAATATTACCCCGGCAACAGCTGAAACGCTGCAGCTGGTCCAGGAAAGGATCATCAAAGATGCTTTTATACTTTTATAAATGGCAGCATATATGGACAGTAACAGGTATACTGTTTCTGTCGCTCTGCAAATACCTCCCGCATCTGCCGTGCCTTTCAGTGTCCCCTGGAAAACAACCAATTACACTGCTGTGCAACCATATTCTTTTCTGGTCCATGCCACAGTATTTTCTTGCCTCCAATTAAATACAATATACAATAAATGTGTACAAATACTGGTAGTTGTATTCTTATCTTGACGTTTCCCATTAGGCATTGCCACACCAAGTTAACCTGACTCGATACCCTGACCACCCCAGCTATCATTCTCATATACATTCATATACTCATATACATTCTCATACGCCACATTCATGAACTTTATCAGTGTCAACATTCTCTCTCCACTATATGTGTCTTTCCGAGGGACTCCCAAAACGCCTAGGTATCTGCCACTTCTACCTCTGTTTCATGTCTCTCAGTGTCTAAAGAGTGCATGGCAGGTCTCACCACGGTCTTGAAATGCTTCCTTCTTCACTCCTGTCTGTACTCTGACATCACAGATTGCTTGGTCAGTCCTCCCCACCTTTTCCATCCAGCCCACTCTCTTTTCTTCACCTCAAAACACAAACTGCTCAACACTTTGTGTGTTAACATTCTACTACATCGGTGGTCAATTCAATTTCCTCAGGGGCCACATTATATACTGTGACTGTAGTGAGGGGCCCTCAAGCCAAAAATAAGAAAGCAACGAAGAAAAAATTGCACACATCATGGGGAAACTAAATGGAAAAGAAAATTCGCCAAAACAATGTTGGTTGGTGGTGATGTGTTTCATTCATTTCAAAATCTATTGCCAATTCCAGGTATTTTAAGGGACAAGAAATACTAGCAATATGGTCAAATGAAAAAAAGAGAAAATGAAATAAAACAAGGAAGTCGTATTTGAGTTCCACTAGTTATGAAAAAAAGGTGAAATAAAACATTTCTACGTGATGAGTTTCACGCTTACAATCTGACCCCGATTTCCGTGACTCACTCTGAGACGGGAAAAAGCACAACTTTGTTTCACCTCCCAAATAAAGCAACCTTTCCAACCAATGACATCTAGAGTTGAAATATATTGTATTGATATAAAACAGTAGGGATTCCAAAGGTCCCCCGAAAGATCATTAGTTTTCACCCCTCTAATCTAAAAGCCATGCAGTAGAAGAAGAAACACATGTCACTTTCTTGCCTGTAAATTGACACACACATCATAATGGATGTGATTATGTTGTTATTTAAATGAAGAATAACAAATACATTCAATTAGATGCTAGGACAGAGGATCTGCATGTGGTACAGGTTAATGCAAAAAATTATGTTGCCATGAATATGAAACAATTACAAAAGCAACAACAATAACAATAACATGAATGTCATCAGTCAAGATTTGCAAATACATCACTCTTTAAATTTCTTCATTGTTGAAGAGGATCATTTCATGAAAGAGAATTTCATGTGGAGTGTTTGTATATCACTGCCTCCATGTCTAACAGACTGTCTGTACTTTATAAAGCAACAGCAGGTGAAGAAGCTGTTGCTAGGAGGCAAGTGTGGCAGCTGCATCGAGCTGGAAGGTTGAAAGCAGCAGGCGGTCAGCAAGCAGGCTGGACATCTGCGCCATGGGACGAGTCAAGGAAAGAGATGGACACATCTAAAAAGATATAATTCCTCCATGTGGACGACAAGAGAGAGCTCTCATGTGGTGCTGCTGCGCAGATGTTCATTGCAATGATTGTATGTCCTCCACAACATGAGTCACATTAGAACGCCAAATGAGGGCAAATCTGGTCAGCGTTGCTCTAAGTGAGATGCAGAAACATGCCTGGATAAGGTCACAGGAGCCAGTTCCTTTCAACACACCCATTAGCCGCAGGTCAACAAGCTCTTCCTTTTCAGTATCTGAGAAGAAATGTGCAACTGTTAGGTGAGGACTGGATGTCCTCAACCTACCACTGAGCATGGAAGGATGTTCTCCCTAAAAGATGAAGGGCATCGTAAGAAATGGGTGAAGAACAAGGAACAAGTGGCAACTGTCTGTGTCATCAGTGCTCTACAGTGATCATTTCACTGCTGTGAACCTTTTGGCCTGAAAGTTCACCTTCAGCATGTTCTGTTCACGTCCTTTATTCGTCTCACAGTAGGGAAATTCCACATTCCTGATTAACTGTGAGTTAACTTGCCTTAGTGTGATTAAACAAGATCTTAAAAAGCATATTAATTTGAAACAGCCTTAATATTTACTCAACCATTGACTGATATGGAGCCGACCGATAACTGACTCTAACCCTTTGCTCACACCAGACATGACTTTTGAACTATCAAACAGAATGAATGTATAAGGCACAAATACTCACAGCAAACAAGCTGCATGGCCAAGGTTTTGGTCAAGTTGTTGATGTTGAGGAGTTGATCAAAGCAGAAGTCCGTCAAAAATGTGAAAGTATTTAACGCAAAAAAAAAGACTTTGAATCACGTTAACTTTGAAACATAAACACAATATGCATCGACACGTATTCAATGCCAATGAGACTTGTGGTCCTCAGATTTGGATCATCCACGATCAACACAATTTAAAATTGCTCTGCCCCCCCCATTTCAAGTTGTCATGACCAAAGATAAACTTGTGTCATGTGTTTCGTGCACTATTCATCGTTGATCGCCATGAGTCAACATGAGACGACACAAAATCACTCCATATTGTATCACTTCACTTGTTCTGGTCTCTTTAAATGAGCCATCAATATCCCACGTGTTTCAGTGAACTGGTCCCGTAATGGGCAGAAACCACTTTTTGTGTGCGTTCGGGGTAACTCCACTGCATCAGCCCTTCCTTTAGGTTATCCTGGTTTTCTTCCGCAGAATACTCAAATCGCTTGAATCTTTGCTGATATAGCTCGCGCCATCCTTCGCTTCCACACACTCAGCTGTACTTGGTTACATTGCACACCTCTGGATCATGGTATAATTTATCGTAGTACATGAAAACTAACTTTGTTTATGTATATTCAGAATGAAAACACTATATTTCTCTTAATGATATCTTTGTTGACTCGATTGATAGATTGTTCCATTGCTTCATGAAGTGATCCTGCTCTTCCAAACACCTTAAGCATCAGGGTCAGGTTCCTCCAGTAAACATTGCATTTCAATTCCAGTGCCTTAGAAAAACTGCTATGACTACACATTAGCTCTCTCTTTGTTGTTTGGATACAGCGGCCGTGGCTACAATTGGCAAAAGTCTGCAATGCAACCTTGAGAGAACAATTTCAATGGAACTTATTCTAGCGTTTTCCAGTGAAAAGCTGAGGTTAGTCCTGATCTCTGCACAAAAAAACCCTTCAGGGTTGTTGACTGCGCTTGCATACATTACTTGCTGAGCGTTTATTCATAAATACCTAATCCTCTCTGAGAGACAGTCTGCTTCTCCAGCCTCTTTCTCTCCGAGTAATATTGTTGGCATGCTGCAGAGCAATAGCCTGAGCTGAACAGAGGACCTTATTAGCTACATGTGAAGGGTTTTTCACCGAGGGTCTTTGCCTCTGGAGACTTGATCAGGCTAATAGAGCGTAGCCCAAGGCATGTACTGTACGTTCATTTGGCCAATTAGGGAGGTGACAAACCCAGAACATGTTCCTCACACACTCAGAATCGCTCATGTGATATGAACATTGGAAAATCATTTCCGATGCTGACAATAATGATAAAGGAGACTTGTCTGCTTGAGCAGATGAAGAGCATTTGATTCAGAAAGTTTTATTTCACGAGACTAAAATGTGTTGGATACAATACTGGATACAATTACATCCAAATAGATTTCTCTGTGCACATTATAAAATCGGGAGCGTGAGAATGCTTCAATCCAATGCGAACAAACCCAGAACTAACTGGACCCAAGATCCAGTATTGACTCAACACATCAAGAATGCGCACGTACAACAGGAATCACAGAACCAGAAAGAAACAACAGAATAGACGTGGCGCTTTAGACACACACTCATCGGGAAATCACCAATAAAAGAGCAAACACCAGAGAATAAACAAGGTAACACAAATGGCGACGGCAACTTCACCAGCGCAGGAGCATGGATGTTCCAGGGACAGGAACCTTCAATGACGCTGCCAGGTGCACTGATGTAGATTGGTTCCAGCGAGGTGTCATTATCTGTCCACAGAAGAGGGACAAAACAAGCAAGTAAAACAAGATGATTCGCGGCACAAAGAATATTAGTTGTTGTTTAGATCGTTTTTTTCTCACACCAAGTCAAGCAAAGTCATGACATCTTTTCAAGGTTTCATTTTGATGGATAAAAAAAAAAAAGTCATACGTGTCACTTTCAGAGATGCGTAATACGTATAGCCTAGCCACATATGGTATTATTTTGAGTAGAAGGGACTTCATCAGAGTGTTAAAAGCACAGCGACTCTACCGTCAGCAATATTCTGACTTGCAGACAGTGGCTGACAACGTTGATGATATGACGTTATGAAGCCATTGGAGACATAGTAGTTACAGGTTTATGTATACAACATGTTTTGCCAGAGAGGCAGTTATGCATCTTGAGATAAAGATTATCTCGAGATAATTGTGATCTCGAGATACAAATTATCATGAGATAAAAATGATCTTGAGATAACTGCTATTTCGGGATAAAAAAAAATTAAGTCATGCAAGTCACATCCAAAAACATGCATGCACATGCATGTCACTTCTGCCCTTGTCTTCACCTACTTCCTGTTTCAGTTTGGTATTGGTCTTTAAGTTGTAACGTCTCCAGCAGCCCTGACGTTACTATCAGGTCTGCTCTCTGGTCAATGTGCCTCATTCTACCACTTCCCTGCGAAAGAAAATCAGAAGAGGAAATGGCTGAAGCTAATAGGGTTAGTTAGAAATTGGGAAAATATGTAATAACGTATTGGTAAGGTTAGCACAGGTTAGCAAAACTGTTTTAAATATTCAAGTAAGTTGTTGTCAGTCATTTGAGAAAACTTTTTTGCTGTCTCAATAATAACATCTACATGATATTCTAAGGTGTTTGGTGCCTGACGCATGACATTCTCTGGCTTGTCACTGTGTAGTTGTCATGGGTTTCGCCTAGTGTTCACTGTCTTCCCATTAAGTGTTCCACTCTTCCTTTGTCTATTGTCACTGTTACGGACCATTTTGTTGCCATGTCTCTGTTTCACACCAAGTCAAGTCAAGTCTTGTGCAGGTGCTAATTTAAATCAGGGACAGGTGAATATGTGAAAACATGACTGTAACTTATTATTAATATCACGCAGCCTTGTGAGAGCGGAGGCAAAACTCCCAATTCATCCGCTGCTTTGAACTGCATGTAAAATGATAAGAACTTTTGTTCGCGACATTGCTGAATTACAATGAGAAATGTGAATAAAAGTGTTTGTGTGTACGTGTTTTATTCAAGGTGACTGTTTCCTCCACACTCAGCTGAAGGTGACATAAATCACATCCTTTGTAGGAGCTTACATTCCACCTTGAGAGCACATAGTCCCCATTTTATCAGTATTAATGGTTGTCCCTGTACTTAGCCAAAGCTATTTCACACTTGGTTAAGTAAGGTATGAGAACGTCTCCTTGGCTGTATATTTAGCCGTCCCTTCCGAAATATTTTTGAGAGCTTTAATCGCTTATAGCCAAAGCTGCCGCGCACACTAACACTATCAAAGTGTACAAAAGTCATTCACTTTTTCCCCCGGTGAACATTAAACCACTAAGTAAATAAGAAACCCAGCGTGGGCTCAGAGTTCTAATTGGTAACTGTTAAATTGTGAAGAACTGTGACAAGGTAGCTTGGAAAATTTTAGACGGAAGATTATAAACCATTCTAAAGGCCAATCAAGCCCTGAGGAGCTCCTCAATAAATTCCAGATTCTTATTTAATTTAAGCCAGGATTTGGGTTCTTTAAAACTGGGTGAAGCACAGAAGGTCCACGGGTAGCTTTTAATCCAAACAGTCGAGTAGCAGTCACTTACCACAAACAATCCCATTAGATTTATAAGATATCAGGTCTTTACTTTTTCAGTGAGATTACTCAGTCAGCTGTTGTATGACAGGCAGCCTTGCCTCCGGGTTTAAGAATTCACATTGGACTTGACCCAACTGAAAAGACAACTGTCATTTGCCTCTGAAACTGCTCTTTCAGTTGTCTGTTGTACCTGGCTTTAACACCCTTAAAGTGTGTGATACAAAAAGACTGAATTCCATTTCAAACCCTTCTGCGCATGCAATTGATTTGCTGACGCTGTATTGGTGTAAATGTTAACTCAGTCCGTCACTGACAATCCAGAGTCAGTGGTTGCACAGCTTAAGAAGGAAGTCCAGAACCAGTTGCTTCAGATAATTGCAAAAGCAAACTCTTTCTCAGTGACCATTTAGGACTAAAGTATTTCCAATTTCACAGATGTGATCAAGCTTGCAGATAGTCTTTCACTCCGTGTACTTGATGAATTGCTTGGCCTCTTGTGGATGTTTCTGACAGCGATGATGAAGTGTTAAACAGGTCACTGCCGTACCCTTTGACAATTTTCTGTTCAGAGAATTTTCCTGCGCAGTAATGCAGAGTTTTAACATATCACTGGACCATGAAACTGCAGCTTAACCTCCAAGCTGCAGCCATACCCTTGAAGGAACACTGTGGGGTGACTAACGTCATTAAAATATATGAAGTTGGACTTCAGTAAGGGTGTAGGTGGCAGCTATTTCGGCGATGGCATGCGTTACTCTGACAGAAACGATGATTTAAGGCTTTCTCAGGGGAATATTGAATGTTGTGCTTTATGGCCATTTAAGGCCGTGTTGATTATATGGAAACGAACTGTTCATTCATTGTGAAGGTCAATTGGAAAGGTTTAATGGGATTGTTAGGCCGTCCTCTTCTTCCACTGAGCTCCTGGTAACAGTACCTGGAAGTGTAATCCGTCACATTGTCCCCTGGTATTGAGCCACTGGCCGAGCGGTCTGTTTCAGCCGATACACCAGGGTCTGGCATAACTCTTGTGTAATGGTAGAAAAACAGCAGCGTGTTGGCATGACGCCTGACTCGTGCAACCAAATTCACTTCCCTCGAGATGTCCTCTGTTAAAGGTCAGCACGTCTTTGAGTCATTTGACAGAGAAACGACATTTTATGAGGGGAAAGAGGCTCATCTATTGCCATCATTGTTTTGTACTCAACATAGCATATATTCTGATCTTCTTGAGATGACCAGCAACGCTAGTCGATGTACACCGCTAAAATCGATGGAGGAATCAAATTTTTCATGAGCTGAACTCAGCCGCTCGGTTCGGAAGATGTATACGTAGGACAGGACAATCGATAGTGAAGAAAATCATCTGGAATTGAATACATGTGGAGTAAATAGACAGAACAAAACACTCTGTCAACTAGGGTGAGCTACACTGTTGAGTATGTTGTTTCAAATCACCATTGTGGCCTTCTTGACACTGAAGTGTAATTACATCTAAAGTTATTGTCATGACTACTGTAAAGAACCTGGAAGGAAATTCCAGGCAGCCAGATACACCACGACATAATCAGGTGCTCCAACTTCTGCAAATGTTGGGACCAAAAACAACGCAAGAAGAGTCACATGACTGTGTCTCTGTGTAAACAAAAAAAGAAAAAAGGAATCGGCTACCTCAAGCAAGGAGTTTGTGTCACGAGACAAAGGGAACGAGGAGCAAATGCCACGTGTTGAGGACGTGGAGCTGGACCCAAGTGCGATTGGTGAAAGTTATAGCCAGGCAGGAGCAAGTTAGAAATAATATTTAATAATAAAACACAACAGAATCACAACTGAAAGCGTCACCGAACCGGGAGAAAACAAAAAATCTAAATGTCCAAAGGGAGAAACCAAACTAGCAGAAGTCCACAAACATGAGTTAAAAAAAATCCAAAACGGAAAACGTCACTGAACCGGGAGAAAACTAACTAAAGCTGAATGTACAAATGAACCGAGAATAAACTACAAAAGAGAACAGGAAACGCATGGAAACTGGGAAAATCAAAACTCTAACTCAGGCACCAGGGTTTAACACAGAAAAATCCAAAATAAGCTAGCTCACAGCACGAGAGACCGTAACAAGGAGAGCCAAGAGTACGAGGAGTTACCACGGGGAACAAGAGGAGTCCAAATCTCAGGAACTGGAGTAGCAATCACAGGGAACTAGAAGACTCACAGGGAAACAATGGGAGAGTCCAAGGAACTGGAAAGAAAGTCACCAAAACTAGAAGACAAACTGGAAGACACGATCTGGCACACATTGCTGGAGTCCAGGTGTTTTTGTAATCAGGGTGATCAGAGGTAGATTGGCTCCAGCCGTGTGCCAAAGAAACAGGAAGAACAGAGGGAGGTAAACAAAACCAGGACTCAAAGTAAAACAAAATAAAAGCAGGATCATGACAGTTTGTTGCCGACAATGACTGAGAGAGTAGCCTGACCAAGGCAATGGCTCGAGTCAAACTTAGCCAAAAGTCAACTATTGAGTAACTGTTCTTTCGGTTCCACTGTCGGTTGAGGACGAACATGCAACAGGTACACTACAATCATGTTGACTGACCAGCTAGCTTAACTAAAGGGCAAGAATCAGCGCCACAACACGACTGTTCAACACCGTCACACACACCGATGGGAGCCGCCTTTGCTCTTCCTCTGGCACGAACTGGCTAGTTTCAGAATAAAATGAAATGTATTACAATAATGGCAGATGTTGAGTATCTAAAGTTTTTGATTACCAGCGTGAGCCCGATTAACTTACGTACGCGACAATGCTAACTTGTGACGCGGCTGATGTCAGGATTGTCATCACAGACATGGAGGACTCTGGCCACACCCAGTTACACTTCTCGAGCTTATGTAATCTTATTAGACTGTCTTCACGTCTGTAAAGCTGCTAGCTCACCCAGTCCGATCATAGTCAAGCTACACGCCAAATACACTGGTTAGTCGAGGTGTTAACCATTGGTTGCCATTCAGCAGTTGCGTAGTCTGACTAAGAGAATTTAGAATTTCTCTTCCATAGTTGGACTAAGCTGTTTACGTACGAATTTTGCTGGAGTAATGAAATAATTTGGTTTTCTGGGCCGTCATGTAACTGTGCTCAATGTCTCTTTCAGATATGCTTTTGACTTTTGACACCATCCCAAACAGGGTCTGATAATTTTTAAAAGAAATGGAATATTGCACAATAGCAGTTAAGTCTCATATTTTAAGCACAACGCATCTCTCTGGTTGGTAGTTTCAAAATATGTAAGTTGTCTTTTGAAGCACAGATACATCTCATATAATCTTGTTCCCTCCATCTGCATAATATATATATAATTTTATTTTATTTATTTATTTTGAGGAGCTTTCCTGCATCATGGATCAGCTTTTCACTAGTCATCCTCCTGAAAGTCTTATCTTTGTAGAGCACTATATTGACATACAAAGGTAATCCAGTTCAATGAAGGGATAAACCAATTGTGAAGTATGTTAGAAGGCTATGCCTGTACTCATACAAATGGAGTACACCCCTATTTTTCATGTACTTCAATGAAGAAAACAAAATAAAAAAATTAAAGCCGGTATGGGCCACAAAATTTGGCACTGGACCTCGAGTTTGATATTTGTGGAGTAGTCAATTAAATTGGTGTTAGAGGTCACATTTTCAGAAACGATTGCCATAAATAGGGTTGCCACCTTTCATGCTGCAAAATAAGGTACTCTTCACCCGGGCGCCCTTTATTTGGCAGCAGTATAAGGGGCGCCCTGCCGGGTCGACCCAGCATATGAGCGAGCCGTGCAGGTTAAATGCACCTTGTGCAGACAGAGAGTCATTGAAGTGGGTATTAAATTCAGATGTTTAGACAATACATTGAAAATATAAAAAAAAGCGTTTCCATTTGTTGGCTCAGTACTGACCAAAGCATTGTGAACAGGAGCTGTCACAGGCTGTTAATAACTATGGGGAATGAACTACGTCAGATGAGATGCTATCTATGGCTGATGGACTTGAGAATTCCTTAGCAAGTTTCAAAATGCATCTTTAAAAACGGCTGAATCTAATGTGCTGCAAATCATTTGCCCCCTATTAAGTGAGTCCCATGGCAGACAGCAGCATGCTAGGGAGAGAAAACCAACTGCAAAACTGCAGCGCCAAACAGAAGCAAATGCAGTTTTCATGGCACATCAGCTTCTCTGACAAGAAACTCCCAATGAGCCTTTATAAATATCTGTCTTGCATGTCTGTTCAAAGTCACCATGTTGTTAGCTTGACAACCATGCCTTGAAGAAAAAGCAAAGCAAAGCATATGACATGAAATCGACATTTCCCAGGGTCCTATACTCAGCTGAACAGAAAAAAAAGCGACAACAACTGTGACTTATTTGGAATGATCGACTTTCCCCTTAAAGGATGCAATGAATAATTCTCTTTTTACCAGAAAAAATAACAACCCAAGGGGATTGAACCAAATTGTATTTTCTCCGTTCATTAAAAAAAAAGTCTGCAAAGTCTTATCAGCATTCTGCATTCTCTGCCATTGGAGCTCAGATAATTGATTATGTTTAGGAGGTTCCTATTGGAAAAAGCTGAGCCTCACCACTGAAGAGAGATATAGCAGTAAATTAGCTTTACCTTCCCGGGGCACAGTCTGACACAGTCGCACTGACCTAAAAGGACACAGTCAAATTGAGATTACATTATTTAGGCAAGAGGGCCGCTTCATTCAGCAGGAGCATTCCTCGCCGCTTCAGATCAACTTTCAATGGTTGAAAGCTTTAGTGAAGCCCAAAACAAAATGTGGGTCCAATCGTTTTCCCATATCAAAACTGAATTTCTATTGCCTCAAAGTGAGACACAATTAAAGCTGAAAACCTGACAAAAGAGAAAGTCGTGTTTGAGAAGCAGCCATTAGAGCTGTGTACAGTCATCCAGCACAATCTTGTGAGTAGAGTAGTTGGATCCCATTGTTCCTTTGATGTGGTTCACAATGCACTCGCATTACTGAAGATCTTTTGTGCTCGCCAAAATTAATTATCCAAAACTTTTTTAAAAATGAAGGCAAAAGAAGTTGGTTATAAGACTATTGTTTGGCGAGCTGACAGGGTAGCTACAATGCTAATAGAAAGACAGAGGTTGTCAGTTCAAACTCAAGTGAGCGATGGATAAAAGTGCCCAATAACACACACACACACACATATATATATATATATATATATATATATACACACACAGTGGTACCTCAATCCGTTCCAGACGGCCATTTGAGAAGCGATTTGTCGATTTTTCCCATTACAATTAAAAAGAAATAATGCGTTCCAAGCCTTAAAATAAGCTTTTTATAGGAGTGAATGTGGAGTGTCTGCTGCAGGTGCGCTGTTCCTCTATGTGTGTGGCCGCTGCATGTGGGAGGGGTTGCCAAGTGAGTGACGTCTCTCCAGAAGTGAAGAGGTGCCCGGTGCGTGTCCAGCTCTGAATGTGCGCTTCTGTGCAGTTTGGCTGTGACAAAGTCATAAACCAAGTAACGCTCTGTCTGAGACTCGACTCATCCCTGTCCCAGCTCCAGCCCACAACAGGACATCAAACCCTGGAGTGTGCGCTCCAGCCTCGGAGGTGTGGAGAGCAAGCACCTCCCCTGTGACACTCTACCACGGTCCAGTGCGGAGACAAGAAAGGTTTTACACCTCAATATGAAGAAAAACAGTCAGTAAATGTAGCTAACGGGACACGTCTGCATACAGAGGCTGCGTTATACACAATAACAATGCGCGTCATGGGTCAGCTGATCGGTCCACGCAGGTTATGTTTTTCTGGCTTTTTTGGGGGGCGTTCGAGTTCTGGATTTTCGTTCGAAATCCGAAGCAAAAAAATCTCGAAATTTTTGTTCGAACTCCGATTTGTTCGAAGTCCGGGACGTTGGAAAACCGAGGTACCACTGTATATATTTACAAAATATATGCTGAATTGATGCTGAAGTTAGAAGAGTGTAAGTAAATCCAAAAGCCTCTTTACTGGTGGATCCAGCCCTTTCTTGTGCATCTAAGGCCCGTGAGAGATAAACAGGCTATTAAGGAAATAAATAGGTGCCTGTACATACACTTAGCTTGATCAAGACCCTGCATTAAATAATTGCTTCAATTCACTTAGGTTTCTTTTAAGCTGCGTAATGATTTTTCCCTGTTTCACTCCTGCATTAATTCAAGAAGCCCTGTGAACAAACTGCCTCTAAATTAATCGGGAATTCCTCCATCCGAAAGTGGTGCATCTTCTTTCAGGGACGTGGTGAAACGCTTCGAAAGTATCGCAAGCAAATAAAAACTGACTGTGAAAAAGCCTGACAGGAGCACAGTTGAAATAAATGTATCATTGAATCAAACATGGCAGGCTTGCCGAGATCACCTTGTCCTCGTCCCCTCACTGTTTGTGAGTGTATCAGCGTTGAGCTCAGTGGGGTGTAAAATAGACCACATGACGGAGAGACACTGAAGCACAGAGAGGTGAAAAAGTAAAAGCAATGGGGGACATTACGTCGTTAATCTCTCGCGCTGGCGCCAGATAAGTTGGAGACTCACATTCTCCCACAATCAGATCACATTATCGTCCCAAGAATGGTTGATGGTCGTCATCCATCTTTCTGAGCTGGAGTCCAGACGCGGAGTCATGAAGTGCTCACTGATCACAGACACCTTCTGGTTCTGTATAAAGCAGCTCCTTTAGAGACGAGAAACGACAGCTTCATTTCATCGCTTTCATTCACTTATTGTTATTATTATTTCTCATTATGAACTGCTCATATGCACAATAAATCATATTTACCACTTAGATCCCCCATTCACATACGTGCACGTTACAGTTTTGTCTTTCAATGCCATGCTTTTTGAAACATTCCCCTACTGTGGGAAGAATAAAGGCAGTCTACTCGAGTCTAGTCTAACCAGCCACATTTGGGGACCCACCCCGCACCATCTTGTTGTGATACAACACCATTAGAGCCATTTGAGTGAGGAAAAGCAAGCACAAAGAAAGAGAAGACTCGTGCAACAAATCCTGAATGAAAATGAGAACAGGACAGAACATTCTGTTCAGGTTTTAAGAATGAATCTAGTGTACATGCAATATGTACAATAAAGTCTCCAGCTTCATCGGTCTTGGAAATATGACATATAACATTTATAATGGATTTATTGTTCATAACATCATTGAGAATACTAATTGTCCACCAACAAGGTCGACTTTGCAATTCTTTTTGCACAACTACTTTCCTTACACGACAAAGTTTAGTTATTACTCCGATACAACTCCCATCTCAAACAGCAAAAAGCAGAACTTGAGAAAAGCTCAGGTCTTAAGAGGTTAACACGATTCTTATTCAGTGAATTTCAATAGTCTCAGCTACTGCAGTGGGTTTTTGCTTTTTCCACTTTGAAACTGGCAAACATTGAAAATTTGAAGAAATAAGAGTTACTCACGTTTTTGTTTCTGGCAAGGCTTTTTCAAGGTTTTGTGGAGTAAAATCCAACAATAGAGAATTCCTTGATCCAGCAGCCCATCCTCACTCCCTTGGCATAATATATTGACGTTGGGACAGTGGTCTTTTCCGTCCTATACTGATGACAAAGACACGCCTTCAGCGTTGCATGTTGACGCAATACGTGTTCAGTTGAAGGACATGCTCTGCCTTCCACAGCAACGAGACACACACACACACACACAAAAAAGGAGGATAGGGAAGGGATGAGATGGAGCTCCATTCATTCTATGTGTAATTATAATGGGTCAATCGCTCATTTAGGCTGTCAAACGCCCATACGTTTTAGTCACGGTGACTAAATAGCAACTGACATCCAATATGATACAGATACACATACAGACGGGATGCTCCCTGCACTTTCCCCGTGTCAGACATTCTCTCTCTTTCTATCTCTCTCTCTCTCTATCTATCTATCCATCTATCTATCGATCTGTCTATCTATGTCCTATTATGAGGCTGTGAAACCTTGTGTATAGCTGGTTGACATCAGTCCAGTATAACTTAAAAAGCGCACCACAAAAAAACTACATCGCCTTCCACTGGACAACCTCAAACAGATGACTGTTCCAGACCTTGTTCTGTAGTGAGTGGACCTCAATAAATCTGGATACTTCCAAAGGAAGTAGGAATTGTGATGAAAGACTGGATTGTGGATGCATATGTTCTGCAGTGGAGATGCTTCATGCTATTGAACTCTTACTTCTTGTTAGAAAGGCAGGTTCAGTGGCCTTTGTCCTGGTCCATCTCTAGCAAATCAAGTGAAATGATACTGTCCAGAAAGGCATCAAACCGTTCTTGTTTTTTAAAAATATTCCTTCCAATAACATCCTTATTGTGTGGCGTTTTTCAAAATTACGACCATCAATCGATTTCTACTCATCTTGGCTGTCCACTTTTAATACCCAGCAATGTGATGATGAAAGGTAACCTGTACTTTCAACTAAGTCAATATCGACCTGTTAGGAAATTCCAGATCGTGCCGCCCTCTGAACGCTGAGGAACTTTTCATCTGCTGCAGTGGCTGCAAACCCACATAAAACTTTAGCCTTAATAGTGGATGGCTAATGACAGGGGGAACTGTGTACCCCACGTCATTATCATTACACCGCAAATGACAAGCACGGCCTATTAATGAAAAATAATGAAAGGGAAATCTCAATGCAGAGCTTCCTCATTTATACTTCTCACCGTGATGGAAGTGGCGATTGTGGAGGATGATAGTAATAAAGCAATCAGAGCATAACTCCGTGTGGGCTGCACTAACTACTGTGTTTATTATGGAGCGGAAGAAGTCAGACTTTAATGATGAGCAACTTGGAGAAGTGAATGTCCCACCAATCCAGTAATGATGATAGCCAGACACTTTAGAAGCCCCCATGAACAACAGGAGGCATTAATAAGAGGCATTAGAACAAGGGAATTGAAAACAGTGTAATTGAATGAGCATGTTTACGTCTCCTCCAGAAGCACACTATTACATAATCACTTCTGTGTTTAATTTACACACTTTTTTATTGATACGTTTCTGGCCTCCGAGTCCGATGTTCAACTTTACCCCATGAGCCTCTCACTGAATTAATCATTCCTGAATAGAGTCCTCGCCTCCCTCTCTATTCAATACATGAGCTCAATTCATTTACTGATCAGAACTTTTTGGTCTGGATTCCTACATTCACATGTGGAAAACACAGCGGTACCAATTTGTTTTACACCCGATTGATGTAGGACGGCTCTGAGAAAACAAATGTAGATGCCGACTATGGTTAAATCTGTTTACATTGGGAGCATACGCAGCAAATTCACGTCAGCAGAAATTCTTGTGATGGCCAGGAGAAAGTGGCATGTAGACCATTAACCAGACAATGGGACCAGAAGCGGGGCGCATATCTGGAGCTGCACCCCAAAATTGCCTGGCGACAGGGGATACTGCTTTGCCGGAATTCATCTCTATGGCAATCCTGAATATAAACCACCCCCCACAGTGTCAACAGAATCCTCTATAGGGCCTCGCTTCACTGTTGATGAGTGGCAGCTTCAAGTCAAACTTATAAAACTGTTCAAATTCCAAGTCAACATCACAACCAGACTCTTTGTGTCATGTTCTGTTCTCCTGTGCTTTTATTTTGTTGTTTTGTGTCTCGTTTCTGACGATCAAGCCTTCACTGATTTAAACACCTGGGTCCCAGTCTGCGATGCCTGATGGTTGTTTTTGCATCCTCAAGGTAATACTCTCTCGCTCCTCTCGTGTTTTCTGATTATTCTATTCTGTGCGCGCTTGATTTCCTTTTCAGCCGACTCCTTAGTTCTCGTTCTTCCTCGCTCTGTTTCTGTTTCTCTCTCCTCCATTCATATAATCTTCCCACATGTGAGCATTTAGTCGTCTCACTTTTCATTTATCGCCTATAGTACTTTTATCCTCATGTGAGTTTGAGTTTTCTCCTCCACGCAGCGCTTTAGGTTTATTGGACCTCGCGAGCTAACCTCCGAGCGCGTTTGTGTTCTCCACGTTATATAGGCTTGATCCTAATTCGCCTCTCTTTCCTCTCCAGATTCTTCCCCAGTCCCTACATGTAGTTCCCGGTTCGTGTTTTGGTTCCGGCGCCTTCTGTTCCTCGTTATTGTTGGTCTGCGTCTGTACTCATCATTGTCATTAAATTGTTAATGTAATCTTGTCTCCATGCCTTCTGTAATCCTGCAGTCACCTGCACCTGGCTCCACCCATAGGCAGTCATGACACTTTGCCCAGATATGGTTCTATCAGGAGAGTCCACCAAACAAGCAGATCTTAGGGAACTGCCTGGAATTGACTTTTGCTCATTGGTCAAGAGGACTGACTCACCTGGGACAATGACTGGAAGTCCCTCTGGATGTCACTTCAGGTTGGGTGCTGAGGCTTTGCTACACCCCCCCAAAAGTCATGGGGAAACATCACTGGACTGGCTGGGAAGAGGACCTCAAGGTGGCTGTGGATGTGACCCATGAAACAGTGTGCCTCTTGGACACCCCCAGCTGCATCCCCCTGGTGAGGGTGTCTAAAACATGAAAAAAATGTGTCCTAGTATCACCAGAAATGTCATCAACTCTAAACGTCATTAACATGAGCACCCCTGTTTGATGGTTGCTTTTAAAACCAAAGGGCCGGTTCTTGTTATTATGGCTCTTAATGACACAGCATTTCCCTAAGCTCAGTCAGCCTCAATCATCAATCTATTGGATGTGGATATTGGCCTCCACTCCTGCGCCTTTATCCAGAGGTTCACCTGCCAGTTTGTTCTTATCATCATATAAATCTAATTTGTCCTCTCCTGGATAAAGTTTGACCTCTGCCACGTGTGATAGTTTGGCTGGCGGGCGTTGATTCATGATGCAGATGTACTCATCACTACCGTCCACCTCCCGGTCTAGTCTTTGACCGCTCTTTTTGCAAGTCACAGAGAGTCCACAAAAAGGTTATGACAGGAACATAATCTCTGTGTGAACTGTGCGTGGAGGCATCGCAACTTTATGGCTTGAACTATTTGCTCTGAACTTGACTTGAAAAGTGCTTGTTCATATGCATCTCTTGGAAGTGTCAATTGGACGCAACACATACAGTATGTAGACTTCGCACGAGTAAGATGTGCCAAGACAACACTAACACCAATACCAAGAGGAAGACAACACAAGGGGCAAGGCAGCGTTTACCCCTTCAGCGTCAATATAGCAAAACTTTGACAAGCAGCCTGACGTAGTGACTTAAGACAAGTCAATGCCGAACACTTGTGACTTTCACCTGAGCATCAGACTTTTTTTACACAGCCATCATCCAGCCCATTCTCACTTCCTCGAACATTGTGTGGTAAAACAGCGCCACCTCCAGGGGCAAGAGCAGACTGCAGCGCATCGTACGTTCTGCTGAGAAGGGGATCGGTTGCAGCCTGCCACCTCTTCAGGACCTGTATGCCTGAGACGTGCAGGTCGGATCAGAGCCGACCCTTCTCACCCTGGACATGGACTGTCTGTTCCTCTTCCCTCTGGCAGGAGGCTACGGTCCATCCAGACCAGAACCTCCGTCACAGGAACAGCTTCATCCCCTCGGCCGTCACACTGTTGAATTCATGAACAACCTTGTTGTTATTTTATTTAATTTTTTTGTCAGCACTTTATTCCAAAACACTTTCCTAGTTGGTGGGCCACTGACCATGACAATAAATTAAATTCTGATTCTGATTCTGAGTCGTGCTTGTTTGGAAAGTTTGAAGGGGGTGATAAAACCACCCCCCAGTAAAGGGGATGAGGGAGGCAGTAAATAAAAACAAAGAGCGAGACAGTGAATTTGACTGACTCAGATTCTAATGAGGAATATTCACACTCCGATGAAGATGTTGTTTCGCCCAGTGAGACAGAAAGCAACGTTGCCCGGAGACAGTCAACAACCAGCGCATACTGGAGCTTCTGATTTGCCTCCACCAAGTCACCGGGACCAGGGTCAAATACTGCTTGTTGGGACACAGGAGCGAATTGCGAACAGTAGACGTGCCTAGACATCATCATTGTTGCTTGAGAGACGAGGAAGAGTATCACCAACGGATCAAAAAAAACATCAACCAAACAGGGATGTCGCCAGGTAACGTCATAATGTAAAATTTCGAGAAGCGGAAAAACTCCCATCACAAACTTTGTGTCATACTGAAGTATATTTTATCTCTAACAGTATATATATATTTTTATCTCTAACCATTTTCAAGCTATAGCCCTTTGAAATAGCAATATCGAAGTGAATTTAAACAAGAAAGGCTCATAAAAGGGTTAAAACTATAATCAAGACCAAATTGAAGGCAGACCTCATAAGCACCTAGATCAAATCTAGGTATCTGTTTCACCACAAAAATGATTCACAGTAGTCACAAAAAATGACTGACAAGCAAAATTACAAGGACCAAACACAGGCATAAGTCTGCACATACTTACACATACACATGAGCACAGTGTAAGGAAAGTGGGAATAAGGGACCAAAATCATAGGAACCATTCTTCCCTCTGCTCCAATTCAATCTCTCTATAATGCAAGAAGTATTATGGAATGAATTGTAAAAATAGCAATATAATAGTTATAGAAATGTCATGTAACTTTAAATGTAACTTTACATACATACAACACACTGGCAACGGAGTAGCGGCGTTAAAATAAATGTTCCTTCATTCCTCAACAGTGCTCTTTTCAGCTGGTTCCCTCGCAACACAAAGTTTGGCTCTGTGTTGTCACATCTGTGTCTCATGATGGATGGTCTGTCATGTGATAGGAGGTGATTATGGAGTTGGATGATGAACAATGTGAGCAAAGTGATAGACTGGGGGCTAGTATGACAAGCCTACGGCAAATGTATTGAATTTCCTTAGGGACAGTGATGGAGTTAGCGGCACAGGAACCGTTGTCACCCCTTGTTTGGGTGTTTAATAAAAAGACGATGCAATCGGTAGCATTTGCAGACCCCCAACTCTTCTGGGAAATTGGTCTCTAATCGATGTCTTCATAAGAATGTGCGCCTAAATATCTTCAATGGTGATGTATAACAAACCCGTGATTGTTGTGTTGAGGATTAGCTTAAACATGACTTGTGCTGCAAATGAGGTGGAACAAAATGAGCCAGACGAACTGCTGACTAGATGTACTTTGGCATCAGTTGTAATGGAAATACGATACGAGGTGAAAGTTGTAAGAGGATTAAGAAGGTGCAGAGAATGACTTCTGAATTCCGTTTGTCATCATTTGTCACCGCCGAATGAATTTGAGGAGCAGAAGAAGGAGAAGACATTTTGAAAAAAAAGGCAAACTTGTCCTCTTAAAGGTAAACAGTCCGCCAAGGCTGTGGCAGTGGGTGTCACTCTGCATTAGCCTCAGACTGCTGACTGTCAGTCTGGTCAACATCAACTCAATTGGGGTTGTGTCGGAGAGACGGCGCGGTTGAGATGACAGTTTCAATCTCACACGGTGGAATGAAGTCAGGCATTTCGCAGTGGATTAGTCTTTATTTGCAACCAACTGCAATGTTTCGTGGAATAACAAAGCCATCATCTACGGTCTGGATGTCATTTGAATGTTGGCATACGGGGCGACTCAATTATTAAGTGAATCCACAAGATGTCATTCTCTTATTACCTGCCTCTGCCTGAAAGGTAATATTTTGGTCTGTGCTTTTCTATCTGTCTGTTTGCAAAAAGAAATGCAAACATATGTGCATGTTTAATTGAAATTTTCAGCAACTCTCGCTAATGACACACAGAACATCATGAAGGAATTGTCACTTGTGTAGAGTCTAAATGCAAAACTTGACTAAACAAAAAATATCAAATCAAGTATTAGATTAACTTTCATGTTTGCCTTGGGTGTTTATTCTTCAAATTCAGTTTGCAAGACAAAACGTTTCCATTCACAAGATATACTCATTGGAAAGTCCATCCTTCCCACGACAAAAAATAAAAATGGAGAATATCTACTATTCTATACCTAAATTTACAATCTTCCCCTCATTTTAAGAGAAATGAAATGTCTTTGATATCGAATAAAATAGACCTTACCCAGTAAAAAAGGTGGGGCAACAGCCTTGCATATGAATAAAATGAACCTTCTTGCAAAAAGAGTCAAACGTCTTTTGTGGAAGAGGATTGGGAGGATGTATTCAAAATCTCAAACATACATACCATCGTGTCACAATCTCCACAGCAACTTGCAACACAGTATTAAGGCTTTCCACTGAAAAGGGTCGAAGGATGGGCAAAGAGAGATTGTGTTAGGTGTCTGGTGGGCGACTCACGGTCGGTGGAGTAGCTATAGGAGGTTCAGTACACCTTCTTCATCCTCCAACACAAACAAACATCGCGTCATTGTCCATTTTTAATTGGAGTTCATTTATTATGGAGGTATTTGAATTACCTATGCATATCTCATATCTTCAGCCTGCAACGCGTCCTTGCCCTTATAACCCTTGACTAGACAGCAAAGAAGGAAGCGGGAATCCTCGAAAAAAGTGCTTGATCTTGGTGTTGAAGTTATGAATCACCATCAAGCTGTTTCAGTTGCTTTTATAAAAGCTATAGGAATAACTTAATAACTGCAGCTTGCCTTCGGAACAACATTAGATGTTTTTTTTAAGGCAATGTCTGTTGAGTAAAGAGGCTTAACGCCAACAGGCTTTATTAAGGCAGAACGTTGGCTGAGATTTCAGCTTTGGGCTCATATACCACTGTGGCACATAGCAATGAATCACCTTTTCAAATCCCTATCTCACCCCCTCAAGTGCTTTTTGGTTTTTTTTTTACAACAACACAACTGCCAAGGCATCATCCTTCCAACCTTCTGTAAATCCATTCTCTGCTGACATGAATTGGATGGAAAAACCAACAACACCTCCGTGTTTGCATCCCTGTGCCGTCACACGTTTTCACAAAAACACCCCCCGCCCCAAATTTAAACGTTAATCCTATTTGACTGTGTCATTGCAGGAACCTGTGGTAAGCTACTTTTGTCTTAAGGGCAGCATGTGGAGACACATTAATCATGGCAGCACAGGAGAGAAATGGTTGGAGAGTAATGTGGGTGGTTGAAAGGTTTTACTGCCAGAAATTACCGTCAGTTTGTCACTGCTGTTGTTTTGCGTGCTGCAGGCACCTGCAGAGCAAGTTTGGCACCGCTTCCTTGCTTCCTCGCTATTTTTCCACGCAACATCAGTTTGATGATAAGTCGTGATAACATCGCTGGTGTTCAGTGAAACATGCAAATCTTCGCATCATCAAGAGGCAAAGAAAATATTTTCTGCTCGACAATCCTCGGGTGGGTTTGAATTTATGACTCCTGATGCTTGCAAATATCAATTTTCGTGTTAAATATGTAATGCAGGGGAGAGGCAGGAGGGATTATGCCATTCATTAATGAAGTCAGAGCAACTGAAATCTGAAATATGAGACAGTCAATCATGACTTACCGATGTTGAAATGGAAAGATGTGGCCTTCGTGTGATGATCGGATATTCATATATTCTGTATTGTTCTTGTCACATACTCTTAGGAACACAGTATTTGTCACGACTTTGGCTCAGTTACGTCCTCTCCATCCACAGCTGAGTTTCTACTCCCATCATCATTGGCACACCTGTGTCCTGTTCAGTGAGTTCTCCGTCCTTTCATTTCATTCCGTGCCAGATTATCTAGTTGCCATCCTGCCTAGCTTTCCAACGTTACTTTGTCTGCCAGCCTGATCCCTGAATCTTGCTCGTGAACCTTGGATCGTGCCTTCTGCCTCGTCCTTGTCTGGAAACCTCTGCCTGGTTTGGACCGGTATCCTGGTACCGTCAACCCTCTTACACCTGTGACCTGGAACTGATACTGCTGTCTCCCAGAAACGCCTGCCCGACTCATCATCTGGTGTTTGACCTTGAACTGTTCAGTAAACAGCTTTGAGTTTTCCTCTGAGTTTTGCATTTGGCTTCAATCCGTCACTTCAGTTGAATTGTGACAGTATTGATTAACTGGCGGTTAATGGACTCGGATAACACATGAATAAGATATTCAATGTCACTGGGCTGCCTTTCTTTAACAAAATCTGACTTGATCAAAAATATACGTTGTGACATTGCACACACTGCAACCCTACTGTGCCTCTCTCTATGTGTGGGAATCATAAGATGATATGATAAAAAGTCAAAAAGAGCCCAAAACATCTCAATAAAAATAACAACTGGTGATGCTTTTATGTGTAAGTTCTTCTGCTCTACCTCAACCCGCAATATGCTGCATAGGCAAATTCACTGAGATTTGAAACTTCTTGCCGTTAGCGGTAGGCGCTCTATTTTTAGATGATTTGATGTATTTTTCTCTCTTTTTTTCTGTAAGAACAACAATAAGAAGTGCCGGAGAACTAGGTCTTAAAGAGATGGTTAGTGCAACTAATCCACACTTCAATATTCTATTACATTTACAGTTTTTTCATTTTATTTTACTTGAGAAGTGGTCTTTTTCTTTGCTTGACTTCACCCTTCACCGTCGTCAGGGAAAATGAAATGGTGCTCCATGAACAATAAACCACTTTAGAGCGACACTAACTTCATTGGTAAGTTTCAAATTTGTGACATTATTTTCATGAATTCCTACTTGAAAAATGTTCATGATCAAATCACATTGCAACTGCTCAAAGGTTTTAAAACCAAATGATGTCCTTCCTGGATTTGAAGGTGGTGTAATGGTGTACTTAGACACTGGACGAGTCAGCACTCCCAAACCCTCAAACAACTTCCTGAGACCATGTAAACACGTGATGTAAATTGTGACAATACTTCAATACAATACTGAGAGGTGAAAGGATCTCGACAGCCGGATGAACAGTTGACTAAATCATAAGACATAGGTGCATGGGCTAACAACCTAGCAAGCGAGATAAATGCGATAGCCAAGGAGCCTAAAGCCCCGACAAATGTCCTGTAATGGCATCATTTGAGCAACTCATAAATGGGTTGAAACAGGATGACAACAGCCTACGACAGGATTTTGCCCAGGAATTACATTGAAAACTGGACAACATGGAAATGGAACTGGAGTGTTTGCCATCAAAGCCAAGACCTGGGTGGTGGAGCAAGTGGAGAGTTGGGCAAATGATGATGTTCTTTAGTACCTACAAGTACCTACAAATCAGAGTAGGAGTGTCGTTGACCCAAAGAGCCAAGGACAGACTCTTGGAGTATCAGCATGAACACTGACCCTCAATTTCCACCTAGTCTGAGACCGAGCGCCGCGCTGCGGAAGTTTTTCCAAAAGAATTGTTTTCAATTTGGCAATTTCCCCAGTTCTGCGACAGCTCTATATTTTTGCGGAGCTCCACACACTCCTTCAGACAGGAAATCAGCCAGTAAAAAGTGATGTGAATTTGGAAGGTTTTCAGAATAAAATACTATGTGTAGACGTTATTTGCATTTTACTGTGAAAGAGCAGTGTAAACATCATGTTTTAACTGCCGAATACGCAGTCAATGAAGCCTTTCTTAGATTCGATTCCATTAGACTAGATTATAGACTAGATTCGATTAGATGGTCTTTATTAGTCCCAGAGTGGAGAAAACCAACATGTCACAGCAGCCAATGACAGCAAAGACACTGACATATATCAAAGAAATAAAAGGTGCGCAACAAACAATGATGTCCAAAAAATAAATAAATACCCATAATGTATAAACAAATGTCATAACAAATTAATAAAATATATAGATAATGATACATAAGCCAATTTTTACTGTTGTACAGCCCGGCAGCACTGAACAGACAGGAGCGTGGAAATCGCTCTGTCGTGCAGCGAGGGTGGATCAGCCTGCTACTGAAGGTGCTGCTCAGTGCCGTCAGGGTGGAGGGGGTGAGACAGGTTGGATGTCATGGTTGACAGTTTGGCCACACTTTCGTGACAACATGGATGACGGGTCATTAATCTTGGAAGTCTGCCGTCTGCCCATTTTTTATGACACTGATCTTAAACTCTATGAAAACATTGCCCCTTTTAATCCACAAAGTACCACGGGATTTTTGCATTTCATATATACATCCAAGTTATATTGGCAATTGGTAATGTGCAACCCAGTCGTCCTGCTGTCCGTCTTCTTGAGGTGGGTTGGTTTCCTCGACCTAATAACCTCTCTCAGTTGGGCGATAATCTTTCACCCGTATTTCAAGCACTATTCTGATTGTTTTAGTTATATATATATATATATATAAATATATATATATATATATACATATATATATATATATATACACACACAATAACAAGGTATCATTAGCAATTAAATGTTGCTGACTTGAAACAGGAATAATATACACCAAATAATATAAATAAATAAAAAGCACAATATGTGCAGTTTTTAATTGAATATTTTGTCCATAATCTCAAAACCATCGACGTAAGATGAAGGACATATGTTCTTATCACATTTCCAACATCCCTCGATCCAGCAGAAGGAATATGTTTCTCTTCCGACATCAGTCCGATCTGAGATCCCTGCTTGGCCGTAGGAAATCTGAAAGATCAGTAGCCTCAGTAATTACGATGGCAGTGAGACAAAGTCCGGCTTTGAAAGTCATCTGGCTTTGGTGGGCTGCGAGAGGGACCCACATAAATATTCTACTCTTAAAGAATCATAGAAGCTTCCAAATCCCATGTCGAGACCAAGGAGGAGATTCTTTCATCAAGACGCTTTCTCACCACACTCTTTCCAACTACATGGCGGAAAATGATTTCAGGAATAAGAAATTTTTTATTTCAACGTGTAAAAAGGAGGGTTCATTTAAATTGAATTAATCTGTTTTTTTTTACAATTACATTTTCAGGTTGGAAGCATATATAACAGCTTTCCTTCTTGAAAGTTTGCTAAAGAAAGACAGCAAAACCCTGTGGTTCTTTTGTAGGTGTGTAGAGGCTTTGTAATCTCTGAAATGAAACGACTAAACCCCTTTCAAAGCATCTTTGGTTTGAAGACACAGATGTCCCTTCTTTGTTTGATCCATCTCTGTTTATTTTTATCTGTCTTTGTGCGGGAATCTTCCAGTCCTTTATTTATTTCACAGTTTGGTGCCACAGTCGGCCGTGATGAGATACAATCTTGAAGAACCAGAGGAACTCATGAAAAAAAAGACAAAGACAGACTCACACCCGGAGAGCGAACATATCCTTTTAAGATCTAGGTTTACACAGATTCCTGACTTCACTGTTAGCCATCTGTGAGGCTCCTAAATCCCAAAGGTTCCCGTCACACTTCTGCCCAAGCCTCTTGGCTCGACTGTCAACCCACCGTTCCCGTTGAAAGGTTTTATTCTTTCTTTAATCCATGTCCTGCCTTAGGTTAAAGCAAATGAGTCTTGGGTTTTGTTTTAATATATTTTCATAGTACAGTCACTCTGTGAAAACTTCAAAAACGGTTATCTGGCATTGAAACAATTTAATTAACAACCACTAAAACATCAGTGCAGAATGACTCACCGTGGCAAGGTCGCTGATATTATTCACATTTTGTCCATAAGTGTCTCACCTTGGACCCACGTCAGATTAATTCAGAAACACAAAGAGATATGGCCACGCTGTCCAAAACCAAAGTATGGAAGAAATTATTCTAATTCTCCTGAGGTTCCTTGCCTCTTAAAATTCATCAGCATCACCAGCTGCAATGGGAACTGTCAGAATATCCATCATCATTGTCAGAAAATTCACATCTGTATTCACCAATGGGCGTGGGGCAAAATGTGAGCCTGCTTATCATCCCTCCTGGGCTGCTTTTAAGGGTCACTCACGAAAAGTCAAAGACAGATTGCGAATTGTGAGATAGGACCGCTGAGGTGCCAGGCGCTCACTGTGCCTCACTGAAATCCTGCCAAAAAGCTCCATATTGGGTTCTAGTCTTTTCATATGAACTTGTGTTGCAAAAAAATTATCCCAGTCATGACTGAAAGTGTCAGTTTAATCCTGCATTCAAAATGACTTTCATGGTATAATAATAATAATAATACGTAAAAACCCATTTGAGGTATGTTTGGGGTCATTGTCCTGCTGGACGACCCATGACCTTGGGGGCAAACCTATCTTTTTGGCACAAGGACCTTAAATCCGATGATAATCTTCAGATGATGCCTTGCACACAGCCACGGCACCCAGTGCCAGAGGCAGCAAAACAAACCTAAAACATGTTTGAACTTTAGATTAGATTACTTTTCTCCCATATTTAACTGTTGGTACAGTGTTCTTTTCTGTGTAGGCCTCATTCTGTTTTCAGTAGAATGGTGTGTTTTACCAAAAAATCTCTATCTAGGTATCATAAATCCACAATATGTTTTGGCTTACTCACATGCATTTTGCTTTTTAATATCTCTCTGTGTCAGCAGTGGGATTCTTCTGGGCCTCCTTAGCGTTTCATGTCATTCAAATGACGACGGATGGTTGGTGTTGGCGCTGATGCACCTTCAGCTTGCAGGGTAACTTCAGTATGTTTGGAGCTTGTTTGGGGCTGCTCATCCACCATTCAGATGATCCTGTGCTGCAACCTTGCATCAATCTTTCTCTTTCATCCACGTACAGGAGATTTGCTGCAGCGCCATTTTAAACTTCTTCATCATGTTGCGCACCATGGCCAAAAGGAGCGCCAACATCCCTTGAGATGACTTTGTAACCGTGAGCTTGTGGATATTTCTCCACAATTCTGGTTCTCAAGTCCTCAGACAAGTCTTCTGGTCTCTCTCTGTTCTCCAGCACCCAGACACAAAACACAAACAATGAATCAGTATCTCTTTTTAACTGGTTTGAGGTGTGATCTTTTTAATATTGCTCTCATCATATTGCCACAGGTGAGTTTAAGATGCTTGCAACAGCAATTTTGAAATGCACCATTCGATAAAATTCTATAAGGACAGCCCAAATTGATAAGAAAAAAATTATATGCAACTTCTTCACCTTCTTCTGCCGCTTATCCGTGGTCGGGTCGCGGAGGCAGCATTCGGGGCAAGTAAGCCCAAACTTCCCGGTCCGCACAAACCTCCTCCACCTCTTCCTGGGGGATCCCGAAGCGTTCCCAGGCCAGACCGGAGACAGAATCTCTCCAGCGAGTCCAGGGTCTTCCCCGGGGTCTTCTCCTGGTAGGACATGCGCGGAACACCTTTTTGAACAATATATATATCATTTATAAAGTAAAAACATTACAGATGAAAATGTTTTCACATTTTATAATGTCTACAAAAATCATTGTTCTAACATTGCTTATTATGGTAATAATATTAGTTCATTTTTATTCATTATTCTGTTGTGACATTCATGTCATGTGGACAGTATTGTGGGCCATGGAGCACAGAATGCATATATCTGATATTCAATATTTTTCCACATACTCACTGACAAACAATGAGGTTCATGGAGGTGGTGCAAGGAAACATCAAGGGAATAGGTGTGACCAGGGAGGACGATCGTGGTGGGCTTTTCATGGCCAACGTCTGAAGGTAAATGCCAATAGACAATGAAGAAAGAGGAAGGTGAGACAGAGATCACATTTGAGGACCATGAAGGTGGTCAAAGATTTGCTTGGCTACATGGCATTAAAATACAGGACAAGATGTTAATTTAGTATCGAAACCAAGGTATTTAGACTGAAATGCTGAGATTCAGAAGAAGCTTCTGCTGTGTTCTTGAAAATATTTTGTCTCAGTGTATTTTAGATGAGAAAGGCCATTTCAGATTCTGCCCTCTGAGCACAAGCATTCGCTATAGGGTCCACCTCATTCCTCACCGTAATTAAATATACCCAGACAATTATTCTCTTTTCACTGCACAAAACAACGTCCTTCGGAAACCTGCAACTGAGCGTGGGCGTTTCACCGCCTCCAGAAAGATATTTATGAATCCGCAGCTAATAAAATGTGACTGAGGATATCGAGTATTTGATTGACCCCCAATATTTGTGTCCAAGCCTGATTCCAAAACTTGACTACTTTCCTCTTTAATGGTGGCATGAGCCAATGATGCAAATAATCCTCTCCACCTTCAATAGTTGCACTGATATCCGATTTTCAAAAACAAAACTCCTGCACGTCTTGTCCCAGGGAGGAAAGGTAGAGACACTGGCACACGTGCTCTTTGTCTCCTCTGTCTGCACAAACACAGATTAATGGTTGCACAGTCTTCTGACAAATCGCAGAAACGCCAGGAAACCTCTGGAGAGCGGGTCTCCCTGCCAATTACCTTCACCAATAATATTCGCTCAGTGCATGAGTGACAGTTCGTCGCCCCCAAGGATAGGAGTGGGCACGTGAAAAGCCTTGAAGAGTCCATTTAGAAAAGGATTTGGATATTCTTCTGATATATATTGAATTGTAAATTAAAGTTTTGTTGTTTCATTTGACCTAAAAAGAAATATTTGTCCATCGTTGATGAATCTATTCTGTATTCATTGCTCAGGGAAACTGCAAAGTGGTTGTTTTTAAGTTTTACATGCCTAAAAACGACACTTAAGTCCTCAGGTGTCTTCCCAGGTTCATGTAGCGTTCAGACATGTTGATATATCGGAGTCAGATTACAAGCGACTCCTTTTCAGAATAACAATTTAACTTCATTTTTGGAGGACTTTTTTTTAACCCTTTGAAGTTGGACAATTTGACAAGATGAAACTGTAGGTTTCTGGAGTACACTGAATAAACTCAGTCAAAAAGGGAAGAAGTTTTACTACCCTGCCAGAAAACTATTTTCTCCCGGTAATTTTAACCCTCAATTCAACATTTCACAGGGAACTTTATCATTAACTAAGTCCCCCATTTCTGCTCCTCAAAAATGATCCTCAGAAGTCTGGTGCAGAAGGAACTGATTTAAAATGTTCAGATAATTTAAGCCCACAAGCTACTAAAACCGACAAGAGATAATGAACACACCAAGTGTTGGTGGCAAACCTTTGATAAAGTTTATGTTCTGTGGCTTTCAGTTCACTGAATCTTCAAGGGCAGAGAGCAGAGACGATGCGCTTCCATCTGAGATACAAGAGATAGACCAAGCTGAAAGAGAGATCGTGAGCTCGGAGGAGAATTTGTGTCTCCCGACAGATTTGGACCTCCGTTTTAATGGGACACTTAACGCCTTCTCTGGAGCTAAACCTAAAACTCCATCTAGCAGAGACATACTGCTCCCTCAGCAAGGAAACGGCAGCCGTTGTGAGCATCAAAAATACATTATCTCTCTTTTCAGAGTTCTCTGCCGTAGCATTGCATATTGACTATTTAGAAACTCATTAGCAGAACAGTTGGTTTGATAAATTGTGTAGAACGGCGGCGGGTCGCAAAGGAACAAAGCAGTTTACGGAACATAGGATGAGATAAGACGCATGCTATTCATTTGTTAGAGGAACCATTAGCACCAATGGAGGGGAACCACGCACAAAGTGTTGCGAGTATAAATAACTCTGACAGTTGTCCACTACGGGAGGAAAAAAAAAAAAAAAAATATATATATATATATATAGATATAGATTTTTTTAAATTATTATTTTTTAAAGACAACGTACTTATGAGGAGGAGTCGACACTTATACTGAGGTAGTTTGCAAGCAAATGATATCAGCACTTTTGGTGCACATCTTGTTAAGCTTCTTTAGCTAATGTGCTGCTGAAATATCAATAACTTATATTTGCCAGTCAATGAGTAATGGTTACCGTTAGAAGCCAAAATAGCCATTAGCTTAAGCATACAGTGAATTATGAGTCCTGTGTGACCTGTGATCGCTGACATGTCGCCGTGATGTTTTAAATATAATCATCAATCCAAATAAAAGAATAAGCGCCTCATACTCGCTGTCTTTACGCAGTGTGTTGAACCTCAGAAGCTATCAATGTGTTTTTATTCACTTTGACAATTGCACTTTGCGGCGCCCTCCCTGACATGAAAATGCAGTTTCTGCTGTATCGATCCTTTAATCTAATCCTCTCCGGGCCGACACAAGACATTCATCCTTATCAAGGAGGCAGGGAATCAGCTGTTTTAGTCAACTCCCAATGACATATCTGCAGCTCAGACTATGGACCTCTTGTCCTCTGCCTGCAGTTGGCTCTCTGCACAGCAGCTGCTGGCTGATAGTATCACTGCCTTTGTTGACTGTGTTTGTTGAACGTTTTCTTGACAGTTTCTCACCCAAACCTTTCTATGCTCCAACCATTTGCAGACTGCCCATTTCTGTAGCCACATGGAGCAAGTGAGCTTACAGATGTAGCTGATGCAGTGTCTCCAATACTACAGTGATAACAATGCAGGCTTACAGGGGTTGGACAAAATAATGGAAACACCTTAAAGTTTTTTTAGCTTTGAGGTGTTTCCATTATTTTGTCCAACCCCTGTATGTTGCATTATTTCCGCCATGACTAACTGACATAGTGGACTATAAGCGATCAATAAATGAGTTGCCAAAAGGTTCATGATCAATTTATCGTGATGGCTCTTAGCACAATTTGCAGTAAGCCACCCAGGACCATTGTAACCCAAAATGTACCGTAGTTTTTCTCTCATTTTTGAATGACTATTTACAACACTATAGACATGCAGGCTTTAGTTAAGGTGGTATCCGGATTGAGGTGGTCTGTGGATCAGAATAGAAGTTAGTCGCAGCCCTAATGACCTCGCAGTTCCAAGACTTATCAACTATTACGGTATTGTCAGGCAAAAGAGGAGCCAAATCAAAAGGTTGGTGACCTCAAGCCAACTCTTACCCTATGACAGTATCTCCAGGGGTTCCATGCTTTGAGTTGTTTTGTTGGATTATTACTCCAAGTACTGTAAACCAGCAGCAATAGCTTATTAGTGTTAGTCACTAGTGTAGCGTTAGTCAATACCGTGTCAAGACCAGAGCATACACACCTCACCTCACCGTTGTGAGGAGAACTGTGAGTCAAAAGTGAATGCATTATACAAAACCATCCATCTCATCATATATACACACACATTTATTTGCTACAGTAAAAGAATCTGTAGTCAACACTTAAAAAAAGGTGTTTATTGGAACAAACAAGTAGTTTGTTTTGTATTCAGTTTGGTCTCTGGCTTGGTCTCGTCCCTCTCATTGGGTTTGGTCTAAGTCTCTGAATGCTCTGGTCTCGCCACAGTCTTGACAAAGCCTTGACTACAACACTAGGAATTCTGCGAAATCATGTAAACATCATGACAATGTATTGACAAGACATGACAGTCTCCCATGAAGAGTCTTTCTTTAGAGAAGAGATGAGATGAACCTGCTGGGTAGCAAGTGAGTCGGAGGACCGGGAAAGTCCTCTATATACGGGATCAAAAACAAGAAGTGTTGACACGATTTATCGCATAAAAATAACTTTGTTGCTATACTGATTACTTTAGTTTAAAAGTAACTAAGTTAGAATACAAGCTACATTTCTCAACTGCCATTGCCAAAATAAGATTTCCATGGAAAATTTGAGTTCTTATAGCAAAGATGTTTGCCTGCCATGCATGAGTCATCTTTTTGGCACAATTGTTGAATGTAGAGAAGAAAAAAAAAGTGAGTATGGAAAAAAAAAAAAGTTTTACTTCCGCATGAAAGCCTCAAATATGGCCTTTTAGTAGACAATGCAAATTACAATGCAAATACTAAGTGTCATCTACAGAAATGTGCTAAAGTTTCCAAAACAATAGACATATTATTAAGGATAAATAAATAAAATGAAAATAAAAAAAGTTTAATTTATCATAAGCGTCATTATACTTGTACCAATGTGATATAAAAACTGGTATATCGTTATTGTATTTGCTCAAAATGTGGTGTGAAAGGTATATGTTCTTTGATGAGTCATTTATGTAATGTTCCCCTTTGAACAACTTCTTTTTTTTAAATTTGTTATTTCTGCACATCTGAGCTGCCCACATGCTGAATACCTGGATACATTAATTCTAATTCAAGCAAGTCTAATATTTCACTCCCAGAAAATAAGTAACGGACAGTGACTTGGGTAATTCACTCAGGGTACTGAGGTTGGAAATAGTAATGCATTACTTGTTACTGTGAAAAGTGGTCATATAACAGTGATACGTTACTAGTGCCAATGTGTGTCCAAAAGAAAACATTTAATGCCATAGTTGCCCCCCTGAAGGTGACATTTGTGCAGATAACTTAACAGTTAACATTGACCGTGAAGTTCTTTGCCAGGTAAATGAAGCGTATTTTGATAACATACATATTTACTCCTTCCTTTGACTCTTCTGCTGGTTTGAATTACCCAAAAGTTTTGTCTGTCTCCGGACAAAGATAAATATTGCCAATCTTCCCTCCACAGCCTTTTACCCGGCTTTCACTCTGCTGCTGAAAGGGGAAAAAAGCTGCTGTCTGATAAAGGACAGAGGAAATAGAGCTGTGAGCGAGGCTATCGAGGCAACGTACAGATGATGTTGATTTTAAATTGTGCTTCCTTTTCTTTCTGAGGAATACAAATTATCCCTTCAACTGAGAATCACCAGGTTCATGGCGATGACGTCCTTTGTTCAGATGTCATGGGTGACATTTAGAGACATTCAGCTACAATCTGATGTTTTCAGTCTGCGCAGACAGAACATGCATTTCCCTTTGAGAGCCGCTCACTCAAGGGAGCAGACTGCTTCAGCTCGGGTCTCACAGGTGCCAAAAAGCTACACGGCGGCCGCAGTGCTGGTTGTCACACTATGCTAAAACCATAACCTTTAATTTTAAATCCTTCTGGGACACAATTTTCCATATCAACATCAACACTTCGTGGTGTCTTCGATGCCTAAAATAAATCGACGTCAGTGAAGGCAGAGCATGTCTCGCTTTGAAAAATAAGTTTCAAAAGAAAGTGTTTAATTTTATTATTCCATAGTTTTAAAAGATGCAAAGCACCTGATCTCTTTCATGTCGGGTAGGTGAGGACGTTGAGTCTGTCTTCAATTGACAGCGTCACATTCACTGTAATTACTCCCTTGGAGACATCGACAACAATACGTTCATGTATGGAATCACTCATTTAATCTCCTGTCAGGATACACGCTACAGTTTGTCCCGGACAGATCACTCAACTAAAATAACATCAGTTGTATGAGGCGAGATGCATCCTCTGAAGGTTTTAACTGATTCCCTTCCTTCTCGTGAAACTGCCAAGATAATCTTTAAAAGAAAATGACACTTTGAAGAACGTTGATTTCTGTAAAAAAAAAAAAAAAAAAGAAAAAAGTTCTTATTTGCAAGTTGAATGTAATGGTTTGACCACTCCAGTGCCACATACTGTTGAATGAGCATCACAAGTAATGGCAGCTTTTCTCTCGCCTGTGTTGTGGATATAAAGTACAGCCTTTAATCTGAGAAACTAAGAAGATTTCATTGTGAATATATGTGTCCCTGATTCAAGAGAGCACCTCATGATTGGCCCCATTTCACTGACAATAAAAAAACAAAAACAGCACACACGGTCAAGGACGAGATCTCTGATTATCATTGTTAGAAACTGGAGCAATAATTGTGTGTCTATATGTACGTGTGGTGAAAATAAGGTGTAGTTTTCTTGCCATTGAAACGAAGAATCAATTCGTGTAATATAGCATTGACAGTCAGAGAATGTACATGCAACTCAAGTATATGAAACAGAATTGCAACCATGAATTTGATGATTGTGGATGTATTCGGTGGCACAAAGTGAGTCCAATAAAGAACTGACCAACTGACGCTGTGGGCTGTGTAAAAGAAAGGCCGATGTTGGGGTTAGGGTTAGAAGCAATGGGATGCGCTCCTTTCGCCTTGTACACTCGATTCAACTTTGGACAAAGTCTTCCTGCAAACAATCACTATTTGACACCTTGGGAGACAACGTGTTATTGTACTTGTGCTTGGGTCACAATCGAAAAAGACCAGGAGACAGATAACGCACACCCAGAAACTTCAAGGCCTGACCAAAACATGCGTTCGTTGACAGACAAGACAGGTCCAAGGGAGCGTTTTGGAGTGATCACAACAAAGTGAAACAAATTTATATCATTTTATTAGTTTTTAATGCTGGGAATGCCCCAGGTGTTGTTGAAGAAGTCCTTGTCCACTGCAAGACGCAGGTGTACAGAGCCTCAGTGTGTCAAGTCTCCAGTTGGCCACCTGGAGGCAGTAGCAGCATTAACATGATTGCTGGTGCGACGCCATGCCAAAAAGAATCCAGAAAAGTGTGGATGGTTTCTTTTATCATGAGCGTCATTGTACTTGTCCAAGCAATGTGACATAAAATAACTGCTATATCATTATTGTATTTGTGAGTCTTTCGCAGAATGTTCCCATACTTTTGACGTCTTTTTTTTGCTGTTTTTAAATTGGTCGTTGCTGTACATCCGAGCTGCCCCCTTGCTGAATATCTGGATCTGGACCAAAACACCAGTTACTTCACAACCATCATTCGCTTGCCTCAAGCAAGTTACATCAACAGTAGAGTGCTTTACTCATCACTTCACTTCAGTTCTGTTTCTACCTGCTAAGGATCTGAGTATTCCAAGTATATGAAGGTCACAAAACAAACTCACTGCATGGCAGAGCAAATGGTTGCGCAACATAAACAGGTTTTGTACATTACATAAATAAAAAATCCTAGATGTCTGCAGGTAAAATGAAAATTGTCTCCAACTAAATGAATTGTAAAGTTGCCCACAACCGCTAGGCCAGTGGAAATAAGAAAAAAAAAAAGCCAAGCCCCAGTGATGTGCAGGACAGATGTGGCTTGCAGGCATGCTTATAATGCAAAAGACTCTCTCAATGGGGTCTTTGTACCCAAGTGCCCAAAGGCCAAAGGGCACATCCCTCCCAACTAATACCTATCAACAAATACATTCAGGGGCGGTGGAAATGTCATCATTCACAGCATACAATATTTGACTTGAAAATGAAATATCATGTTTAGATCATTGTGATATTGATAATCATGGCAGCTCAGTGTGGGGGTATCACAAGCACTGCAGTAAGAATGCACTCTGATTTCTTCCCACAGTCCATAGCGTGAGAAAGACCCATGGACTGTAATGGATGAGTGATCTGCACGGCTGACCTCTGCCTCTTGCAGACTGTAGCATGATGGAGTCTGTCACGCTCTGAGCCTGAGTACGGACTGGATTGGTGTATTACATGTCCAACAAATATTGTACTTCGGAGGGAGAGAACAACGACACACAGAGTGTCCTAAAACAGTGCCTATGTTTACTGTTAGGAAGGAGGAAGGGACTTGAAACTGGTTTTGTCTTGAATTGGTACGGTTAAAATACAAGAGAATATGACCATAAGAAACGAAACACACAAAGTCATGCATCCAATGTTTTGCATGCACCAACTGGGACATCATCTTTGGATTATGGGCCGTAGCCGTGGGGTGGTGGGTCTAGTTTGAGGAAACACATTGAATGCAACACGTTTCTAAAAAGATCATCTATTTTTGATTGGTTTGTTTTTTGTTTTTTAATCCGTCTTCTAACTTTAATTAGAATCAGCAAACTAAATTAATCCGGTGTAATTCTGCAGTCCGAGACGGTGTATTTAATGCCTTCCATTTTCAATTTCGTAACATACTGCTGGAAAAAATAAATTACAGGAGGCTCGGAAATGAACAATCAACCGCCAGTGAATAAGGTGCCAATTTCTATGCATCTGAACGTTTGATTGATGGCTGCCGACCCGTACTGTCAATATGGCTTAATAAAAAAAAAGGTTAATGAGGAAATGACCAGCATGTAGTGACCTCTTCATGTTTTGATTGACGTGGAATATTAATACTTCAGTGGGACTGTGCATGAGGGACTCAAACCATATTGCAAATGAAAACAATGCGAATGGCATAAAAACAACCTTGATACATGATTAAGAAATACATAGTTGTTTTTTTTTGTTGTGAAAAGAAGAACAAAAAAAAATCTTTTTGCTTATTTATATTACATATGTGATCCAAACATAACATGGTGAGCAGCATACCCTGCGTCGTGTTTGGTGCTGAGCAAGGCAGTGGGAAAACAACCCACAGTTTTTGAGGCAAATACAAACCTATCTACTCAATTGTGGTTGTGATCACATTCTTTTGAAGATAAGAAATAATCACATTTTTGCTAAAACGTTGGACAATTCTCTTCAGCCTTTTTTTCTTTTTCTTTTGTCATCACGTGTCTGTTACAAAAATCGCATTTAATCGTTTTAATTTTATTTAATTTAATGTAACAGTTTGCTCCCCAGACAAGACACAGAACCTAAGTGCAGGAGTTCCTGGTCCACTGGTCACACTGATGCACAAGACACGTGGCAGCTAGGATGATAACAACAACAACAAATATGGAGGAATCCCTGAACAAAAGCAGTCTGTTTGGGATGCTTTTCACTACACAATGGCCAGGGTTTCCACTACTCTGAATGCACTTGAAATTCTTACACAAATATTTTCAAGACATTAAAAGAGCTTTAGTTTAAATAAGGTGATATTAAAACTTGAATAGAGCCACCATCATGATTTATTGTGCTATTGTCAAACTGATGCAAAATAAACAGTAGTTTGTTGTTTAAATATATGTATGGGTCCATCCTTAGTTTCACTAATATATCAAATTAATTCAAAATGAAAAATGTGGTGAATATTCTGATACAATTAAACTGCAATTAATTTATCTAATTAATTAGATTATTTTGTAAAATCAAATCCCACACCTAATATATATATATATATATATATATATATATATATATATATGTCACTGTGTTTCCCAATGATCCCTGCATACATTCTTACAACTCTGTACACAGCTCCTTAAAACAGAAGCTTTGTGCAATGCAATGATGTCCCGGGGCAACGATTGCTGGGCGGACAATAAATCACGTCGTGAAATCCTGTGGCCTAGAAACAAATGTAAATCTGTGATTGTATCCACGAGGAAAGTCGCGTTGGCCCGCAGGACAAATTCTAAAGGAGATTGTATTCAATAAACCGCAGTAGACAAGTAACTAAATAAGAATAAATGAGAAACACAACACGAGGACAAAAATAGCAATGAAGCATTAAGCGGAAGGCATTTATTTTTATGGGAAAAAATAGGACACGTTGCTTTCATTGCAGTTACCTCGAGGCATGTTAGTTAATATTGCAGTAAAAGACAGTGAGCTGGATTGGTAAGGGCACAGCTGAAACCGCACCAAGATTGTTCGCTCTGAAAAGAATATTTTGATAAATCCAACCCAACTTGGGGGGTTTATTCAAAGTAAAATGGATGTTGGTGTTGATTTGGAATTTGGTGTTGAGATAAGTTAATATGAAATAGGAAGAAAATGGGGAATTTGAAAAGGGAACACAATGTTCTATAAAAATCATTACAGAAATTCCATATTATGAAAGATTGAGAATTTTGCATTAACTGAACCATTTGCTGACTTTGATCAGAACACAAAATTTCAGATTTTGCCCATAATGTTTCCATCACTTTGGTGAATGTTATTCTTACTCGCTTAAGAGCCACTGATGTCCATATCCAATTTTCCTGACTTTCAAATGTTGATGTCCTCCTCTCCATGATGCCACATGCTCAGATCACGGATGCTGTGTTTTGAAGTTGTTGCTCCTGACCAATCACAGCAGAGTGGTCGTGGCTTGGAAAGAAGGAAACGCGTTTATGATGGGTGGATCATGTGCATATTTTCATATGTAAATATTTCAAATCATCAGGGTTTTTATGCAGACACACTGATACGCTCAATTTAATCTAAAAGTCCCTGAAATTGCCAGATTAGTTGCATTTAAAGAAACTACAAAAAAAAAATAGTGTTGTTGTTCAAACCGAGACCAGCGCATCCAGTGACCAAGCCCATGTTTGTTCCATTGAACACATTGCAGTTTTTGATTTTTTGTAATGACTCCCATTTCTTTTGCAGTGAGAATTAAATGAGTATGTCCATATGACTCATAAACTTATGCTTCTCTATTCTGGATTCAATTTGGCCTGAGTCCTGGTCTCGCACCTCATTGTCTTGGTGTCAGCTCGGTCGGGGACCCTCAAAGTCTTGTGGCCTTGTCCCTGTCTGTGCCGCAGGTCAGGTAGTCTCAACAACAACACTAACAAACACCCCTAGACAGTGCGTTTCGTAACTGAAGGAGTGTGGCGTGTCATGGACAGAAACAAATGACTGTGCCAGGATTATCCATTCTCAACCATCTGTGTTTTGCATTATATCAACAACCCAACAAATAAACCAACTCCATGCAGCACAATGTAAATAACTTGTACTTATCCTGAATATGTTATTGTTGCAGAGAATTGTTGCATGAGATTTTCAGTATTGCTGATGTTCAAAAACATTGTTTTGTGATGTTAGGTTTTATAAATTAATTGTCGTGACCAAAACATTCATATAGTGCGATTGGTCTTACAACGCCCTCTGATTTGGTTTCTGGAATTTGTCTCGTGGCAATATCCTGTACACAAATGAGAAGAATGGCACACAATTCCCGGCTTCATATTTTACGTGCTAGTGACAAGCGTAATTTGAGCCACTTGGCTGTGATCGCCTGAAGACTGTTCACAATCTCCCGGTGCTACACTGGGCTCCCTCCTACTCTTTATGACAAAACGAAGTGCAGCTCTTAGTTCACACTTCATTACCCGCCGTAATGCTGTGGCACAATGATGTATGGAAGTCGGCTCACTCACAGACCTGCTTCTGGCAGAAATGGTCCAACAAACTTGG